>NW_022900934.1:11665346-11691484 GCF_012274545.1 Fukomys damarensis
AAAAAAAAAAAAAAAAAAATTAACAACGTAAAAAGGGCAGGGGAAGCTGGGGATGTGTGCAGTTCAGTGTGAAGGTCTTAGTTCAATCTCCACTCCTGCAAAGAAGAAGGAAAAAAGGAAGGAAGAAAGAAAAGAAGGAAAGGAAGAAAAAGAAAAATGAAAACAGGGGCCAGGCATGGTGGTGCACACCCGTAAAGCCAGCACTCCAGAGGCTGAGGCAGGAGGATCACTGCAAGTTCAAGGCCAGCCTGGGCTACATAGTGAATTTTAAGGCCAACCTGAACTAAGTAACGAGACCCTGTCTCCAAAAAAAAAAAAAAGAAAGAAAGGAGGGAGCTGACCCGGAAGTGTCATGAGCACCCAGGCCCATGACTACTATGAGGAACAGAGAAGTCTCCCTGGCAGGGGGAGGGAGAGAAAGAGGAGAGGAAGAAGGTGGAGGAAAAAGAGAAGGGCAGGGCAGCATCCGGCAAGAAAGCTTAGGCGAGTCTGGGGGCACACACCCGTTATCCCGGCCTGGGGGAAGGCGGGAGGGGGGACTGTGGGTCCTAACCCAGCACCGGCCATTTAGCAAGACCTCGTTTCAAAACAATCAAACACATAAACGAGGCATCAAGGTCTGTCATTAGAGCCAACCCCACCCCATCCTGTGCCCTTAACCAGAGTGCTCGAACTCCTGGTACCACCGCCCCAAGGCACCCTCCTCTCCCTGCCCGCCTGGCCTCACCCCTGCACTCCGGCCTGTGCCCGGGGACCCTGGCAGCTTCCCTGTCCCCAGACAACCTCCCTGGCTAAAGCGGTGGCCGTCAGCTCCACCCCCACCCTCCCTGCCTCCCTGGATCCTTCGCTGCTTCCCACAGTGGACCTGTCTTTTCTGATTTGTGCCATCCCCTCGGTGGACCGCACCTGGCGTGCAGCCAGGGGCACTGTTACCTTTTGCTGCCATTAACGTGGCTATTTACTCCAAGGAAAATGACCTTAATTTACAAGGCATTATAACTAATACCAGATGATTGCAGTCATTAATATTTATGGGTTGACACTCCCAGGAGGGGACCGGGTGCTAATTGGCATTCCTCTCTGTGCCTCTTTTCTCAATGAGGCTTCTGATCTCTGCTGCCGGTCTGGTTTCAGCCTCTTAGTTTCAAAGGGAAATGTCGCATCAGGTCTTCCCTCATTTCTGGCTAATTTCATTCTTTTCTTTCCTTCAGAGTCTGACAGCACCCTGGAAAGACACCGGGTGCATTGGGGGCTGCAGGGTCTGGGAAAGGGCCGAGGTCCTGGCTTAGGGGACTCTGCCCGAGTGGTCACAGGAGGCTTTCCTGGGCCTCTGCCTGAGGAAGAAAGGGAAGTGAAGCATCAGGGGATGTGTATGTTTGCCCAAAAAACGAGAGCCCTGTCTCCGACACCCACGCCTTCCTCCGTCTCTAGTCAAAAATGTTCTGGTCTTTTTATATAAGATAGAATCTACATCAGCCCCTCCCAACACCCCAGCTCTGGGTTGGTTGAAAAAATGGGGGTGTTCAGGGCATCTGTATTCAGGCCCAAATTGGAGAAGACAGATCACACTCCCCCTTCTCGCTCCTAGGGTTTGGGGGTGCCGGCAGCTGATGTCGCCCAGGCTGAGAAAAAACGACGTACTTGTCATCTCCTCTCCGGTGCAGGTGGAAGATGTGTTACAAACAGCAGTGTGTTGCCATGGCAACCAAGGTGCTTCCTTCCTGGAGAAGAGAGGGGTCCTGCCTGCCGTCCCTGAGGAGCCTCCAACTCTCATGCCCTGTCTGGGCTGCAGGCTCGGCTGTCTCTTGGGGCCAGGCAGAGTGAGCGATGGGCCCTTGTGACCAGATGCAAAGGGCAGCCGTTGTCTAGCGCCAGTAAACGACTGCCCCACAGAGAAGGGGGCACAGAGTTGCCAAACCTGGTTATCTAAGAGAAGTGGGAAACGTGGATGATGGCACGGTTGTGCGGATTCTTTTTATTGTTGACAAGGAACGCAGAGAATACTTTTTTAAAGAATGGAGTGAGCCAAACAGAACTAGTCTGTGGGCTGGCCATCCGGGTGGGCTGTCCTGTCAACATTCTGCAGTCTGTGGAGAGAGTGTCGCTCACAGAGTGGCAGCCCCTCTGCGTCCTACTGGGGTCCAGAGGCACGTGGATCTGGAAAGACATCTCTGAAAGGAGATGGAAGTGGAAAGGGCCCACTTTCCCCAACGGATGCAGATTCAGGAACTAAAAGTTATGTTCAACTGGATCCTGTGTCTCTCTAAGGGATCCTTCTGGTCTCCTCAGTGGATTTTTGTTTGTTTGCCTTCTGGTCCCAGGGATCGAACTCGGGACCTTGCGCTTATGAGGCAGGCGTCAGAACCCCTGAGCTAAATCCCCAGCCCACGTCAGTGTCGATAGTGAGTTAGGAAAGGAGCCAGGGGGATCCTATCCTGCATCTGCCCCCACTTTATTGAGTGGCCACGGACTCTCTCTCCTCCTCTCTGTGCCTCAGTGTCCCTGTTTGTACAATGACAGGATTGAACCAGATATTTTTCTGGGGCCCTTTTCTTGTCTGCCATTCTCCTGTGCCTATCCCAGAATCATTCTCCCCAACATTCACTCAGCGTGACTCCTCAGAACTTTCAGAGTTGGGTGTCACTGCCAAAAGTGAGTTTCCTCTTCCATTCCGGTCACTCCTTTAACAATAATGTGTTGAGCAACTTTGCTGATGGACAGTGAGTGGGGAAGGGGGTGAAGAAGCAAATAGGACAGGCAGCGTCCCTGCCTGTGGGACTCGCCTCTGCCGGAAGAGGTTCCGGGGGAGGTTTTCACACTTCCGCTCCTCTGCGTGGCCAGGCGGTAGGTGTGGCTCGTGACCGGCACGGGCACCAAGCAAGTCCTTCCACCTGGTGCCTCATGGCACAGGACTTGCTCATGATCAGTCAAGACAATTTCTCAGCCTTGGTGCTCTTGACCTCCGTGTAGTTCTGTGCTACAGAGGGCTACTCTGTGCACGGTAGGATGTGAAGCACTGTCCCAGCCTCTTCCCGCTGCATGACAGAGCACCCTCCCCACACTAACATGCAATTATAACCACCCAGAAACGTCTCCAGATGTCCCCTGGAGGCAAAAATCACCCCCGCGTGATGCCTGCAGGTCTGAGACAATCATGGCGGCCCCGTTTCTTTGGCCAGGGAAGACAAGACGTAGGCAAGGACACGTGATGCCACCATCAAGTCTGTGGGGAGTTTCTGGAGAGGTTCCTGCCTCTGAGAAGATGGCAGGAGGAGGAGAGGATCTTTTTTGCCTTCCCTTGAATGTGGCCATGTTTTCACATGTTGGCAGTGGCAGCCATCTTGGGTCCATGAGGTGAGCCAGCTTGGGAACACAGCCAGTTGTCTGCGGATGACAGAGTGGGTGGTAGAGAGCTGGGAGACAGGACTTTCTGTTATATGAGATAATAAATTTCCTGATTGAGCCTCTTTTAGTCAGCATTTTCTACTTCTTGAACCAAGAACCTTCCTGATTGATAAATCATAAATCATACTTGAGATTTTATCTTAAATGTCAAGTTCCTCAGAGAGCCCTGCCCTCCTCCACAATGGAAATTATCTCCTTCTTATTATTCTGAACTTTTTTGATATACTCCGTGTCTTCTAAGGTCTGTTTTCATCTCCTAGACTGTGAGTTCCATGAGGACAAAGACTTTGTTTTATTTATTTATTTATTTATTTTGGTACCGGGGATCGAACTTGGACCCTTGCACTTGCAAGGCAGGCACCAGAACCACTGAGCTAAATCCCGGCCCCAGTTTTATCTTTTCTTCCATGGGGGTTAATTCACATTGGCACAGAGTAGGCTTTCAATACATATTTGTTGCATTAACGAATGAAATAGATGGGGAAGCCGGGCGTGGTGGCGCACACGTGTAATCCCAGCACTCCGGAGGCTGAGGCAGGAGGATCACTTGTGAGTTCGAGACCACCCTGGGCTACATAGTGAGTTCCAGGTCAGTCTCAACTACGTAGTGAGACCCTGCCTCAAAAAACCAAAAAAAAAAGAAAAGAAAAGAAAAGAAAAGAAAAATAAATAGATGGGGAAATGAATGAGTAGATGGCTGGGAGATTGAGTGAAGATATAGTTGACTATATGGATGCATAGATGATGGATAATGGGAGAGTGGTGGATAGGTAATGGGTGAGTAGGTGGATGGGTGGAGGGAGGCAGTGTTTTTGCAGTTCTGCTGGTGCACTTTGATGGGAAATTCTTTGCAGGCTGAATTGAAGGCTTCAGAATGAAAGGAAGGGTACCCCAAAGGCATCTCGTCTAGTGTTGAGGAAGAAAACCTGCAAAAATCACACCACCTGCCCCTATCCCACTGCAGGCAACACAGGTTATTGGAGAAGTGCTGCACGTCAGGCACTGGCAGGATGGAGTTGAGGCGAGCGACGCACGTCTGAACTGGGGTCCCTGAGCAGGTGACACCCAAAGGAAACGTGTGGCTCTCCTCCGAAGAACTCTGATGAGATGAAAGCATGATTATATCAGAGGCGGATGGGCGTGCTCTGGCGGGAGCCCCCACCCCGACAGTGAAGGGATAAGCTGGGATTTCGTGCTACACATGGGGAAACCGAGGCTCGTAGAGGCCAAGGAACTTGCCTAGGGTGCCTCAGAGCGTGGCCCGCACACCGGTCTGGGGAATTCCCGTGTATGGTCGTGTAGCCGGGAGCTGTGGGTCTCGGACAAAAGTCATTTGACCTCTCTGAGCCTCCGCTTCCTGGCCAGTGGGGTGACGCTGCTGCCTCACATCCAGCAAGACGGCTGCGCAGCTTCTGAGATGACACAGCAGAGCACCGGGCCCTGGCTGGTGTCCGTCATCCCCCGCGCTCCTTGTCCTGTCTCTGGCTGCGAGGGGTGGGCTGGCCGGAAAGGTCTCCTACAGGTGCTCAGCACGGAGGAGGGGCCCCTGGAGAATCCTGCAGCCGGGGTTTGAAATCTTTTCTTGAAATCCTTCTGAGACGACCAGGAGGACAGCTGGGGGTGTCCGCTGGGCACCCTGCTTTGTTTCTGTGTTCTAAAATTCCATCGCCATGGAAATGCTTTACTTGGTCTTTTTTTTAAATGGTTTGGTTGGAATAAAATTCACACATTTAAAATGTATAATGCATTCGCTTTTTGCATATATTCACAAGGAAGCAGCCATCCTCATAATTTAATTCAGTTTCAGTACTGGGGGTTCCAGGGCCTTTGCACTGAGCTACATCCCCACCCCTTTCTTGTTTGGAGACAGGATCTCACTAAGTCACCCAGGCTGGGCCCAAATTTAAGATCCTCCAGCCTCAGCCTCCCAGAGTGCTGGGGTGACAGGCACAATCTAGTTTTTAATCGTGTTCATCAGCCTGAAAAGAAACACCCTGCCCATGCCAGCCACTGTCCATTCTCCCCTCGGCCCCTGGCCGCCACTAATCTACTTTGCTTCTCTGTGGATTTTGCCCTTCTGCACATTTCTCATCAATGGAGTCATACAGGGGCACCTTGGTTGTCTTATTCTTCCGCTTGGCTTTATGTTTTCAGGATTCGCCCAGAGAGAGACAGTATAGCTCATGGTTCCTTTTTCTAGATAAGTAGCGTACGTAACCCATTTGATTAACTCTTCGTTGGTTGATGAGTATCGGATCATTTCCACTCTTCAATTGTTAATGAATCAGGCTGCTGTGAGTCTCGGTGCACAATGTTTGAGTGGACATCATGTTTGGTTCCCTTGGGCACAGACTTAGAAGTGGACTGCTGGGCTGTTTAACATTGTGAAGATCTACATTTTTTGGTCCCTCCCAGCACCCCAATTGTGTAGTTTAATTAAATTCAAAGTTGGCCTTGTGAATCAAGACTTCCACCCTTCAAATGGGCATCTCCAGGGTCTCTTCCTCTACCCGAAGATTCTAAAGGATGCCCCAGACTGCAGCAGGACGTCAGAGGTTCAAATCCTGTGTCTGCCACTTCCAGCTGTGTGATCCCAGGCAGGAAACTAAACTTGTATGAGTTGCCATTTCCTCATCTGCAAAAAGGGCAAGAGCAATTCCTGGCTAGAAAGACAATCTTTTCTTTTTGGTTTTTTTGAGACAGGGTCTCACTATGTAGTTGAGACTGACCTGGAACTCACTGTGTAGCCCAGGCTGGTCTTGAACTCACAGCGATCCTCCTGCCTCAGCCTCCTGAGTGCTGGGATTACAGGTGTGTGCCACCAGTCCCAGCTTTAGAAAGACAATCTTGACTACTTGTTTGTAAAAGTTAAACATGGTTGTAGGATGTTATTTGTTCCTCTCACATGTACTCATCAAAGGTGTATTATTTACCAGGTACTGTGTTATGTGATAGGACAGGAGAGTGACTAGAGCAGACAAAGTAAACGCTCTCTAAGATTGTACATCCTGGGCCTCGAAGTAGATTTGGCAAGTGCCCCGTCACTCCGAGCAAACCAGGCTTTCCCTTTGGGCCTCCGTTTTACCACCTGTAGAATGGATGGGCAGGATCCATTTAGGTGCAGAAAGTTGTATTTTTCCTTAGCCTGTGAGGAAATTACAATGCACACTCCTAAATTCCAGGCAGGCTTCTTGGGGGACACAGAGGGTGGGCTCCTCCTAGTTGCTCGAAATAGTACGAGGGACAAATCCAGGGGCTGGTCAGCCTGGGATGGACACGCGGACCCCCATCTCCTCTTCGTCCAGAACTTCGCGGTAATGGTGTCCCTGTGCAGCTCCTGGCCGTGGCATCTGCTGGTTCCTTCCCACAGTGGATCCCAGCCTGGTGGTCCAGACCTGGCTGCCCGGCCACAGCCAGGAAAGGCCCCCCAGGGAGTGTGTTCCTCCTGAAGAACAAAGATGTAGGCAGAGCCTAAAATAGACATGGAAAACACTGCTTTTTGTTTTCTCCCTGGAAGGGTGGCTGAGTGATCCGCCACAGGGGACCCAGAATGTCTGTATTGAGAATACTGTTATTATCAGACAGCCCGAGGAGGGAGCTGGGAGCCAAGGGTATGGAGGAACACAATACCCCTCTCACCCCTGTATGCATCCAGCAGAACCCTAGCCAGACTTAATAGCAGACATGATTCTCTCTCCCAATTCCTAGCACCACCACCAACTCTGATCATGTCCCTTTCCTTCCCCTAGAGTCTTCTGTGGCTCCCTAGTACCCCTGAGGATAAAATTGACGTGACCTATCAAGGCATTCAAGGCCTTCCAGCTTCCAGCCCCCAGACTGTGCCGGTGCCTTCTCAATCCAGACTGCTTATTGGCAGTGCCAAGACTTGTCCTACGCGTTCATGCCTCTGGGCCTAGAATGTCTAGGTTAACTCAGAAACTCAGTTCTAACCGATTGAAGCAAAAAAGAGTGGTGAGCAACTGATTGGCTCATGTAACTGAAACTAAATATGCACCTAAAACGTCCCGGCAGGCCTAGTCCAGGGGCTCCCACTGCTCTGAGGCTTCCATCTTCCTCACCTTCTGCCCCTTTCCTCCTTTGTGTGACTCTCTCAGGGATGGCACAGTGGTTCTCAGCAGCCCCGGGACTGGCATCTGACACACACAGCTCCAGAGAGTCCCAGTGGTCCTGTAAGAGCCCCAGGTTACCATGCACGGCCAGGGTGGTCGGGAGTGGGGGCTCTGGTCGGTCGGGCAGAGCTGGGCCACTTCCTGAGGCTCCTGTCAGGGGAGAGCCAGGGGGTGGTCAGGACCGGGCTGTCGGAGGGCAGTTAGAGAGCATGCGATGCCCGCAGGCCGCGTCTGTGTGGAGGGTTGGGAACTGGGACAGGGGCCGTTCTCTGGGCTTCGCTGGCTCTCTGAGCAGGGGAAACACCGTGCTCAGAGCCTCGCCCCAGGGCTCCCTGCCCAACGGAGCCGGGCTCCACAAACCGGCCCTCCTTGTCCTCTTCCAGTTTCTGAGCGAAGAGACCTGGGGAGTCGCGGCTCGGGCTGAACGTTCACGAAATCCGCTAGAGCTCCCTTGCTTGGTTCTCCTTGCCTGTGTCCTGTTTGTGAGGCTGTGTGCAGCGCTTTCTCAGGGCCATAATTTTATTCAGTTTGCACATCGACTCCCAGATTCCGCAGCGTGTGTGAGCAAGGCCACCTGTCGGCTCAACTCCTCACGTTCGCTCCTCCCTCCACCTCGAACCCAAGACCCTCAGAGATTGGCAGTGACCACAGGAATAAACGGAGTGGCCTCACGGGCCTGTCAAAGACTGGATGTTGGTGCCCTGGCCAACACACGTGGGAATGTGTAGGTTGCTCTTCCAGATTTTTAAGATAAGTTGAAAATTAAGATTTCAAAATGAAATATTCCAATTTTTGTTTGTTTGTTTCGTTTTTGAGACAGGGTCTCACTATGTAGTTGAGACTGACCTGGAACTCACTATGTAGCCCAGGCTGGTCTCGAACTCACAGGGATCCTCCTGCCTCAGCCTCCCTAGTGCTGGGATTACAGGCATGTGCCACCACGCCTGGCTATTTTATTTTACTTTATTTTATTCCAGTACCAGGAATCAAACACTTTGTTTTTTCTTCCAATTTTATAAATATTAGCAAATAGTTCAAATTTTGAAACATTACTTCCACCAAACAAGATGTATCTGTAGACTTGATTCAACTTCCTGGCACATTGTCTCTCCTTGCTACTGATAGAAGAAACTAAGTCTCAGGTATACATTATATGTAATGCATGTGTTTGGCCTTATCTCTGAGCCTGAATTGGGTGCTTCCTCCTACAGTGGTCTTGCTAATATCTCTCTGAGAAGGTGACACTTGAGCATCGACCTAAAAAAGGGAGTAAGAGAGTCAGGCTGTGTCTACCTGAGGCAAGAGTTTTCTAGGCAGCTAGAAGGGCAGTGCAAAGGTCCTGTGGCAGAACAGTGCCTGTGTGAGGAACAGCAACAGGGTTAGTGGGTTGGAGTACAGTAAGAGAAGGGGAAGGAGTTGAGGATAGAGAAATGACCAAATCTAGTTCTATGTGGGCTAAGTCCCTGATTTTTATTCAGAATGAACAACTGAGAGGATCATTGGTCGATGAATGAATGAGCTCCAAACTGCCTTCATTGGTGTATTCATATTTGACATGAGTGTGTGCGCATGGCTGCCTTGTCCGAGGTCCTGGAGTCTTCAGAATTATTGTGGAAGGTGATCCAGGGTCGACATTCCCAGGTGGCTGTAGTCTCAGGCGCTGTAATGTAATGGTGTCTGACTGGAGCCGTCAGATGGGGAGGGGCCTTTGTGAGTGAGTGGACGAGAGAACCGGGCTCAGGGGATCAGAGGTGGGAGGGAATGGCCTTTGTCCAACCTGCGTCATGCTGAGGGTGCTCATCCCACCAGCCAGGGGCCCAAGATGGTGGCCCAGGAGACGTCCTTCTTCCTGAGTCCTCACAGCCTTCTCTCAGTTCCTCTGTACTCGCCAGCGACCTGGGCTGCAGGCTGCTCCCGTCTGCGGCCAGACTCCGCCTGGGAGACTATTTTCTGCCTGGGTTTGGGCACTGGTATCCAAGCTGCTGGCAGGCGACTTGGGTGGGGTTGCCATGGCGACCCTCGGGCATGGATTCCCAGAGATGCTCCCTGCATCCTTGATTGCTGGGGAGAGCGTGACTCACCGTTAAATATATCGCGGTCGTCCCAAATTGGCTGCTCAGCCCCAGCAGCCGGATGTGGGGACAGGCAGCCTCTGGGGGTGCGTAGGCTTGGGAGGCCGAGAGGCGTGACCGTCCGTGTGCGGCTGGGGCCTGTAGCTCCTGCCGTGCCTAGCTGCCCCCTGCAGCCGTCCCCGCTCACAGCTCCTGCCTTTCCCAGTCCTCTGGATCTCGACCTTAGCTGTCATTTCCCAGTGTGTGATCTTGGACAGGAAGCTTCCACTCTCTGGGTCTCGGTACCCTCGTCTGTAAGGCAGGATGATCTATGCGCCAACTCTCCAGAACCGGGAATGGGCTGAGAGTTTGCATTGCTCTCAGCTAATGCATGAGCCTGCTGCGGTCCTCTCATGCCGGCAGGCAGAGGACTTGGTAACGGACAGCCCAGCAGGCAGCATGAACTTCATGTTCACATCTAGTCTCTTTGCCTGCAGGTTCCATGAGAACAGTGCGAAGTGACCCAAGGGGACACTGCGCTGGATTTGTGTCATGGCTGAGGACTCGGGAGCTTAGGAAGCCCCAGTTTCTTACAGCATCCCAGCAATCTGCCTGGCCTTTGGCCCTAGGGGAGACACTATCTTCATAATCCTGGCTGGGAAGCGACTCTGCCCTCTGCCCTCGGCCCCAGTGGGAGATGCTATTGCTGTCTCTCTGGGCGCCCGGGGCCCAGCTCTCAAAGACGCGCAGACTGCGGAAGCCAGGCGGAAGCATCTCCCGGTCCTGCTCTCCCGGGCTCTGGGAGGAGCAGGTGGGTGCTTAGACACGAAATGCTCTGCACAGGGCCTGGTACGGACTCTGCACTCCATCAGCGTTCGTGGTTGCTGTTGTTACTCTTGGCTTTGTGACTAGGAAGGGGTCAGAGGCCTCTGGCTCTGGGATTTACCTAGTTAGGTGACTGAGAAAATCACAGGGTCTGACTCTTTCTGACAGCTTTGTACCCTCTCACCCCCCCATGCTTCCCAGTGTTTCACAGCCTGGCCTTGACCTCCAACTCCCTGGATGTCACTTGATTCCTTTTAAAACTTCTTACGGAGGTGTGATTCACGTGCCACAGAATTCACTCATTGTAGCCATCACAACAGCCCTGTTTCAGGACATCTCCCCACGTAACCTCACATCGGGGCACCTTCGTCCCCATTCTGTGTCCCCAGGCCCAGGCCCCTGTCGTCTGTGTTCTGCGTCGATAGCTCTGCCCCTTCTGGATGTTGGGTGTAAGTGAAATCATGGATCCTTTTGTGTCTGGCTGCTTTTGATGAGCGTAATGTGTTTGTGGTGCTGGGAATCGAACCCAGAGGTTCATGCTTGCCAAGCAAGCACTGGCACCGAACTACACCCCCGGCCCTTGTGTAAGACAGGGTCTCTCACTAGGTGGCCTAGGCCGGGCTTAGACGTGGGGTTCTCCTCCGCCAGCCTAGCTGGGATCACAGGCGTGACGTTGGAGTCATCCATAGCGTACAGGCGTCAGACCTGCGGTGTGTTTGGGTGTGGAGGAGCACACGTTCCCTGGTGGGAGTACCCAGCTTTCATCCAGCCACCCCCGCTGGGTCTGTGTGCGGAAAGCCTTGCACACAGGCGTGGAGAGGGCATTGATGTGTACTGCTCAGGCCGTGCTGTTGTCGCATACGGCCCTTTGAGGAGTCCCTGCTAACTTAAACAAGCGTGAGACAGTGGCGGGCAGTTTTAGAGGCTTAAAATCACATCACAAAGCTATTACAGGGCAAACTTCCCACCTCTCCCTCCTGTCCCCACGCAGCGGCCTATTCATTTCCTTTCATACTCCCAGCCGTGGTCCCCGGGCCACTCGGTGCCCCATGAAACATATGGAAAACCCTGCATGGGGAGGAAACGCGTGTCCACAGACTCTGCCCCTTCGCCTCGACTCTGCACGAGCCCGGGGTGCTTTTGATGGATTTTGTGGAGACCAAGCCTGTTCTCAGTACTGTGGAGAGAGCGCTGGGGGGACCCAAGGATGTGAGCAGAGGGAGCTTTCCCACCTGATTTCCTGCCCCATTTCCGTCACGCCTTGGCCTATTAGTAGAAAAGTCCTGCATCTGGATTTTGGGGTCCTGTGGGGCCCAGGAAATCGCTTCCATGTTGGGAAGGTCTTCTCTTTATCTACTGCTGTGTAACACTACCCACCCCCACCTAGTGATTTAAAGCAAAATGTATCATTAAGTCAGGAATCTGCAAGGCGGGCAGGGTGCGGGGCTGCTCATTCTCGCTCTGTCTCCAGAGTCTCCCCTGGGGCTCGCAGAGGCTGGAAAGTGGCTGCTGTCAATCAGTTCCTCTGGTGGCTTGAGCTTCCTCTCAGCATGGAGTCTGGGTTCCAAGCGTGATCAGAGCAAGAAGCAGGAAGTGCCAGGTGCCAGTTCCTCTAGATCCGGGTCCGTAAGCTGCCACTGTGTCGTTTCTGCCATGTCCCAAAGAACAAGCCATCACAGAGCCCAAAGTCAAGCGAAAGACACAGACGTCCCCCAGAGGATGTGGGCATGATGTTGGAGCCGCTGTGGCAGGCAAGTCCCCAGTGTGACGGGACCCAAAGGGTCAGGAGAACAACACAGGCACTGTCCCAGAACGTGACATTCCCTAGAACCTTCCTGGCAGATAGACTTGACTGGGTCACATTCCATTTTCCCAGGAGGGCCAAGGGGAGTCAGGTCCCCAACCCATCCGCTGCCTTGGGCCAGTGTCCCTGCCCTGCGCGATGAGGGGCTGAGTACACGGGAACGCAACCATCATGCCGGCCTTGCCAAGTGTCTTTTCAGGCCGGGGCGACAGCAGGGCACTGCACGGGCTGGTCCGGGGCCCAGGACTCCTGCTTTGACGAAAGCTGGTGAAGGTTTCCAAACACCTCTCCCTTCCTCTCAGGAGCTCCTAGCAGCAGATGGCCAGCACTTCCTGGATGTCTTCCAGACACACACGACAGGAGGCCTGGCCCCACTGGAATCTGGGTTGTCTGGATACCTGGAGCCCTGTTGCCCAGGCGCTGGCCAGGGGGCTGTGCGTATCTGCAGGGCTGTTTGAGCAGCAGGCTGCCACTGTCCTCTGAGGATCTGCTCCTAGACTCAGAGTGAGAAGGTCAGACTTCACTTCTCTGAGCTTTATTGCCCTTTTCTGGGAAGCCATTCAGAGATACTGCAAGGGGTAAATAAGACAATGCACACAGTGTACTCGGTGTAGTACCTGGCACATAGTAGCTGCCCAGTTAACAGTAACTGCCATTATTATTAATGATTTTTTCTGCATACTTTTTTGAAACGAGAGCCAACTCCAGAGAAAGCCAACTTGGCACGCGACATGATTTGCTCTTTACAGTGAAGTAATCTCTTGTTTCCTTCTGCTTTCCTATATACCCTGCATTTAGAGCAAGATTCCACTCTACAGATTTCCCTTTGGAGCTCCAGAAATTCTTGCTGTGTTTGTTTGATGAAACAAAATGTACTTTGCCTCCAGCCACACACACACAAATACACTGATGAATGGGCACTGTCACTGCAGTCGTCTGGACCCACAGCCAGTGGGGTGCTGGCTTTGCATTGCTTTGAGAAAGATGCACGAGACATTTCAGAGCCCAGAGTCCCGAGGAGCCTGGCTGAGCACAGGAATAACCTGTTTGTTAGTCTAAGGAATCTTTTAGTATCTACTGTTCATCAGATCCTTGTGAGGCTTGAGGGTGCGGCAGCCGCGAGGAAGGACGGAGTAGGTGGCATTGTATTTAGGGGCCAGGACAGAAGCAGGAAGACAGTGAAGAGGCTGCTGTAACAGCCCGGGCAGCAGAGCTCTGTGGCTGGGCCAGCGCGTATCTGCGTGGCCGTGAGAGGTGGCTTGTTCTAGAGGCCTCTTGCAGCTGCATCTTCTGGTCTTGCTGACGCATTCCGTATTCCAAGTTCCCCAGCCGCAGACCCACAGGACGCCTGTCAGCCCTCTGTCCGTGCCACTTCCAGGATCAGGGGCCTCTCCTGCCACGCAGCTTCTGCAGGTGGCACCGCAGGGAATGCTCTGGATTGGAGACTTTATGAATTTAGGACATGCGCAGCTTTGAGGCCTTCAAGTCCCTTCCCACCCGGAATACCAGCTTTCCCTGTCTGCAAACTGGGGATTAGGAATCCAGCCATGCTACCTCTTCATGTGGCCCTGAGAACCCCATGAGACGCAGGCTGGCAGGAGCTTTGGGGACAGAGGAGGCGATGCTCGTGAATGGGTTAGATACGCATGTGTTATTAACAGTTCCAGGGCCGGGGATTTAGCTCAGTGGTGCCGCTGCCTGCCTCACAAGCGCAAGGACCCGAATTCAGTCCCCGGTACCGAACAAAAAATAGTTCCATTCTGTCTTCTCTCCCATCACTCGGCTATGGGGAAATTTTGGTCTTGACTCAGGTTAGAGCACGGCCATGGCCTGGCCAACAGCTCTCACCGTGAGCTTATGGCTAAAAAGCCCAGGTTCTGGAGTCAGACAGGACTGGGGAGAGCTCCCTTCTGGGCTCTCGGAGGTGGCCTTTCCTGAAGAGGCAGCCGGCCAGTGTACAGGCTGGTCAGCGGGAACCAGGCCTGGCCCTGCCCCTGTGCCCTGCTGAGCTTGTCACTGTCCCCTGGGAGCGGCTAAATATGGAACCCTGGGCTGCCACCCTCCTGAGAACGAGGCTTTGCTGTCCCTGTTCTCCGAGCTCCCCAGCCCCCACCCCCTGGACGACAAGGTCGCTCAGGCCAGGAGAAGCCTGGGAAACTTCTTCTCCCTGATAGTCCTGGAGTATTAATCAATTCAGAAAAAACAACACAACGAAGACATCCCCAAGGCTGTGTCACATTTAAAATGCCAAATGGTACAGAATCCGAAGGGGACAGGCGTAAGGCTGGGGGCGGGGCTCAGGTCGATTCTGTTGACCTGCATATTTGTGTCTTCCACGGCCGAGGTGGTAGGAGGGAGCGGGGAGGGACGCGTCTTCTCCACCACCATCACTGTCCCTGTTTGTGTACGTAGCCCACTTAGAGATAAGGTCAAAATTCTAAAAATACTGGAATGTCAGATTTTTGAATAGGTAATGTATCTTCCTAGTATGAGAACCGAAGTGTTCCAAAGGGCAGGCGGTGAAAGCTCCTCTCTCACCCTGTGCCCCAGCCATGTGGCCCTCATCCCCAGGGGTTCGCCCTGTCACCAACCTATGGTGACCCCCTTCTAGAATAACATGTCCACGGGTAAGGAAATCCACATACGTGCGTATTCTTTTTTCTTTATTTTAAGAAAATGGGAGCTTGTCACACATACTGTCCTCCTTTGCTGTGTTTACTAACAGTACCCCTCAGGCCTGTCCAGTCATGCATATTTAGCCACACCCCTTCTTTTTTATAACTGCATAATATTCCATTGCACAGATCGCCACTAATATTTAATTTTTCTCTGGTGGTAAACACAGACTATTTCTAAACGTTTTGATCTAATGAATAATACCACAGTGAACAATCTTCTTCCTATGAAAACTTTTGCTTAAGGTCCTTAGAGGTTCTTTTTTTCACCTTTATTAAGTTTATTGGAACATTTTAGGTATACACTTCCATTCATCACTGGGATCTTGTACCTTTACATGACTCATCTTGGTTCTTATTCTTTCCTGTTCCCCAGCCCTCCCGTCAGCCCCTCCACCCTTCCCTGTTTACAAAGACACTGTTTCCATGTTTTTCCTTTTCACATATTTTTTATTTTCCTTTTTTACCTTTTCCCTACCCCTCCCACCTCCTCTACTCTTTTAGATCTTTTCTTCCTATTACACAATATCAATTAAACATTTTGAACCTTATTTACACTTTTAGTTTTTCACTGCAGAGAAACTATGCACTATTTACACATGTGACTTGTTAATTTCACTTAAGAGTATGGTCTCAATGTGTGTCCACTTAGCTACGAATATCTCTAGTTTCTCATTCTTTGTGGCTGAGTAGTACTCCATTTTATTAAAAACAAAAATAAAAAAAAACACATTTTCTTTATCCAGTCTCCAGTTGATGGGCATTTGGGCTGTTTCCAAATTTGAGCTATTACAAACTGTGCCGCTATAAACATGGGTGCACATATATCACTGTGGTAGGATTCTTTTAATTCTTTTGGGAAGGTACCCAGCAGAGGGACAGCTGGGTCAAACAGGACCTCTAATCCTAGTTATTTGAGGTGTCTCTTTTTTTTTTTTTTTTGGTGTTTTGAGACAGGGTCTCACTATGTAGCCCAGGCTGGTCTTGAACTCACAGCGATCCTCCTGCCTCAGCCTCCTGAGTGCTGGGTTTATAGGCGTGCGCCACCACGCCAGGCTGAGGTGTCTCCATTTTGATTTCCGTAGTGGCTGCACCAGTCTGCACTAGCACTGCTTGAGGTTCTGCGGTTTAGGCAGCATCTTGGCTTCCTTTGCCTACTGCCAGCCCCCTCCTGGAAGTGGAGGCTTGATTCTGGATGGCCCTGGGGAGCAATTTCCAGGCGCAGGGCCACAGTGCAAAGGTCCTGGGGTTAGAATCGAGTTTGGTGTGTTGGGAGAACAGCAAGGTTATTGGTGGCTACACTGAAACATGAAAAAGTAGTAGGAGATGAGTTTAGAGAGGAGAAGGTACCGAATGAAGCCTTGGGTGTGATACGTGAAAGGACGTATTCCAGGAGCTGTGCAGGGCCCACCCCTCATTGCTGGTTGCTGAAGGACTGACCTTTCCCCAGGGCTACTCCGTCTGAGCTGGGACTCACCTGCCCTGCTCCTCAGGGCGCTGCTCCCCCTGCTCCCCCTGCTCCCCCCCCAGGCCAGTCACCTCCTAGGAAGGCGGAACTCACAGGGCCTCGGGTCTGCTCCCGCCCTGGCTGCCCCGCCTGGCCTCCTCCTCGCTGCGCTGTCCTGCCAGCCGCACCTGCTGCTTCCTCCTGGTCTCCACTCCTGCAGGGCCAGCTCAAAGGTCACCTCAGGCCCCCGCAGAGCAAGTGGCCGCAGCTCCTGCCCTGGCCACATCCAGACTGGTGGTCATAGCCTGCATTCTGGGGCCAGCAGCCCCCACGCTTGGCCCAAGCAAGTTGCACGGGCCTCCTCGCTGCGCTGTCCTGCCAGCCGCACCTGCTGCTTCCTCCTGGTCTCCACTCCTGCAGGGCCAGCTCAAAGGTCACCTCAGGCCCCCGCAGAGCAAGTGGCCGCAGCTCCTGCCCTGGCCACATCCAGACTGGTGGTCATAGCCTGCATTCTGGGGCCAGCAGCCCCCACGCTTGGCCCAAGCAAGTTGCACGGGGGGGGAATTTATTTGAATGTCATGTCCTCCCCCAGCTATGAGGCCAGGGAGGGTATTGCCAGTTGGGTTCAGCCCTGAGCCCCCAAATTTAACCAGAGTGTGAAGGAAGCTCTGGCACTAGCCCAGCGAGAGGAACAGGGAGACTGCACAGCCCTGGGAGACCCCTCAGGCCAAGCAGCCTGGACTGGGGCGGGGGTGAGGAGGAGGCTAGGAAGAGAGGTGCTGATATCAGGAGACAGATCCTTCAGGGCATTTAGGCTTCAGTGAGGCATTTATATCTGTCCTGAAGGCACTGGGGAGCCTTAGAAGGCTCTATAGCAGAGGAGTGATGAAATTAGATCTTGTACAAACGTCCCTGAGATTCTCTGAGAGGAGAGGTTATAGGAGGCAAGAGTGGGAGCAGAGCCGAACTGAACAGAACTGCCAGCCATGTGTGGTCGTGCCTGCCTGGAATCCCAGCACTCTGGGAGGCCGAGGCAGGAGGATTGCAAGTTGGAGCCCAGCCTGGACAACTTAATTTCGTGAGACCCTGCCTCAAAAAGATCAGGGCAGATAGCTCAGTGTGAGGACCGTGGGTTCAATCCCAATACCACAAAAACAGAACCGGCATTGCCTTTCCACAGAAGTCAGACTTCCCTTCGCCCCTTTCCCCTCCTCCTTTGCTCTCTGGTCTCTTCCCGTTTCTTCCTTTCTTTCCCTCCTCCTCCTTCTCCATTCCCTGTCAGACCCTCTCACCCCCTGACTCCCTCCTTCCCGCCTCTGCTCCCCAACCTTGGAATTCATCTCCCGCCTCGCTCCGCTGGCCCTGGTGCCCTTCCTCTGGCACAGCTCGTTATTTTAATTAAACTCTGGATCTGTTGACTAACCTGACATGTTGCTTTGGGAAACCAAAGGAGGAATAGCTTGGGCCAAGGAAGGGATGGTGGAAAGGTCCCATCTGGCCCGGGAAGGGGCCCTGCCCAGGGGAGGGGGGGCTCCACCCCCACCCGGAAGTGCGACTCCGCCCCTGTGCGGTGGGCGTGAAAAAGTTCTCTGGCCAGATTTTTTATGAGGCTTGAATGAATCAACAGCGCTTTTCAGACTGAGGGTCATAAAATCAATTTAGTGGGTCACAGCCACAGTGAACGAATGCGCCTTTGTATGCTTGGCTGTTTGGAAATGTGTTTCTTATCCTGGTCCCTGGTCCAGAAGACTTGAAAGCAGTTTGGAAAACACATGGGAGATGCTCAGACCATCGCTGCTGATAGTTTCCTGCTGGAGCAAGAAAAGATTCCCAGTTTATCTGCTGGCAATTTCAGTGGTTTTCACCCCATTTTCCACTTTGGGAGTCAGAGGCGCAGAGAGAGAAGAGGCTGCCCAAGGCTGCGACGCAGGTCCAAGCTGCCAGGTCAGGCAAGGAGCAGGGCAGAGGCTGGGCCCCCTGGGCTGTGGTCCTGGCAGCACAAAACCAGCCAAGTGACCCTGCCCCCTCAGCGGTTGCGAAGGGAAACCACGGAGGCTGGGTCTTTTCTGCTTCTTCCTAGCTGCCAGGGCCAACAGGTCTAGAGATGTCCCTTGGGGACAGAGAGCAAGGGCTGGCAGGAGCAGGCCCATGAGAAGGTGTCTGCAGTCCAGGGGCAGAGCTCTCTGTAAGGCTGTGACCAAGAGCGAGTGCCCGGCTGAGAGGCAGGAGGCCTGGGTCGCAGCCTTCGCTCTGCTGTGGCAGGGCTGTGTGTATGGCTGGGCCAGCTCCTCCTCTCCGGTCCTCAGCTGCCACATCTGTGCAATGGGTGTGACGGCTCTGAGTACTGTGAGTGTCCACAGCACTCAGGTAGCTTGAAGAGGCTCCTATGAGCCTGTTTCTGGCCCTGAGGTTCCTCTTCGCCATCTCTGCTGGGAAGGCCTTGTGTATTCATTCACTCAGCAAACGTATTGAGCACCTACTGTGTACTAGGGCGCTGGAGATGCTTATGGGTCAGGACAGACAGTCCCTACTGCCCCCTCAGGAAACCTACATTTAAGTAGGAAAGGCAATTAACATGTCAAGAAAGAAATGACAGTACTCTGAAAGCACTGAAAGAAGGTCATAAGTGAAAGTAAAGTGGTGATTTTACAAGGGTGTCCAGGAGGTCTCCAGGGGGTGACATTTGGGCTGAAGTGAGGATGGGAAAGAAAGGGAGGAACCTCCTGGCAGACAGAACTGCAAGTGCAAAGGCCCTGAGGCTTGTTCCCACATGGGTGTGGGAGGAGCTGCAAGGAGTCAGTGTGGTGGAAACAAGGTGAACTAGAGTGGAGGGGAGGTGGGAGAGGTTGCAAGACCAGATTGGGCAGGGCCTTGAAGATTGTGGTGAGGCCTCCAGCTCTTACCGTAGGTGCAGTGGGCACCACTCGGGAAGCAACAAGGGCCAAGTATATTTTTAAAAGATCCTTGAGTAGAGAGTAGGCTTTGTGGGGGAGGGGACACTGGGCAACAGGGGGACCCCCGCAGTAGTCTTTTGGGGACATTTGGGTGTCCTGGGCTAGGCAGTGGTGGTGGGGAGAAGTGGTCAGATTCTGAGCCTGGCTTGAGGTGGGGCCCACAGGATGCACTGAGAGGAGTCAACGAGGAATCTGGGGTGCAGACCTAGAGGATGGAGGTGCCATTTGCCAGAACAGGAAAACCTGAGGCAGGAGCAGGGGGCAGGGGACAGGGGCTCCATTTGGCCTTGATAGGTCAGAGAAGCTCATAAAATACCCAAGTGAAGCCTTCAGCCTTCTCCCACCCAGAGCACCCACACTGTGGGCACAGGGGACAGGCAGGGAGGGCTGTGACAAGGATTTGTCCCTGTGGCCCACTTCTGTCTGTCTGTGAATGTTAGGTCCCCACCCCTCTGGGCCCATCATCCCCCACCCCCATGACTGATTCCTGTCCTTTTCAGTCTTCCAGAAGGAAAAGAAAAAGAAGAGAGGTACAAAAGAATGAATTTCCAGCTGGGGAAAAGAGGGAAAGTACAAGTAGAAGGCATACCATTTCTCTTTAAGGAAAGACCAAGCTTCCTGTTCCCTTCTACCCACATCCCATTGGCCAGGACATAGTCACATGACTATTCCTAGCTGCAAGGGAGGCTGGGAAAGTCTTCACTCTGGGCTGCTATACTGCCACTAAGCACCAGCAAATCTGTAACTATCAGAAGAGGAGCGAATGGATGACAGGGACCATGCTCCATCCCACTGCTACCCCACCTTAGCACTTTTTTTCCCCTCATAGCACTGATCACAGTCTGATACTATTTCATTTATTTGTTTGTAAGTCTGTCTCCTGACCTAGAAAGTAAGCATCGTAAGGGAAGAAATCTTGGCTGGTGTGTTAGCACTGTCTCAGCAGAACAAATGAATGAAAACAAGCAAATGCATACGTGAAAGCAACCTGAGCCATTTTCCCCTTCCACACCAAATATTTTTCTGGATTTTTTTTGGTCAACATCTGAGCATACCTTTGAGGAAATGACAGGCATGTGTCTGGCATAGAGGCTGCAGTGAGAAGGTAGAAAGTCCCTATTCTAGGAAAATACAGGTTAGCTGAATGTCATTTATGGACGGCCATGACCCTAATGTTATAAATATGGTGGAAAAATCCCAAACATGAATGAGACAATGGTGAGAATCAGCCCTTTGTACTGTGAGTTCTGAATTCCCAGATTCAGCCAACCATGGATCAAGAGATACTTGAAAAAAAATCATTTCTGTACTGACCACGTACAGACTTTTTTTTGTCATTATTCACAAAACACGGTATGAAGCCCTGACAGCAGTTCCATCATATCAGGAATTATAAGTCATCTAGAGATGATTTAAAGCACATAGGAGGCTGTGTGTGGGTTCTATGCAAATGCTGCCTCATTTTACTTAAGGGACTTAAACATCCATGCATTTTGGGATCTGCGGGGTCCTGGCACCACGCCTCTGCAGACACAGAGGGGTAACTGCAAGCATCTGAGGTCCGTATCACTTCTGGCTTAACGCAGGCTCTGCCTGAGTTCTGGTCTCGCGGCTGCCTCTTGCAACAGAACTTTGCATGGTCCCCAAAGCTTGACCTTTACTGTCACTGCGGTGGGACCTTGTACAAGGGTTCGTCTCTGAGGCTCCATCTCCTCACCTGAAGGTGGGGCTGTACTATCAGGCCCATTTCTTCAGGGAGAAGAAATCCCCAAGACTTCTGTACACAAAGCATCTAAAGCAAACCCAGACCAAATCTTGCCCTTACCTGTGTCTGTATGGCCCACCAGCTAAGAGTGGTTTTCTACTATGAGTGGTTGAGACCAGCAGCAGGAAATAATATTTCATGCCCTGTAAAAAGGGCATGAAATTTGAATCCTGGGTCCCACAAAGGCTTTCTGGAACAGAGCCAAGCCTGTTCGATTCTGTCTGTCTGCGGCTGACCCTCTGCCTCTGGTTGTGACAGAGACCGTATGGCCTACGACGTCTACAATAGTTACTGTCTGGCTTTTTACAAGAATCATTTGCTGACTGCTGGCCCCGTAGGCAGCAGTTCTCCTCCTCCAGCCCTGGGGAGGCAGATGAGGGTGGGGCAAGGCTGCATTTAGTAAGCACCGACTTGGGGTCTCCCCCAGGCTGGAAGCATTGTGTTTGTCATCTCCGTCACAACACTCTGAGGTAGGGGTGACTGTCCCCACTTTTATGGTGAGGAAACTGAGGCTCTGAAAAACGTTGAGACTTGCCCCAAATCCCACAGCTGGAGAGGACCTGATTTCGGGACTACTGACAGCCCCTCTCCCTGTCACACGCAGAGGGAGCGCTGTGTCTCCCCAAGGCCGGCCAGCAGGAGGGCCTGGAAGAATGGCCGCCAATGTGCATCCTCAGGCCCTGCCGCCGGCCTCCCAAGTGGATCTTTCCAGGGAGGCTCCGGAGTGGATGCTGCCAGGAAACTGGCCCAGTGGACTTGGGGGTGGGGGTCCCTGGATTGTGTAGGGAAGGTGGCACAGGGGAGGCCGCACAGGTAGGGGAGGGAGAGAAGGTGTGCAGGCCGGAGTCGCTCAGGGCCTCTCTTGCCTCAGAGCAGGCTGGGGTGACCATCAAGGTCTGCTGTGAACCCAGCTGCTCCCCAGAGATGCAGCAGCTCTTCCTGCCGGGGCCCAGGGCCTTCTCTTTCCCAGGTTCCTAAAACAGAGTGGAGGTCTCTCACCCTGGCCTCGAAGCCCTACCTACACTGCCTCCCGGCCGCGTCCGTCACCGCTCTGACCAGTCTTCCCTCACTTCCTCCGCACCAGTCTCACTGGCCTCCTTTCTTCTTTGTTCGGTTTCTTAAGTTAGTAATAGTTTCCCATGCGTTATGCTTACGCTTCTTACGGGGAGCTGTACACGAACACGACACATCTTTACTCTTTCTTTCAACCCCTTACCCTCGCCCAGCCACCTTCCTTCATCTCCTAATCCCCTTCCATGCAAGAAAAACCCGTCTCCCTACTTCCTGTTTATCCTTTATTTTGCTCTTTATTTATGCTTTAGGTTTCTCATATAAGAGAAACCATGTGATATTGAAGCTTGTGTGTCTGGTTGATTTCACTACACACTGGGGTATCAAAGTGCTTCCATTTTCCTACAAGTGACCTAAGTTTATCCTTCTTTACGACAGACTAGGACTCCACTGTGTGTAAATACCACATTTTCTTTATCCATTCATCTGTTGCTGGGCGTCTAGGCTGGTTCCAAGGTTTAACTGCTACGAACAGTGCTGTTACAAACACGTACCACTGTAATACTGCGATCCTAATTCTTTTTGTTTTGTTTGGTACCAGGGATCGAACTTGGAACCTTGTGCTTGCGAGGCAGGCAGCAGAACCACTGAGCTAAATCCCCGGCCCGATCCTCATTCTTTCAGGAAGATACCTAGAAGGGGAAATAGCTGGATCCAATGGAATTTCTAATTTTAGTATTTTGAGGAATCTCCACACGGATTTCCACAGCGGTTGTACCAATTCAGTCTCACTGACCGTGGAGAAGGCTCCTCCCTGGCCCCCGCCAGCCTCACCAGCATTTGATATTTGATTTCTTGATCATGGCCATTCTCTCTGGAGTAAGATAGAGAATCTCAATGTGGTTTTAATTTGCACTTCTCTAATGGCCAAACATGATGAACATCTTTTCATGTGTTTACTTGCCATTTGTACTTCCCCTGAGAAGTGTCTGCTTGGTTCAGTTGCCTTTATTTTTATTTATGTATTTATTTGGTACCGGGGATCGAACTCGGCTCCTTGTGCTTGAGAGGCAGGTGTCAGTTTGCCTTTATGTGTAATTGGGTCTTTTATTTTGCTGAGTCTAATTTTCTTCATGTTCTACATATTGGTTCTCTTTCTGAGGAACAGCTGGCAGAATTTTTTCCCATTTTGTAGGTTGTTTCTTCACTCGGTTGGTTGTTGCTTTTGCTGTGCAGAAGCTCTTTAATTTAATGTGATCTCGTTTGTTTTTTGTGGTACTATTTCTTGTGAACCAGGGCGCTGATCAGAAAGTCCTTGCCTATACTTATGACTTCAAGAGTTTTGCCTATTTGAACTTCCAGCTGATTGCTTCTGTTTTAACATTCAGATCTTTGATCCGTTTTGATTTTAGTTTAGTACATGGTGAGAGAGATGAGGCGATCTTCTGCACGTGAATAGCCAATATTCCCAGCACCATGTATTAAAGAGGCCGTCTCTCCTCCAGTGTATGTTTTGGCCTCTTGTTCAAAGATCATGTGATGTGTTTGGGGTTGTTTCTGTGCTCTCTATTCTATTCCACTGATACACGTTTTTTTTTCTTTTTTGGTGTTTTTGTCTGTTTTTATGCTCGTACCATACTGTTTCTTTTCACGTTTGGTTTTGTAATATGACTTCAAATCAAGAGAGTCATGCCTCCTGCTTTGCTCTTATTACCCAGGATTGCTTTTGCGATCTAGGCTCTCTTCTGGTTCCACATGAATATTCGGATTTTTTTCTCTTGTTCTGTGAGGAGCATTGTTGGTGTTTTGATTGGGATTGCATGAAATCGGTGTATCAGTTTTGGAAGTCTGACTGGCCTTCTTTCTGACCCTCAGGATACCTCGTTGCTACCAGTGTCTTTGCACTTGCTGTTTCCTCTGCCCTTTTCTTTTCATCTTCAGACCTCAGATTGGCAGATGTCTTCAAAGGGACATTTCTTGGACAGTTGCCAAGCACTGTTGTCCCTAGTGCCCTATAACACTCTCCCAGCCTTTTTCTGGGGGGTGGTACAGGGGATCAAACTTGGGACCTTGTGCTTGCCAGGCAGGCAGTGGAACCACTGAGCTAAATCCCAGCCCTCCCAGCCATTTTGATCTGTAGTTTGGCTCCTTTATCCTGGGGACAGTGACTTCCTACCTTATCTACCCTTCTGCCCCCAGAGCCCAGCACAGTGCTTGGCAAACAGAAAACACTCCATCTATGGTGCCTGAATGGACGCGGACAGTGGGAGGGGTCCATACCGGAGCAGGGCTGGCCAGAGGCTCTGGCTCTGTCCTGGTTAACACCCAGTGCCTGGAACTACTGGGTAAATCAGGATGATAACTCTGTGGCGTGAACATGGGTAGAGATGCACTGGGGAGGATTCTTCCAAAAGAAAACAAGGCAGTCAGAGGGACTGTGCCCTCCGGAGGGAACACTGTCACCTTCTAGAATCTTCCAGAACACGTCCCCCTGCTTCTCCTGACCAGAAGCTAACGGCTGCCCCAGTACCTCTCTCTGAACAGGCCTGGACCAGCACTCCTCTTATTTGTTCTCATCACGGCTCACGACTCAGATTAAGGAAGCATCACTGCCCCAATTTCACAGACAAGAAAGCCGAGGCTTGGCAGGGTGAAAGAATTTGTCCTGGGTGTAGTGAGGGGAAGTCTAAATACTTGGATTCAACTCTGATTCCAGAGCCTGTTTGGCCGCCTCCTTGGGCCCTACCATCCGTGCCCCTCTTCCCCCACACCCAACAGGCCGTGGTCAGGAAATCTCCTGGGATCTAGTGCAAAGCCTCAGCAGCTCACCGAAGCAGAGCCTCTCAGGGACAGCTTGTTTCTACTTCCACAGAACTGTGGGGTTCGGTTCTGACCAGAAGGACGCTGATGGGTGAGAAGGGGGGCTGCTCTCAGCAACGACTTCATGGCGAATGAGTAGGGTTAGGGGATCTGGATTCAAATCCCAGCCCTAGCATTTTTTCTCTTGTGACTTCTGTCAAGCCAGTGATACTCTCTGCACTTCTGTGTACTCTTGTGGAAACCAGGGGTCTTAACAGACAGGAATAGAGGTCTGGGGACCGTGAGGTTTATACTGATGAGGTCAGACTGTGAGCTAGGAAGAGGCCTTGCTGGGCCCCTGCAAACCACCAGGAAGCCACGGCCTGGGGCAGTGAAAGGACAGCAACAAAATAGAGAACAATCCCAGATATCAGGAGACAGGGTCCCAGGAGCCAGTGTGGCCCAGGAGGTGGCAGCAGCCATGGTCCCACCATCTGGAGACGGGGTTAGCGCGAACACTGAGTAACTGAAGTCAGGTGGCCGCCCTGAAGAGGGTGCAAGGACAAGATGCCTGGCCCAAAGTCTGAGGGTTCCAGGGCAGTCACAGAGAGCAGAGCTGGTGGTCGAGACCAAGCACCGGAGCTCAGAGGGTTGTGAGAGGCAAGGAGGTGCCAGGGTTCACAGCACAGCAAAACGCACTCCCCGCTCAGCCCGCTCTCCCTCCTACCCCCATCCCTAGGTGTACTCATAACTCCCAAACAGTAAAAGAATCCCCTAACTTTAGCGGAGCAGAGAATCACAAGGAAATGCATGTGAAATTCGTATATATATTTCCGTGTGCAAATTCCTGGTCACGACAGTGACACCAGAAAACGCCATCAAGTTGTCAGGTGCTCGCACTATTCATAGAAGCAGCGTGAACGTGACAGCGACTAAGACGGAGAGGTACAGGTGTGTTGGCAACACCAAAACGGGGAGTGGCGTTGCCGTCTGCTCTGTGATCTTTCCAACGTGGTGAGTAACTCTCGGGCAAGTTCTAAACAAAAGAAAGCACAGTTCTGCTCTGGATGTCTTCGCCGGTCGCTTTTCTGGAAAATTCAGGGTAGATTAAAAACTTACCCAAAGGTGTTTGGTATAAAGCTGGCTACAGTGGTGCACATCTGTAACCCCGGCTGTCCAGGAGGCTAAACCAGGAGGATCACAGATTTGAGACCGGCTGGGATATATTTCATTGTGAAAGGCCTGGGTTCAGTCACCAGTACCCCCCAAAAG
>NW_022900934.1:11691594-11737686 GCF_012274545.1 Fukomys damarensis
CCCAGCACTGGGGGGGATTGAGGCAGGAGTGTGAAGTGTTCAAGACCAGCCTGGGTTCTATAGTTGAGTTCAAAGCTATTCTGGACTACAAAACAAGACCATGTCTAAAAACCCAATTGGTGTGTTTGTATGGCAGGTGCAGCTTAATCTGGGTGGGGGGGGATGTAAGCAAGTGTTTGTCTACATAAATATCCACTGAGGTGGGCCAGCCCTGAGCAGGATGAGTCTCTTAGGGCCAGGCTGTCTCAGGCTTCATGGGCTACCTGCATCCCAGCCTCGGCTCCCCATTGTCTCTGACACCTTTTCCACCCTTGTGACGCCCTCAGAAATTTCCAAAACAGGTCCCCACGGGCACCCCCACCCCACTGGGATCCCTGGGTCCAACCCCAGTGGCCTCCAGCCCTGCTCACATGACTTGGCTGCTCGCTGCCGGCAGTCCTCTCTGCCTGACCTCAGGGTCTGTTTATTTACACGGCCAGTGTCGGGGTCCCTCCCCGCTAAGCGTGCTGTGTCTGCCTCCTTCTCCAGTCTGTGCACATCCTCCACCATTAGCCTTGAATTCGAGGGGACCCTAGCAGCACCACTTGCCCAGGAAGCCCGCGGGCCTGCTGGGCACGCTGAGGATGTCAGCTGGCTGGCAGAGACCTGTGGCTCCCGTGACTGATGACAGCTGGGAAGAGGCGACCTGGGAGGTCTGGAGCCCCTGCTCTTCGTTTCTGAGACCCGAGCGCTGCTGAGCACTCTATGGACAGCTTCCTATCCCAGCGTCTGCCTTATAAGAACTGCACTCCTCTGTCTTGAGCAGGAAGGGCCGCGGGAGTGGAATGCCTTTCCTTGGTCCTTCACCCTTCCCTTTGTCCTTGGCCACCCCTGCGCCCTCCTCCTGCAGTAGCCCGCACCTTCCGGCCTCAGAGAGGGCTGCATCCTAGAGGAAGTGCAGGACTTTCAGGTTGCGGGTCCTCACAACTTCAAGGGAGGGGCTTTTCAAAGTAAACGGCGAATGTTTCTCTTGCGTGGTTATGCTCAAAATCAAAGTCACGAGGATGCGCCTCTACTGTACATGATTTCTAACCGCGCCCCCCACCCCGCCCGTGCCAGGGAGGTGTTATCCCCACTGCAGAAGAGGAAACCGAGGCTGGAGGTGGGGCTCACTTGCCCAAAGCACACTGAGGTCAGGGCTGGGATTTGGCCTAGGTCAGCTGCCCCAGCGTGTACCGTGCTACGATCACCCCGACGCAAAGCCGTTGTCCTCTCTGGGTAGAAATAGCTGTTTTGCCTATTTTCTGTGAATAGGTTTCCAGAAAGTGTGCGATCATGCCAGTGAATTCAAAACCACAGCGCTTATTACAGAGCTTGGGATCGTGGAACTTAGTATTAACCACCCACCCGCCTGGTGCTAATGAGAGGCTGTCCGTCTTCTGCTTTACAGATCCCGATTCTCTGGGGCCTGTAATTTAACCAGTCGCGTGCATTCAAGCCCTGGTGAGCTGGGGGTGGCAGACGGACACCCCACATTTTATTGAGTCTGGCAAGATAGACCGTGGCCTTGGGTTCAAACCCCGACTCTGCTACTCAGGGCTTGCACAGCCAGGGGGAGCAAACAAGGCACAACAATCCAAGATCAGTATTAATTTTCTCTTCCCTCAGACTCTGATATGGTGCAGTGGTCTCGGCTCTCTTCCTTCCTTCCTCTTGCTTCCTTTCTTGCTTTCTTTCTCTCTCTCTCTCTCTCTCTCTCTCACTCTTTCTTTCTCTTTTTCTTTCTTTCTTTCTTCGTGACAGTTGAGACTGCCCTGGAACTCACTATGTAGCCCAGGCTGGTCTCAAACTCACAGCGATCCTCCTGCCTCAGCCTCCAGAGTGCTGGGATTACAGGTGTGCGCCACCACACCCAGCAACTTACTATTTCTTAAATGTACAACAATGTGACAGTGATCTATATTCAGATCTATATTCGAATTTTGGCATCTGATCTTTTCTGGGCTTGTGCTGCGGGCATGGTTGGACCTGTCAAGTTCCTGGGCAGGAGCAGAGACCACAGGGGAGACGTGTAGTGCTGTGCGGTGCACTGTGCTGCTACACTAGGTGCACAGCAGGTTAGGAGATTCCATCCATTTTGGGCTTAGGATATTCTCAGTTTATCGGGACATGAGTTCATTGGAAATTGAAGAGGACCTGTAGCTTATCTTGATGACCAAGCTTTTGAGAGTCCCTTCAATTTTGCACCTGGGACTTTTTCACTCTAACCCCAGTCATGTTGCCATTGTGATGGTCACATCGGCTCCCTCTTTGAGTGCAATTTTCCCATCTGTTAAACTGGGGATGCGAATAGTGCCCTGCTCATCAGGCTGCTGGATCTAAAGCCCCCAGCATACAACTGGTACTTAATAATGGCTGTCCATTGTGGGGGAACAGAGAACACCGGGGCACCGCTGGTACTGGGGACCGGACAAGACTTCATGATGCAGGTCTGTTTGCGCATCACAGGACATCTCGTATTCCTGACTCACACCCACTTGAAACCGTTGTGATCTGGACGTCATCACCATGACAACCAGAACCGCCTGCCCTCCCCCGACATTTCCAGAATACCTCCTAGGGGACGGTGCCATCCCTGCAGGGCTAGATCACAGTCTTTTGAGTCACGCAAGCCTGGGCTCAAATCCAAGCTGTCTCTTAGCTTTGTGACCTTTGGCAACTCCCTTAACCTCTCTGAGCCCCATGCTTTTTCCATTTGGAAAAGGACAAGAACGTCCCATTTGCACGTTCAGTTTGTGGTAGCGGCTACTGTTAAGATTGTGTTGTTGGTGTTCAAGAGCAACAAGCTCTCCTAGGAGCCCAAGCTGTCTTGAGGCAATTTGGGGAGAGGAGGAACCCGGTACTCAATGGAAGAGGTTGTAAAGAGGGGAGAGGCAGCTCTGTTCTATGAATTTTTTAAAATTGAGATGTATTAACATGTTTTCCGAGTTGCCAGTGTTAACGGATTGGGGCTGTACACACGCATGCACACACACAAAACCCTAGATCAGTGATGGCAAACCTTTTAGAGCTTTCAAAACCCCAGTGCAGCACGTGCACTGTAGGTTCGCCACCCTCACTGCCCTAGATGTTTTTGTTCCTATTGAGAAATTAGGAAATCTTGTCACCCCCAGGCCAGCGCCGTGCTACCACCCACCGAGAGGCAACCGATGCACCTTCCTGGAGTTTGACGCCAGCCCACTCAGCCTCTGCATTTCCTGTTGGCACTGGAGACGGCTGAAGTTTCAACCCTTGGCTGGCAGAAGCAAGAGAAGGCGATGCCCACTATTCAGAAAGTGAGAAGGAAGACTTCTCCCGGAAGCCACTTGGGAACTGAGTTGTCGGGGAAGAGAAGTCTTTGGGGGGAAATCAGAGGGCCTAGAAGAGTGATGGAGAGATTCAGGCTTTTTGTCTGTTTGGTCTTGCAAGCTCCTTGCAAAGTGGCATAAACCTCAAATTTAGCATTCTGGAGAGGAGGTTGCTCAGAAGCCAGGCAGGAGCAAAAATCTGGAGGCTAAAAGCTTCTTTGTCCAAGGGCCCAGGCTGGGCCAGGGCATCAGGTCTGGGGGCCCCAAGTGCAATCCTGGCTCCACCACAGAATGGCTGGGCCAACTCGTTGGTCATTCCCCTCCTGGGCCGCGTCCCAGCCTCTTCCCCCAGGATGAGGAAAAGGAGCTAGTTGAACCAGGAAGTGGCCCTAAGGCTCAAAGTTTAGGTTGTCTCCCAGCTTCCAGTACACAGTAGATGCTCAAGCAGGACTGACGAGTCACCCTGGAGCGCTGCAGCACACGGCCAAGGCTAGGACTGTGTCCCCTGAAGGCAGACAGCGCCAAGGCCCCATGAGGAGGCGGTGGTCACTGGTGCGGGGGAAATCATGGCCAAAGAGCTTCGTGTTCTTGGATGAAAGCCGGGTCCTTGAGGTCTTCATGACAGGAAGGGGGTTTCAAACGTGCTCTCTCTGATGTAAGGATCAAGTCATGGCCACACCACTGTATCCACAGCGGTTGGCTCAGGGCCTCCTTTGCCAGCAGGGTCAATGAATAATTGATGGGAAAAAATAAATACAAGAAAGGAAGTGAAGGAGGAGAGGATGCACAGAAGGGTGATGAAAGACAAAGGGATGATGGTGGGTAAGTGGACGGAAGATGGATGAATAGGAAGAGGAAGGGTGGCCGGAGAGGAGACAAGGGAAGGAGGGAGGGAGGGAGGATGCGGATGGGTGGAAAAGTGAGCGACAGGTAAATGGATGGAAAGAAAGGAGAAGGAAATGGATGTTTGCGAGGCTGAGAGGTGGAGTCTGTTGCCCAAGGTGCTCAGGGAAGAGGTGAAAGACTGGAAAGGGCGACCCTGGCCAGGCTTCCGTAGGCCTGTGAGGAAAGTCGCCTTGGAACGTTCCAGCTCAACCAGCCGGCAGCTCGGTGAGGCAGGAGCCATCCCTGCACAGAAGGTGCTCAGTGCCGTCTCTTCGGCACCTGCAGGAGCGGGGGACTGAGCCGTGGCGGTGGGTGGTGGCCATCACCTTTGCAGACCTCAGGTTCCGGACAACGCCCACCTTGTGCCCCTCATAGGTCCATGGCAAGGCCTGTCAAGGAACAAGATCGATGGTGAAATCACTCTGGAAGTGGGGCACAGTTCACAAATGGAAAGCGTGGCATTAATAGCACTGACTTTTCATAATGGCATCGGTTACAGTAGCAGTAATAGCCCCATGGTCAGCGTATTAATTGTGGTGATGACAGCATCATTCCTGAGAGTGGAGTAGAAGGATTAATGAAAGCTGTGACTGCTGGCCATGGCGGTGATGGTCACAGTGTAGCAGTGAGACTAATATTCTTGGGAGCAGGAGACAGAAGGGAGGGAACAATGTTCTCATCTTAGTTATAAGTGACAGAAATCCAATTCCAATTGGCTTAAGCTAGATGAACAACGAAGAGGTGATTTGAGGGCTTGTTCACTGGCAGGTCCACAAGCAACTCTGGCTTCCAGCCCAGACACCAGGCCCTCAAAAACATCATCAGGATTTGTCACTGCAACACCGTCCACTGTGTTTCCTCTCTGCCTTTCCCTGGGTGGGCTTCATTCTCAGATAGCTGGTCCTAGCCCTTAGGCGTCTGATCTCCCACCTAAATGATCCCTTCAAAAAAGCCCTCGTTTCCAGTAGTTGCAGTCAGAGTCCGAGGACTAACTCTCATTGGCTCATCTTGAGTCACATGCCCATCCCTTAGCCAATCACCGTGACTAAGAAGGCTGATCTATGCTAATTGGGCCAGGCTGGTCACATGACCACTCTTAGGGCTGGGGGAGGGTGGGGTTATCAGCAAAGGAGGAAAGGTACAGGACAGAGGACCTGTGGGCAGCCTTCAGGGTACAGCCAGGTAAAGATGACATAGTGCTTGATAGATTTTCAACAATTCTTTTTAACCTCCTTGTGCTCTGAGAACAAGGAAAGACCCATCAATGGAAGGATAGACTAGCCCTAGGTTCAAGTCCTACCTGTGCTACTTGTTAGGTTTATGGCCTTGAACAAGGTCCTTAGAATCCCTGTGGTTTAGTATCCCCCACTATGAAATGAGATGATGAAATGGATTATTTTGCATATTACGTGATTGTTACATATAAAATGCTTAGAACAGGGCCTGGCCCATATTGGGTAGTCAATAAATCTTATTATTTTTATTACCTATAAAATGGAAGCAACTGTGCCAACTCATACGAGTCCTGAAGATTAAAGTTTCTTTCCTCTGCCTGGATGCTCCTCTTCCAGATCTTCATACAGGCCCATCCTTTGGGTCAGAGCTCAGCTGTCACCTCCTGCATCTTTAGCTTTCTGTTACTATAACAAAATCCCTGAGGCTGAGTACTTATAGAGAAAAGAGGTTTATGTAGCTCACTGCTTTGGAGGCATCAGCTCTGGCGCAGGCCCCCTTGGCCACATCGCCTCCTGGCAGATGACACCACGATGGCAGGAGCCAGCATGAAAGGTCACAGAGAGGCTGGAGAGTGGCTAGGCTGGTCCTCTGTAACAACCCTCGGGAACTAACAGACCCACAAGATCAGAATGACCTGAGACAGTGCTTGGCACATGGTTTGGGTTCCGTGGATGTTTCCTGTGTGAATGAATGTGTGAATGAATGCCCTGAGATTCTCCTGCACTGGCAGTTTTTGGTTAGCCTCGCCCCCATCAAGGGGATGCTGGGCCAGAGGTACAGGGGGAGGGGAGGGCTTCTGATGTGCTGGGAGAGGCCTCAGGAAACCTGCACCCCCTGCCTCCAAGAAGGGCTCCTTTTGGTCTCTGACCCTAGCTATGTGGGGGGTCCCAGCTCTGGGTGGCCTTGGGGAGCAACACATCATCTTGTCTTGGGTCATCCAGCCAAGGTCAGGCTAAAGCCAGCAGGACAGGGTGCTCAGGCCTTGGCTCTCACACCCTCCCACATCTGGCTGCTTCACCAGGATTAGTGCGGGCGCCTTGCCCAGTATCCCAGGCTCAGAGTGGGCCCTGGGCTGCGACAGAGGGACAGTCTTTTCTGTTTTCGTGTATTTATCATTAAAGTTCAGTTCCTCCATAGTTACTGAGCACACGCTATGTGCTGGGCACAAGCAGACGTGTGGAGGTTACAGAAATTATGAAGGTGGTCCCTCCTTTCATGGAGCTTTGAGGAGGGAAGACAGGCAATAAATGAATAAAAATTTTCTTGGCATCGGGGATCAAACTGAGGTCCTTGCTCTGGTGAGGCAGGTGTGGTGCCACCGAGCTAAATCCTGGGCCCACAAGTAAATATTTTAAAAATGCACCTCAGCTCTTACGTAAGGGGTTATGGAGGGCATGGACGGGCAGGCAGAGTCCCTCGATGCCCTTCCTGGCCCAGCAAGCAGGTTTGTGCCCTGTACACGGCTGGCTGGGGAAAGCATCGGGAGAGAGCAGAATTTGGTCCATCTCTCCACGTGAACGTTTGTTGAGTGACTGAATGAATGTACTGCTTTTGCTTAGAAGCCTCCCATAGGTCCCTACTGCCTACAGATCTCATCACAGCTGCTCTTAATCTGGCCCCAACGCTCTCCTGAGTCATCGCCATTTCATGAAACGCCTGCAGTGTTCTGGCTGCTCTAGTCAGAACCTGGGACTCCACCTTGACCCTGCTTTCCTTCACCCCACATATCGGTGCCATCAGCTAATGGCTTGGTCTCATCTCCAAAATATACCTTGACTTTGTCTTTTCTATTCATCAGCCGCCACCTCTTGCCCGGACACCTGCTGTGGCCTCCTTGCTTTGATTCCTGCTTCTGTGCCACTTGCCCTACAGGCTGCTGCTAAATGGAGCTAGAGGATCTTAACATCTGCATTAGGCCGCACCATGAGTTCACCAGGGAACCCCGTGTGACTCCAGGTTTCTCAGAGGAAAAGCACCTCACTGGATCTGTAAGACCCGCCTCACTTCCCTCTGATCTCATCTCTTGACACCCTTTGCCTTCCTCCCCAGCTCCAGGCCCACCACTCTCCTCTCTCTTTCTCTTACACAGCAACCCCTTCTCTGCCTCAGGACCTTTGCACTTGATATTACCTCTGCTGGATCACCTTTTGCTAGATCTTTGCGTGCCTGGCCCCTTTGCATTCCTCAGTCTCCCGTCGCACATCATCTCCTCAGAAAGGCCCAGGCTGTGTGAGCTCAAGTACTCACCTCTCTTCTTCCCTACCTACCCCGCCCCATGCTGTTTGAGGTGTGGTAGGATGGGTGGCAGAGATGGGAGGAGTCTTCAGAGCACTCTAGAAGGAGCAGCAGTCGGGGAATGGTAAAGAATGTGTCTGGGGCTCTAAGAGAACACATTTCCCTGCAGAGCAGGCAGGGCTGGCCACCACGGAAGGGTGAGGGGCTGGGCAGGCAGGGACTGGCCCTTCGTCCCTGGCCCCTGACTTGGAGCCCTTCTAGGAGCCCATGACTGCTTCCTTGGCACTGTTTCCTGTCCTTGCTCATCGCTGGCCGGGCCATTGATGATTTATTCGCGGGCCCACACCCTAGGTCCCTGCAGTGGCCCCATAGGCCTCAGGACGTGTGCAGGGGCCACTCATACCACTGTGCCAGCAGCCAGGACTCTGCCTCATTCTGGGGTCGCCTCATTCAGGAACCTAGAGGAGCCGTAGCATCAGGTCTTCCCAGACGAGCTGGAGTCCAAATTGATAGGGAAAATAAATGCTGGCCACTCATTCACTGTGTGGACCGAAATGCGCTGCCCGTGGGGTATGGGGTGGGGGAGTGGCTCGCAGGTGGCCTCAGCTCACTGTGCCCCCACTCACCCTTCCTTGGCGCCAAGTGGCAGGCCTTGGGGACACATTTTCTGTGCACAGTTTCATTGCTACCTCACAACCTCTAATGGTGGGGTCTGTTCTGACCCCATCTCACAGCTGGGAAACTGAGGCTCAGAGCGGTTACGTGGTTGTGCATGCCAGGGTCCAAAAGCTAAAAGGTTCCAAACTCTGTGCTAGGAGCTTCTCCGTGCTTCGTCTAACTTCATTCTTCCAGTCCTGCCCCATTGCACACAGGGGAAAGCAGGGCTCCGACAGCCAATAATAATGTCCCAGAGGCCACCCAGCTGGCAGCCAGGACCGTGACCCGATTCTGACCCGTACTCTGCCCAGCCCTAGTGCGCAGGGCTGCAGAGTCCTTGGGGGCACGAAGCCATTCCCTGCGCAAGATCCTGCTAAGCATCAGTGTCTGAGACGTCCTAGGGCTGCGGCCCTGCCCCTGGAAATCTGGGCTGCAGCCAGGACCCTCGGATGACATGTTTTTTGGAATGGAATCTTCAGGAATTTTGTTCAAATGCAGACATCCTGCCAGATGGTTTGTTTATTTACAACCCCTGAGCCCCAGATCCTGCTCCCTGCAGTGCATCGTGGGAGACAGAAAGTTTGGACAACTCCAGGTGGAATCCAGGCTCTGGTCAGCAGCATGGAGCTCAGGGAGATTCCGCCAACGTCTTCCATCCCTCCGTGCCACCATTCCTAGGACTGTGGATGAAGGGCACGGCATTCGTCGAGGACCTACCAGGTGTCAGGTGCCTTCTGTGTGATACCCTTGTGTGATTTGGCCACATCCTGACTGTGTGACCCTCGGCAAGTCACTGCACCTCTAGGAACCTTAGCGATCTCACCTGTAAAATTAGGGTGCGGTTTTGTTAGCCAGCCTCGCTTTTTATTTGCATCAGAAACCCAAGCCATGCTGACCTAACCAAAACGAGATATTCGTTAGTTCTTAATATTGGAAAGCTCCCATTCAGGAACTGCTGCATTCAGACGCTCAAGTAGAGTCTTCAGAAACCTGTCATTAACCCTAGGCACAGACCCTCTGCACCAACTACATTCTTGGGTAGATTATTTCCAGAAAGCCAGAGGTGGCCTCTAGTCCCTGCAGGCTGACATCCGGTCAGTTCCACAGCCTCTGATGAAAGGTGGCTCTTCTTTCCCAGTAATTTCCGCGAAGTCCCAGGATGAACCCTGATTGGCCAGTTTGAGTCACGCCCACCCTGCTGAACCAATCACGCAGACCTAGCACGCCCACCCCACAGCTGGCTGCCCTGAGCTCAAGTCCTAACTCTGCTGGGTGAGTGCGGACAAGGTATTTAACTGCCAAAAGCGCCAGACTCACCCTGGGCTGGTTGGAGGCGATAGAGAGGCTCCCTGCTGCTGTTGGTGCTGAATAAGCGCTTAGGACCTTGCTTGCAGGAGGCGCTCCGCGAGCAGCGGCTTCTGTCTACGACCACTGACCAAGTCGGCTGCCACCAGCACCCCCACTCCGTGCCTGAGCACCCCCAGTGACTTCTGCCGAGAGGCCCCTCCTCCCAGCTCTCCCCGCTGGAATCCGCCTCCCGCCTCCATGGCCCCCTAGAGCCCTCCTCTTCCCCAGGAAGCCTCTCCCTCTGTGCTCGGTTTTCCCAGCAGCAGAATAGGAATTATGAATGTATCTTTTGAATTAATGTAAGGAGTAAATGAGATTGGTCATGCAAGCCGGGCGTGGTGGCACACGCCTGTAATCCCAGCACTCGGGAGGCTGAGGCAGGAGGATCACTGTGAGTTCGAGACCAGCCTGGGCTACGTAGTGAGTTCCGGGTCAGTCTCACTACATAAGTGAGACCACAGTTGGCACAGTGCCCGGTGTAGTGAGAAATCGATAAATATTAGCTGTTGTGATTCTATCATGATTACCAGACATGCAGCTGTTAACCCAAGCCTGCATTTCCCCACGGTGCCTTGTATGAGGGAGGAACTCGATAAACATTGCGTTTAGGTTGTCCACTTGAGAGCAAGGCTTCTAAACTCGCCTGTCCACCCGCCCACCCATCCACCCGCCCGTCCCTTCATCCCTCCAACTGATGAACTTAGCATTTGTTCATTTTTTATTTTATTATTTATTTATTTATTTATTTATTTTTATGGTACCAGGGATCAAACTAGGGACCTTGCGCTTGCAAGGCAGGCGGTGGCACCACTCAGCTAAGTCCCTGGCCCTTGTTCTTTTTTAAAATGCACCAGTATCTGTTGAAGTGCCAGCCCCTCACTAGTATCTGTGCTGAGCTCTGGGTATCCACAGTCCCTGCTCTCATAATGCTAATGGGGCAGAAAAGAAATGCATGAACAAATGAGTAAACAAGATGATTACAGATTGTGACAGATCACCTAGGAGGAAAAATGGTGTAGGAAGGAGATTGTTTTGAATCATGTGGTCAGAGATATCCTCTCTGCAGAGAGGATGAAGGGATAAGAAGGAGACAGTCATAGAAAAGCTGGGAAGAAGACATTGCAGGCAGTGAACTCATGTGCAAAGATCCTGGGGCAGGAATGTGTGGCCTGAGGAGGAGCAGATGGATAGCCATTGTGCCTGGGGGTGATTGATGTGGAGGGGAGCAGAGGATGAAGATCTGCAAGGTCGGCCAGGCTATATCAGGTGGGGTTGCATGAGGCTCCGTGTGCATCTGGACTTTATTCTGTGAGCAGCGGGAAGTCATGGGAGGGCTTGAGAAAGAGCAGCAAGACCTAGTTTCTGTCTTTAAAGGGCTGCTATGATGGAGCAACAAATTGGCTGAGTAGTGCATGGAAGGAGCATTTCATTCGGTTTGTCAAAAGTGGGAAAGGCTTTTCTGAGAGGGTGACATTCTGCCGGGTCCTGAAAGAAGTAAGGAAGCCATCTGTGTTGGGCAGGGGGACATGTGTCAGGCAAAGTTCTCTCCAGAAGATCTGGGCCTGGCTACATGGCAGAGAGAGACAGAGAGATCTTGAGAGAGGTGCATTTCTTTCATGAGTCCAGGTGTGAATAGTCCAGGACAGGTGTGGTGGCTCTGCAAAGTCGTCATCAGCTAGTCTCATCCACCTTTCTTTTCTGCCTTTCTCAGACTATGGCTTTCAGCTTTATGGCTCCAAATGGCTGCTGTAGTTCCAACCATCACAGTTTTATCCCTAGCAGCAGGATGAAGAAAGATCTAGAAAGAGGTTGTAGCCTTCCCTGCATTGAAGACATGTCTGAACGTTCATGCAACCCTTCTTCCACGTCATTTTATTGACCCTATCTCATGACCCGCATCTACCTTCAGGGAAGGCTGGGAAATGTGATCTTTGAGCTGATGAGCCGTTTTACCTAGCAGAAAAGGAATCGCGGGCAGCCTCTCCCAGCCTCACACGCTCAGAGCGGCGCAGGGGAGCGCGGCGACCCCACCGCGCAGATGGGCAGCTGAAGCTCAGAGAGGCTGAGAAACTTGCCCGTGGTCTGGGCAGCTGGGACTGCGATCAGGTGAGGGAGGGATAAGTAACATAAAATGCAAGTGAGGCTCTTGACCTGCGTGTTTTCCCGCCTCCCTTCCGCCAGATCCAGCTCATTCGTTCATTTTTGCTTCTGCGTTGGTGCGCGTAGTTTCCGTGTTGGGTGAGTGAACGAAGGCAGCTGGCTGGGAGAGCGGAGGAACAGCCGCAGTTCGCAGAGACCGTCGCTGCCCCGGGGCTGGGCCCTGGCTTGCGCCCACAGGGCTGACACCGGAGACCCTGCCTCACCAGAAGGGGGTCAGCACGCCCCCCACTGGGCTACGGTGACCAGCATAGCCCTTCAGGGCACAATCCAGTCCCTGGCGCCCCGGGCAGCGGCGACAGGAACGCACCAGGCGTGCGCACGGAAGCCCTTTCCACCCGGCCACCTGCGGCTGCGGAAGATGGGGCGCCCTTGCCAGTCCAGTGAGCGGAGACTCCCTCTCCCCTCAGCTTTCTCCCCAAGGCTCCGGCACAAGCAGAGTAACCCAGGACTCCAGTGCTGAGTCATAGGCCGAACCCCTAAACCGCACTCGGCTTTTTTACATTAACGTGTAGAAACCCCAGCAATTCCTCCCTCGCCCCAGAGCCCTGTTGTGCTCAAGGCCGCAAGCACCGAAGACCCTGGAGAGGTCTCAGAGCACTTTCCTGTGTCCTTCTGAGGGAGGGGAGTGTGGGTCACAAGCCTGACGGTCAAGACAGGGGCTCAGGCCATGGAGAGTGAGCTTGTGCTGTCCCTTCCCCTGGCCGCCACCCCTGTCGTCCCAGCACTCGGAGGCAGAGGCAGGAGGACTGCAAGTTTGAGCCCAACCTGGGCAATGTCATGATCTAGTGACATCCTGCCTCAAAATGTAAAGAAAACAGTTTTAAATGACTGGGGAGTGTGGCTCAGTGCAGAGTTCCCTGTTCAGTTCCAAGTACCCCCGCCCACCCACCAAAGAGAAAAACAGAAGAGCAGAGGCCGTGTGTTAAGACAGCAGTCACCAGATTCCGAGTTGTCCTGCGAAAGGACCTGTGCAGAGACCACCGCGCTCTGAGTGTTTGCTGGCGGGAAGGCCAGTGGTGTGAAGCCGCTTGCTTGAGGATGTCCGGCCAGAAGCAGGCGGTGGCTCTCCCAACGACGTGCATGCCTGCCTGTCACCACCTTCGTGAAGCCACCCACGTGCTTCTCTCCATGTATGGTGGACGCTGACCAGCATATCCGGCTCCTGTTGGGAATGCCCGCTCTCAGAGCCATGGCCCACTGCGGCCATGGGGGCCACTCGTAGAAACCACCCACCGCACTCCCCATCCCGCAGACTCAGGACAAGGGCACCGTAGCTGAGGCAGACCCTGTGGTGGACACTGACCTTGCCGATGGACCCTGGCTCCTCACTGTTCAGTCCTTACCCTGCCACATGCGGCAGGGCCAGGCCAGCGCCATTCATCACTGGTGAGCACGGCAATACCTGCTCAGCTGCTCGCGTCCTCAGCAAACTCAGGGAGGTGGCGCTCACCCAGGTGGGAGGTGGCTCGAGTGAAGGCGGGAGGGAAAGCCATCTCCTGACCCCAGGATGCTGGGAGACGAAAGATCCCAGGGGTTTAAAAGCAAAGGCTTGGATCCTAGTGCACTGCGTCGGGGAGTTAAACTGTGCCTCTCCCACTTTCTTAACTGCCTCCTTGGACATTTGTTCTCTCAGCCTCAGTTTACCCAGTTATAAAATGGGGGAAGGCATAGAACAACCCGCCAGATTGTTATTGAGAGGAAATGAGATCCTTCATTTCTGAGCATCTGCTGTAAAGTCTGAGGGTTCAAGATTTGGAAATCTCAGACCCAACCCTTGCCCTCAAGTTGCTCAGTCTATAGAGGAGGACATCATTGCAAGGTGACTTGGACAGTGCTGTGAAGGGAAGAGCGTGGCAGAGTGACTGACAGCCTGGGACTAGGGATTTGATTTGGTCAGGAATGTCAGGGCTGGCTTCCCTAAGGAGGTGAGGTAAGAAGAGCAGGACCCCACCAGGCAGAGTGGAGGAAAATGCACTCAGGCAGAAGGAACATGGGCAAAGGTCCTGTGGTAGAAAGGATGATGGAGGCCATGAGAGGCCAAAGGAAAGCTAAAATGCCTGAGGTGAAAGAACAGAGGGGAGGCAGAACAAAGGGGAGTGGAGAGCCAGGCAGGGCATAGACCAAGCTGCAGTAAAGTGAGATCCCATATACAGTGACTCACAGAGATAGTAGACCAGGAATTGGTCTTTTCTGTGAAGGGTGAGTCTAGAGCTGGGATTGGCTCCATCTCAGATTCAAGAGAGCTGCTCCCCCTCGGCCCGCCACATTGGTCTCCCAGCCAATAAGAAAGACAAAGGGGTTTGCAGTGCATTCTGCCCCCCTTTCCATGGCCGAATTTGATGGACAGTCACATCTAATGTGAGGGGAGCTGGGAAATGTAGTCTTCACTCTGGGTAGTCCTGTGTCCAGCTAAAACTACAGCAATGGGGTAGGGGAAGGACAGATACTGCTGAGGCCTACAGATAGGCGAAGGCATGGGGTCTGGGGCACAGGGAGCCTGTGCTCCACCAAAGTGGCAGCTGTTCCTTTGCCCCAGCCAGTGGTGGCTGCTGGGAATGCGGGCCGGGTAGAGTGACTCTCCAAAGGGATATGAACGTCTGGATTTTTATGTGAAATCTCCCAATTTTGAAATGTAGGCAACTAAAGAAAATTAAATTTCTCAGCCCCAAAGCCTGTGGGTCATAGTGACCCTGCACCCCTTCCCCTCTTTGTGACTGCTTTTTCTGTTGAAGGCCTCGGCCTTCAGTCTTGGCTAACGAAACCTGGGAGCCCCAGATTTCTGTCCCCGTGCGACCACCGGCGCCCCCTGCAGGCTACTGACTCCAGTATTTCTCACCAAGCCCCAGGAGTCACCCCACCTAGGAAGAGGGCAAATCCCCCAGCCTGCTCCCAATCCCCTTAATCGGATGTGGCAGTGACCCTTCTAATTAAAGCTCTCTGCTATAATCCCCCCATAAAGCTGGCAGAGCGGGAGTACCATAAAAGGAGTGAAAGGTCTGATGGTCCAGGAGCCACTTCTTCCTATGTCCTTGAAAATGTCTTGGGGACCTGAGATCCCGCCCTAGATCCCACCGCTTACAAGCTGAATGGCCCTGGAAAAGTGACTTCATTCTCTAGGCTTCAATTTCATTCATCTATTTGTTCATTCATTTATGAGGGAGATTTTTTTTTCTCACTTTGTAGTTCAAGCTAGCCCTGAACTCACGATGTATCCCAAGCTGGCCGCGAACTCTCAGCAATCCTCCTGCCTCAGCCTCCCAAGTGCTGGGACTACAGGCATATGCAACCATGCCAGCTCATTCATTTATCAAGTGTTCAAGAAGTGCACACTGTGCATGGCACTCTTTCAGGAGTGGGGACACGATAATAAATAAGGCAAACCCTCCTGCATCCTCATGGGGACAGAGAGGAGAAAACAGTTCAGCCCAGCATGACTAGCATGGTGACAGGAGATGCTTGGGACTATGGGAGCCTGGGAACAGAAAAGCCCATCTCGCCTTGGGGGCAGAGACAGCTCATGTGAGCAAGCGGCCCCTGAGCCGGCCTCCGATGGGCAGTGGGAATCAGACAGGAGGAAGGGACTGTGGGTCAGAGGGAAGAGCACTCCAGGCAGAGGAAACAGCCTGGGAGCGGATCTGGACCAGTGCGCACCACCTGGAAACTGACCTTCAAACGCACATCCTTCTCATCCCTAAGTGCAAGTAACCAAGCACCTCCTGCTCTGAGCCTCACACCTCACGAGACCTTCCCAGTGCACTTCTCCCAGCCCCCGTGTGTGTTTTCTCAGTGGCACGAGGCACGTAGCACTGGCTGACATCACTTTGCTCCTTTACTGGTTCATGTGCTGTTCTGTCTGCCTCTCCCTATCAGTTCCACGAGGTTGGGGAAACTCTTTTTATTTTTGTTATCAATGCTGCCTCCCCAGCAACTAGCACAGCGCTTAGGAAGTGCTCGGTAAATATATGCCAGCTGAATGCAAAGGAATTGAAACTTTGCCCCAAGAGCTGGAAGCCATGGCAGGGTGTGCAGCAGGGCTGTGGCTTGCCCTGCTCTGCCTCTGCCCTTTGACCCATCTAATGTGAGGGGAGCTGGGAAATGTAGTCTTCACTCTGGGTAGTCCTGTGTCCTGCTAAAACTACAGCAGTAGAAGAAGGGAAGGACAGAGACCGCTGAGCCCTACAGATGGGCAAAGGCACGGGGTCTGGGGCACAGGGATTAAAAGCAATGGAGTGACCTTTATGGAAAGTGACTTTTTGTATCGTTTCATTGAGGCTTATTTTACGTATCATCTAATCATCCATCTCCATTGTGCCAATAATTTTTAGTATTTACTAAGTTGTGCAAATATCATCCTAAATCAGTTTGAGAACATTTTCATTCTCCCAGTGAGATCCCCGTGCCCGTTAACTGTTAATCCCTGTCCCCTTCCTGGCAACCACTAACCTACTTCCTGTCTCCGTAGACTTTCCCTATCTGGACATTTCATGGAAATGCAATCAGATTATATGTGGCCTTTTGTGACCGGCTTCCTTCACTTAGTTAATGTTTTCAGGGCTCATCCCTGGCGTGCATGGACCATCAGGACATCATTTCTTTCTTTAGGATGAAGATTATTCCACTGTATGAATAGACCACATCTTTTTTTTTTTTTTTTTTTTTTAAACAGGGTCTTACTGTGTAGTTGAGCCTGGCCTAGAACTCACCACGTAGCCCAGGCTGGTCTTGAACTCACAGAGATCCTCCTGCCTCAGCCTCCCTAGTGCTGGGATTACAGGCGTGCGCCACCACGCCCGGCTAGACCACATCTTATTCGTCCATTGGCATTGTTTCCACTTGGAGGCTGTTAGGGATGCAGATGCTATGAACATGTGCATAAAAACAACTTGCAAGTCCAAAACACTGCGTCAGCTCACAGCCTGCCAAAGTTCCAGTGACCTGAGGTGGGCTTGTGACCGTGGGCACATCCAGTCCCTTCTCAGCCTGAGTCTTGTCATCTTTCCAGGAGGAGCTTGAGCCATTCTTTTGCACGGACAGTTGCTGCCTGATCTACATTCCTGGTACCACAGGGAGGCGTGCGTGGGGGCAGTGATGAACAGCCTGTGGGTGTTCCTGTCTCAACACCAGAGCTGACAACTGGGACTAGATGGCCTGGCTCCGGCAGCCTGCATCCCACACGTGGGACCCCCACACACCCAGCTCCCCTCCCAGGGGACCAAAGTCCCCTCTCTTTTTGTGCAGACAGGTGGGCTCCAGGATCCAGAACCTCCATTCAGGGAGAGAATTTGGGGACAACCTCCCAGTCCCTGGTGCTGGCTCCTGCTTCTCCTTCCTGGGTGCCTGGAGTCCTGCCCAAACCAGACTGGGCTCACGTCCCAGGAAAGCAGAGGCCCTGTCAAGGCCTGAGCTGGGGCAGGAGGACTTCCAGGTGGCGGCTGGTCCCCCAGCCAGGGACCTGTCCAGAGAACAGACCCGTAATGTCCTTCTGGTTTTAAGAGCTCCTTAGAGGACACCTGCCACTTTATCCAGGCTCTTGGTGTCCACAAACCAAGGGCTGGTCTTCCAGAAGCAGCCAGTCCAGGGGGTGGAGGTGGGGTCAATAATAATTTTTCCCAATAATAATTTAATAAGGATACACCTTAAGAGACAGTTATGTAGTAAGTGCTAAGTAACTTTCCTCTACACTGAAGTTAAGAGATAAGAAATGGAGGGCCGGGGATTTAGCTCAGTAGTGCTACTGCCTGCCTTGCAAGTGCAAGGTCCTGAGCTCAATCCCCGGAACCAAAAAAAGAACACACACACACACACACACACACACACACACACACACACACAGGAAAAAAAAAGGAAATAAAAAGAAATGGAATCTCAGAGAGAGAGAGAGAGAGAGAGAGACTTGTCCAAGGCAACACAGCTGTGAAATAACAGCATGGGATCCAAGCCAGGCATGGTGGCGCACGCCTGTAATCCCAGCACTCGGGAGGCTGAGGCAGGAGGATCGCTGTGAGTTCGAGACCAGCCTGGGCTACATAGTGAGTTCCAGGTCAGTCTCAACTACACAGTGAGACCCTGTCTCAAAACACCATGGGGCCCAAACTAGCTTATAAATAAATGTAAAGCTGTGGAGTAATGGAGACAATGAAAGTTAAAAGTTACTCTGGCAACAGCTGATTTAAAGGCCTCATAAACTCATTGGATTTTCATTGCAATCTTGCAGTGATCTTCTGTTTTGCAGATGGGGAAACTGAAGCACAGGGCACTTAACTCAAATTTGGAAGTTCCTCGGGCAGAAAGCATGGGCGTGACACTAAGGGTTTCAGTGGGTCTCAAAGAGGAAAAATAAAAGCCCGGGGGTGCTGGGCACGATGTTCTCAGGCACAGCCATCTGATGCGATGCACACAGAGATGCAGGCTTGCCAAGCAGCCACCCTCCCAACCCTGAGCCACAGACAGCCCCCCGGGACCCCACAGGGCCCCCTCTCTCCTCCTCTAGGCAACCTTGGGCTGAGCGAAGGGCGAGATACAAAGGGGGTGCCTTGGGCCCAAGGATTGTACAATAGCTGGGTGCATAATTCATGTGTTGTTGGCAGAACATCAGTTATGCGGGCCTTTCCTGGAGTTGTCTGGGGTTAGAAACTGGAGCCGGCTTCCCCTGCCAGCCTCCGGGGGAAGCAGGACCTAGCGGCTCTGAAAAGCGCAGGCTTCCCCGGAGTGGGCTCCCTCCGCGCAGGCGCACTCCTGTGGCGCTGCAGAGATAGGAGCATTCCCGCCTTCGTCAGCCTGGGGCCCACTGGCTGCCCCAGAAAATCAGACCCGCTCTTTACCCAGCGCTGTGCTGACAGCTACACACGCCCGGCCGCATCACAGCTGGTGAGGGGCTGTCGTTACATCTGGGAGTCCCTCAGCCTCAGCACAGTTGGCGTTGTCGGTTGGGTGATCTGTGCTTTCAAGGTATCCTGTGCCCTGTAGGGTGCCAAGCATCCCTGCCCCCCACCCGCACGATGTCACCAGCACCCTCCCCTTCTCCCAGTTGTGACAGCCAAAATGCTAAACTTTCCCTGGGGGTCAAAATCATCCCTGGAGAACACCTCGTACATATCCTCCTTTCACAGGCGAGGAAAGCCAGGCCAGGGCAGTGCCGATGCTCAAGGCCGCTCCACCAAGAAACCGCAGAGTTCAGAGTCAAGGTCCGGAGCCCACGGGTCCCGAGGAGGGCGCTGCAGACAGGTCCGGCTTCCAACGCAGTCATCTCGGATTTATTTTGATAGATATTAATGCATATGCCGGTAGTGCCAAAAAAAAAAGTTATTGTCACCTGTTATTTCTTAGGGTAAGGCTGAAATAAAATGAAGAAAGTAAATTTACACATAGAGTAGGACACGAAAATGTGGACCGTTTGTTTAGGGATGCACACATTTGTACTGAGAACTGTGCGGAAAAGGAAAGGGATGAAAGGAACATGTGCTCAGATGTCATCTCCAGGGTGGAGAAGGACCCCAGAAAGTATGGATGTTACCAACCCCCTGCTCTGTTCCCCAGCTTGGGTGGTGCGTTTGCAGGTGTCTGTTCAGCTGTGGTTCATAAAGTACATGCAAAGTTCTCTTCTACATATCAGATATGTCACCTTATAACACGACTATAGAAGGTGTCCCTTGCAGTGAACGCAAATCAAGACACTGAGACTCAAAAGCTAATTGGTTTTTTTTGGTGGGGGGTACCAGGGATTGAAGTCGGGACCTTGCATTTGTGAGGCAGGCACTGGAACCACTGAGCTAAATTCCCCGGCCCAAAAACTGTTTCAAAAGCACAGGGTTTGTTGAGCAGAAGTGGAGCAAAAGTATGAAGAAGTTGATACAACTGAGACCAAGGATGCAGCATCGGGCAAGGAGGTTCTGTCTTCCAAGCTGGCCGATGCAGGCACCAGAGCTCTCTGGCCTCCTGTCACCCCCAGGATTGAGCGGGGAGCCTCACAGGCTGTAAATGACCTACAGATGCTTGCCAAGTTGACGACGGAGTCCCGATCCGGGCCCCTCTGCTCACAGCTCTGTGAACTTGAGCAACAGCCGGCAAATACTTTGGAGCATCTGCCGGGTGTTGCTTCCGATCTGGGTGCTGAGAGTGCAGAGACACATTTCAGAACCCATCCCTGTCCCCTGGCGCTCACACATCCTGGGCAGCAGTGGTGTGTGTTTGTGTGTGTGTGTGTGTGTGTGTGTGTGTGTGTGTGTGTGTGTGTGTTATGGCAAAATGTGGTGGGGACCTGAGGATGGAGTGGCGGGGGGCAGCCAGAGGCCACTTCTGAAAGTCTTACTGGAATTCACCAGAGAGTGAGCTCAGGTGTGCAAAACTGACCTACAAAAGCGTGTGTCCAGAAAAGTGTGATGTTTAGGGGACGAGGGATGTGGTCAGAGGTGAGTGAAAGGGACTCGACAGCCAAATGTCCTTCCCGGGATTCCCCACAGGAGCCAGAAACCGCCCCCACACCCACGCACCGCAGCCGGGATCACGGACAGGACACAGCTGGCAGGGTCAGAACAAGGCAGGAAGCGAAGACCCGAGGGTGGCTCAGAGGCAGGGTGGTCCGGGCTGCTGGCGAGCTGTGGCTGAGACATTGCCCCTGGACTGATCGATGGTCTGGCACACCGTGAACAGGCTTAATCACCCAGCAGTCCTCCACTCTCCGTTCTTCTGTATCATCCTGTTTTGCAGAGGAGGAAACTGAGGCTTTCAGAGTTAAATAACTTGCTCAGAGTAAGGAAGAGGTAGGGCTGGGGCTTGTTAACCCAAAATGAGCTGACCTGAGCCCAGCTTCTTAGCTGCTGCCTTCCACGTCCGCTTGGGGTGTTCCTGGATCCTCTCTGCCCCACCCTCTGCCTCTTCTTTCCCTCTCTGACTGCTCTAAAAGGCTCCACTCTTTCTGGTTCTTTTGTGTGATCTGTCCATGCCCTACAGCTTGGGAGATGCTTGCCTGGGGTCTGGGCTTGTCACAGGCTTACCTCCGTGACTTGCTCACCTCCTGGACCCCAGGGGCCCAGGCTCTCCAAGGCTGGGTGGCTGAGCTGTGTATAGATTCACTCGGCCCGGATTTTCTGTGCACCAATCAGCAACAGCCAGTGTTTTTGCTTTTGTTTTTTGTTTGTTTGTTTGTTTTGAGACAGGGTCTCACTATGTAGTTGAGACTGCCCTGAACTCACTATGTAGCCCAGGCTAGTCTCGAAATTACAGCAATCCTCCTGCCTCAGCCTCCCGAGTGCTGGGATTACAGGCGTGCGCCACCACGCCCGGCAACAGCCAGTGTTAAATGGTGCAGATATGGTGCCAGGAGTTTAGATATTTCCCTCATTAGTTCTGAAGGCTTACTGACAGGGTTGTAATATGATTGGGTTTATATTTTGGTGGGGGGAAAGATCCTGCGAGCAATTTATTGCATCTAGAGCTCATTAACTTCAAAAAACCACTGAGTCCTTTCTTTGGTGCAACCCCTCTTCTTGATCCCAGGGACTCTATGGTAATGAAGCTAAGATCTTTAGCACAGAAGTCCATAGTTCGATCAGGACTTAATGTAGGTCCAGGCCATCTGCGCCTGCCTAGAAATTAGCTGCAAAATCTTGTGTGTCTGAGCATTTTTCTAGCAAAAACGTTCTTAGATTTCATCTGTTTTGGTTTTTGTTTGTTAAAACAGCCTTTTTGACCAGGCTGGCCTTGAACTCTCAATCCTCCTGTCTCAGCCTTTTGTGTAGCTGGGATCACAGGCGTTCACCGCCACACCCAGCATCATCTGATTTTTAACAGAGATTTAAAAGCTCATGCACTGGGGTCAGACTGACCTGGGTTAAAATCCTGGCGCCATCTCTTCATAGCTGTGCAAGCTTCCTTCTCTGGACCATGGAGCTAATGATACTTAATAGGGAAGTTGTAAGAACAAGATAAGGTATTGCATGGAGAGGTTTAGCACACACACTCAGCAAATGGCAGCGCTTGTTAGTATCATTGGCATCGTTGTGAAAGCAATGCCCAGCCCTGTAATCGTGTGCACCATGGTCAGCTCAGGAGTCACCAATTATGGACTGCAAGTGAAATTCAGCCTGCTGCCTATTTTTGTAAATAAAGTTTCATTGAAACATACTTACAGCCATTCATTCGTGTGTTACCCAAGCTGCTTTCACGCTGCAAATGCAGGGTGGAGGCCTTGCAACAGAGAATACATAGGCTTCAAAGCCGGTGGTCCTTTACAGAAAGAGTTTGCCTGCCCCTGGGCTTGCTGATTAGCTGGGACTCATTTCTGTTCCCTGGGCCTTAGTGTTCACATTTGTGCACTAAATGGATTTGAATAAATAATTTGTCACGCAGTGACTAGGGAGGTGTGAAAACAGCCCTGAATGTGGAAGTAGCGTGCTGATCGTCGCTGGAGGTTGCTGACTAACTCCTCCTCTCTTCTCACCACAGATCCTGGCCATAATTTCCATTATGTTCATCGTCCTCTCCACCATCGCCCTGTCACTCAATACGCTTCCTGAGCTGCAGAGCCTCGACGAGTTCGGCCAGAACACGGATAACCCGCAGCTGGCCCACGTGGAGGCCGTGTGCATTGCGTGGTTCACCATGGAGTACCTGCTGCGGTTCCTGTCCTCGCCCAAGAAGTGGAAGTTCTTCAAGGGCCCGCTCAACGCGATTGACCTGCTGGCCATCTTGCCGTACTACGTCACCATCTTCCTCACCGAGTCCAACAAGAGCGTGCTGCAGTTCCAGAATGTCCGCCGCGTGGTCCAGATCTTCCGAATCATGCGTATCCTGCGCATCCTCAAGCTCGCCCGCCACTCCACCGGCCTCCAGTCCTTGGGCTTCACTCTGCGAAGGAGCTACAACGAGCTGGGCTTGCTCATCCTCTTCCTTGCCATGGGCATCATGATCTTCTCCAGCCTGGTCTTCTTTGCGGAGAAGGATGAGGATGACACCAAGTTCAAAAGCATCCCAGCCTCCTTCTGGTGGGCCACCATCACCATGACGACCGTTGGGTACGGAGACATCTACCCCAAAACTCTCCTGGGGAAAATCGTTGGTGGTCTCTGCTGCATTGCGGGGGTCCTGGTGATTGCTCTTCCCATCCCCATCATCGTCAATAACTTCTCTGAGTTCTACAAGGAGCAGAAGAGGCAGGAGAAAGCCATCAAGCGGAGAGAGGCCCTGGAGAGAGCCAAGAGGAATGGCAGCATTGTCTCCATGAACATGAAGGACGCTTTTGCCCGGAGCATCGAGATGATGGACATCGTGGTTGAGAAAAATGGGGAGAATATGGGTAAGAAGGATAAAGTGCAGGATAACCACTTATCTCCCAACAAGTGGAAATGGACAAAGAGGACACTGTCTGAGACCAGCTCGAGTAAGTCCTTTGAAACCAAGGAGCAGGGATCTCCCGAGAAGGCCAGATCATCTTCCAGTCCTCAGCACCTGAATGTCCAGCAGTTGGAAGACGTGTACAATAAAATGGCCAAGACACAGTCCCAGCCCATCCTCACTACCAAGGATCCAGCGCCGCAGAGCAAACCAAAGGAAGAACTTGAAATGGAGAGCATCCCCAGCCCCATAGCCCCTCTGCCGGCTCGTACAGAAGGGGGCATCGACATGCGCAGTATGTCGAGCATCGACAGCTTCATTAGCTGTGCCACAGACTTCCCCGAAGCCACCAAATTTTCCCACAGCCCTTTGGCATCGCTCCCCAGCAAGACCGGGGGCATCACAGCTCCAGAGGCGGGCTGGCGGGGGGCTCTGGGTGCCGGCGGTGGTAGGCTGGTGGAGACCAACCGCACCCCTGATGCCGGCCATCACTCCGGCTTCTTCATCGAGAGCCCCAAGAGCTCCATGAAGACCAACAACCCTTTGAAGCTCCGCTCGCTCAAAGTCAACTTCATGGAGGGCGAGCCCGGTCCGCTCCTGCCCGTTCTGGGAATGTACCATGACCCTCTCAGGAACAGAGGGGGAGCTGCGTCCGCCGTGCCCGGATTGGAGTGCGCCATGCTCTTGGACAAGCCTGTGCTGAGCCCAGAGTCCTCCATCTACACCACAGCAAGTGCGAGGACACCACCCCGCTCGCCCGAGAAACACGCAGCAATAGCATTCAACTTCGAGGCGGGTGTCCACCAGTACATCGATGCTGACACGGACGACGAGGGCCAGCTGCTCTACAGCGTGGACTCCAGCCCTCCCAAGAGCGTCCGCGGCAGCACCAGCCCCAAGTTCAGCATCGGTACTAGATCCGAGAAGAACCACTTCGAAAGCTCCCCCTTACCCACCTCCCCTACGTTCTTAAAGCAGAACTGTATTTACTCCACCGAGGCATTGACTGGAAAAGGCCCCAGTGGTCAGGAGAAGTGCAAACTTGAGAACCACATCTCTCCTGATGTCCGTGTGTTGCCCGGGGGAGGAGCCCACGGGAGCACTCGGGATCAGAGCATCTGAACCCCCCACCTCGAAGGGAAGACCAGTGGGCAAGGTCCAAGGAGGACGGCTGTTCAGCTTACTTGCCACAGAGCTTTTCTTCATGAACTCAGAAACAGAAAAGCCCTGCAAAGCTCCCAGGGAGAAGAGAGACTCACAGAAGTCCCCTAAGACCTGGACAGCCATGACGGGTCCATCAGCATGAAATTGGCCAAGCCGTGGGGACAGTGCCTCCTGATAATAATTCCACTGCCCTTTTGGGGAGATGACACGAGCAGAGCTCACAGCCACCTCTACCACCATTCTAGACCTAGCTGAGGCCGCCTGCTTCCTCCCCATCCTTCTCTGGCGGCTGTCATGGCCTCTGAGGGCAGCCTCTCCATCCCTCCTGGCTTCAGCTGGAGAAGGAAGTGGCTGGTGTTAAAAGAGTGCATTGAACATGCTGGTATCAAGCGTTGCCTGGCTGCCTCTAGGAAAACCTGTCCGTCACCTCCTGGATCCCGCTGTTGGAAGGCCCCAGGGAGCACTTGTGTCACGGGGAAATCGCTCCATAAGCCACGATCCCAGAGCAAAACCCTTACTCAAATGACTTCATTGACTTCAATATTCCATAGAACCTGAGATTTTATTTTGAGATACCATCAGGGTGAGTTGCACCATTTGTACTCAATTCTAATTGCCCCCCTGGCAATCTGGGAAGGGTTCAGAAGGCAGGCACGCAGCCAATGGGATGAACTCCGCATTGCTTTAGGGTGATAGAAAGAAAATGATTTCTGTACACCACTAGTGTAGACTCAAAAGATATCCAAGTGTCAAATATGCAAAAGAAATAGCTTATTCAAAGAGACTCTGTGTTACTGAAGAACAGCATAAAAATCTGATTTCCTTTTTTACCTGCAAAAATGAAAGGGAAAAAAAAAAAAAAAACCTCATTAAATGCCCCATCCAGACTTTTGAATACTTCCTGCTGAGGCAGGGAAAGCACCTACTCTACTAGAAATTCTTCTTTGTTTCTTGTGGTATTCAAGCTAAAAGAAATTTAATAAAAAGCACTTTATGTTTTTCAAATATAGGTTCTACCAGGGACAGTGTCACCATCTTGCACTTTAAAACAAGCACTATTTCCTGTGGGCCACCTGCTGGCTCTGTAGTTGGGTTGTTGCTTCAAACCCATTTCCAGCCACGGTGGGTGTCATCCAAGTCGTCAGCTCCCTCCCTGCCCCTCTGGAGCTTCCCCTCACCCTCGTGGGCCGGGCAAGGTCTCAGCCCCTGGTTAGGACCTCTCCTAAAGTCACCTGCACATCTCAGAAGGTCCCAGCGACGGTTGGGCATTGGGTGTTTGTTCTTTCTCGTCAACCAGCCATTGGTGTGTTTTCAGTGTTAGTCTGTCCTACAAGCTCAGCTCTCCTTCCTGCAGCCATCATTGCAGACAGTACAGACAAAAGCAATAAGTATTTGTGCACATCCTGAGCGGTTCTGGTGTATTTCTTGGTGTTGGTCTTCCTGTCCTAGTTTGATGACCTGCTATCATCCCACCTGCTTTTACTCCAACGGCATGGTGCTGTTGGCCATTCCTCAGTGTGGTGACATTGGATGGAGCCACTGGTTCCTACGATGTTACTGTATTGGTTTATGTGTCAGTAGAGATAACTTATTTTTTGGTCTGCCCATCTGTAGTACAATGGTATACTGTTGATGGATGATGTCCCAAGCATCATAGTGTAGTCCTGCCTGGCTTCAATCCAGTGACAGGCGTCTGTCTTCCTGGTGGAACAAAGACATCACGTTGGGTCACTTTTCCGTAGTGTAATCGCTGCTGACCTGCCCATGGGTACCATGGCCTGACCCACCTGTCCCTATACAAATGTCACATTGTCGTGACGTTGCCCGTAAAAATGTGTGCTCTCTGCTGCGTGTGAACTCAGTTTATGGTACTTCTCGGCCTCTCCAGGGATCGTGGGTCCTCTCAAAAGGGCGTGGTCCTGTTAGTTGCAGTGTTAACAAAGAAAATGCCAGCCTGACTCTTCCGAGGAGTCTTCAGAGTATTTGCAAGCAGATCAAAGGGACTGAGGGGGGGCAGGGAGACTGAGTGTGGCACGGGGTGGCATCCCAGAGAGGAAGCACAGTGCTTCCAAACCCCTTTGCTGGGTGTGCAGTAGGGCTGGGACCTTTGAGGAGTGACTGCGGACAGTTCTCTGCTGGCCATCTTCTGTGTGTCTCTGTTTTCATCGCCATTTCTGTCCATCAGCACAAATGTGAAAATTCAGGGAAAACAAATGCTTTTTGATAAAAGTAAATAGTTGTGATTTCCGATTCAAATATTTTTAGAGCTGATGCTATCTGTAAAAAATTAATAAGAATAATATAGTCTATTTTACATATCAGGAAAGTGAACATGTTTAAATATAGCCATATACAGTGAGAAGGAACTTACCACCTCTTCTTCGAATCAAGGCATTTCGTTGTTCGTCAGAAGCAGATGAGAAGTATACAGTTTGGAAATGATTCCTTCCTTCCTTCTTTCTTTCTTTCTTTTTCACGAATAACCAATTGGTGCAACTCTCCTTGTAACCAAAGGCCCTTTATGCCTTGTGTCATGTAGGACCCAGCCCTTCCTCCCTCGTGTGTTTTGTCTGACCTTGAAATAGCATTTTATTGAGTCACTTTTGAAGGGTGAATTCAGAAGTTAAGAACCTACCTTTTCAGGCTTCATAGCCAGAGTCCTATAGAGTTCTTATAGAAACAGAATCATTGAAAATCAGCATATACTATGCTTAGAGAGTATTCCGTTTGGGTTTGGGTTTGGGTTTTCTGTTTGTTTGTTTTTCTTTTACTTGTATATGTATGTATTGCAGGAATACAGCTTTTGCCCAGCACTCAACTCAGAATAGCATAGTGTACATTTTCCCAGAAGCCCCCACACCCACCAAAAAGGAACATACCCAGATTTGCGATGTGCATTCCCAAATCTGTACCTGGGTACAGGTCTAACGCACTGGGAAATCTACCTAAGGTCTCCACTGAGAAGCTGAACTTCATAGACCATCTTGGTAGAGAAGAAGAAAGCAGTGTTTTGGAGGCAAAGACTGCTTTAGCGCTTTCATTTCCACCCGTTGCCGGACTGGCCAGAGGGCGGGGGGACACAGATCGATCCAGGTAAACAGAATGAGGGGCTGGGGTGGGTGGATGCCTGGTCCCTTTGGCAAATTCACTGAGACTCGTCAAGAACTTGAGTTCCAACTTCCACCACTTTCAGAAAGGGCTAGGGGCCAGGTGGCTATGTGTCCCCATCACAAGGGAGTATCTGGCCAGCGGGAGAAGAACTGGCCACGGCATGGAGGGGCCGGTTCATTCACCGTTTTATCTCTGGGCGAAAGAAAACAGCTGGTCTTCGGTGCAGTAGATTTCTCAGTGCCTTCTTCAGGAATTCTATCTTAAGCACACTTCAAGAGAAAGAAGAAAAGGAGAGAACATTTGTTCCCATGAGGCCCCTTTCTCTAAAGAGATCAGGAATCAAGAAGAAGAAAGAGAAACAACAAAATCCTGAGGCGGCTGTTTCCTTTCCACCTGCTCAGCTTGCCCAGATAATTGCTGGGGATACAAACTTTTCAAACTGATTCCTGAACCTCTCCTCCGCGTGTCTTGGTAATTGTAGCCTCGTCTCTGCCCTTTCTCCTAAGACCATGTTTCTAAGGGGGGAAAAAACAGTATTCTCTTCTGTAAAACTGTAATGTATTGTTGATATTTGTAACTATTGTATATTTCTGTCTTACTCCAGTTATGGCTGGAATCTCTAGTCCATGAGCAAGGGGATATTTAAAATTCACCATGAACAAGGGTCACTAAAGCCAGGAGTCTCCTCCCTCTCCCTCTCCCTCTCCCTCTCCCTATCCCTCTCTCTCTCTCTCTCTTTCTTTATTTCTCAGCCACCTTGTCTCAAATAAGATAATCCCAGGCATTTCAGCATCAAGTAAATTTGAATCAAAGAAGGACACAATAAAAAAGCCTCCAGGATATGCGCCTTTGGGAACATTTTTTCTGTACTCTTGAAGTTGGCAGGAGAAAACAGGACAACGGGAAGCCTCCAGCCTCCAGAGGGCTTTTCCTCGCCTACTGCCGCTTCTATGGCAGCATCCAAATGCTTTCATGCCACCAGCCAGGGCCACCCAAACCAGCCCTGGCTGCACACAGAAATAAGTGTTACCTCTGCATTTTTTTGTTGCCATTTTCCTGGCTCTGCAAGTGTCTGATATGTGACTACATCATAGAATGTGCACACATCTCAGAGTAGTCTATTTTTCTGTTCAGAAAAAAAATATATATACATATATATATATATATATATATGTATGCATTTTTAGCACATTCATAATAGGGCAACTGAGTCTAATTTGTTTTACTATACAAAGTAATACCTTGAGAGCTTTATTGTTGGTCAGTATCACAGCTGATGTTTTCTGGTCTTTTTCATTTCTTCCCATCGTCCCTTTGGATGTTTTTTCATTTCTTCCTTTGGAATCTGATTCTTGGGAAGTAGGGAGGACTTTGGGGCTTGACTTTTGACGTAGGGATTCCCTGGCACTAGGAAATGTCTGCTCTTTCCTCATCTGGTCTGTGTCCCTCTTCCTCGTTGTCCTTAAGAGTCCAGGGCACAAGCGCAGGAGAGACAGGAAAGCTGGCTAGAACTGGCCTCGGAATCAGGATGGCACACGGGCTGCTTACGCTCCTGCTCCGCAGCTCCCGGAGGCCTGAAGGGACTGAGTTTCCTCATCCCTGGACCCCGCCCAAGTCCTCCCTGGCCCAGCTGCGCTCGCCCCCCCTGCCCCACAGCCTCTCCCACCACTCAGACCTGAAGGCAGCGGATGCTCAGGTTCTTCACACCTCAGAACGTGCTGGACCTCCGACCCCGACTTCTTCCAGTCCCTCATGTCAGTCCCGTTCTAACCGCCTCCCTGACGCCGTGGCCAGATGCCCTGTAGCCAGCACAGAAGTGATGCTCCCAGAATCTGCTGTCTCACCCTCCCTTTCCTTTCCAGCTTCTGGCTCCACGAGATTTCTTGCAAAGATAGTGGTACTTTTCCAGTTTCCACCTCTTCGAGCCTTGGAGAGTTCTTGGATTGTCCTGATAATTAATTCCGTGAGGCATTGTTCAGCCTCAGATAGGCAGATGGCGTCTCACTGAGCAGGATCTTTAAGGGAACGTGATCTCCAACCATCAGCTCCTGCAGGATGATAGAGAAGGGCCAGGGAATCTCCAGCCTGCTTTCATCCCAGCTTTGATCTACCACTTGCCTCCCCATCGGCCGTGGAGCTCTGGGCTCTGCCCAGTATCAGACAGCAGTGAACCATCCTCAGCGGCTCAATCCCGGAGGAAGCCAGTCAAAGTTCATCTTTATTATTCTGAACCATGACCCTGAGCAGCTTCCTACCCGCAAAAGTCCTGGTGATCTGGTTCAAACCAGAGCTAAATAAAACAGACAGTTAAAAAAAAAAAACTTTTGCATAAAAACAAAACCAAAAAATTACCTCCCAAGAGTTTCCTTGGTTCAGTGCCCAGATAAGCAAACGCCCCTGTCTGTGGTTGTCCTCATTAAGAAAAGGTTGGTTGTGTAGCCTGGATTGGGTTTCCATTCCAGCTGCTGATGCTATCTCGCTATCTCTCTCTCTCTTTTTTTTTTTTTCTTTTCTTTTTTTGTTGCTGGGGATCTAACACCAGTCCTTGTGCTTGTGAGGCAGGCCACGGAACCACTGAGCTACATCTCCGGTCCCCTGATGTTGTCTTAACCTAGGGTTTCTCCTGAATTTTCCAAGAACCTGAGCTCCTGAGGAATCAGTTTTGGAAGGGGCTGCTATTAGAGTGAACTCAGTTCTTCACCTCTAACCCTAACTTTGTTTTACTCAGCAAGGGTGCTGAAAAGATCCCCTAAAGCTGGCCAGGATAGGGTAGAGCTGAGCTGAAAAAGAAGCCCCCAATCTGCCAGATGGCTGCACACAAACAGTTCCCTGTCATTTTCTGCCGTGAGAGTGACAGGGAAGTCAATTTCAGCTCAGATTAAGGAAGTCCATCTAACAAGTTGGGGTGTCGACTCATGAAGGCCAGTGAGCACCATGGTGGGTAATGAGCTTTCATCCCCCGAGGTATTTAAAGGGAGGCTGGATGATACACAAAGTGGGTATTGCAAAGTGTTCCTAGCCTTGCATGAAAACTGGACTGAAAAATGAAGGAAATTCTCTCTGCTTCCTGGTGTGTGTGTGTGTGTGTGTGTGTGTGTGTGTGTGTGTGTGGTGCATTCTGGGCACAGCCTTAAGGCAAGGATGGAGCTCAGTTAGCAGGAGCTCAGATTCTAGGATTTGGAGCCGTCACGGGGGGTTGCCAAAGCAGGAAGGTAGTAGCAGGGCACCCTGCTTTTGTCCCGATCCCTGCTGCACACCCTGTCAACACCCAGCCCAACCCCAGGGGCCTAATAGGGACCGCACTGGCACGGGACACATGCTACCCCTCCCTAAGCCAACCAAAGAGCAACCCACAAAGTCCCCACCTCTGGCCATCTCACGGTGCTTTAGCCTTCTACCCAGACCCTGTGCGCTCAAAGCGACTCAGTGATCTTTTACCCAGTAGCAGCCACCCACTGCCCAGGCAGTCACAAATAGCACCTTCCAAAGGGCTTCCCACCACTACCATAAGTAAACCGGGACATCCCATGCAAGACCTCCAGAAATCTCCACCCATGATATAATTCAGAAAGGCAAAAGGGAAAAGGGCAGGCAGCCATAGTCAGCTTTACAGCAAAACAAAGGCTTCAGCGCCTGCAGTCAGAGTGCCCGTACCCCTTCCCCTGTATCCCTTTGTGTCAGTCCTGGCTCCTGCCTACTCAGAGCAGAGCATTTGGCCTGGGGGCTCATTTGCACACAGTAGTTTTGGAGGAGGTGGGACTTCCACATCGGGGTGGGCCCGAGTCCAGGCGGTCTTAGGTTTTGTATCAGGTGAGACCTGCCAGTGTGTTTGGATGGGCAGAATGAGCAGCTGCCTTCCTCCAAAACCAAATGAAACAAAAATCAGTTTCCAAGGTCACATTCTGTGGAGGCTGTGCCCTGCTGAAATTGCTCGGGATATGAGATTACTGTGTCAGGACAGTTCGTGAAGACGTAAGAAACTCCCAATTCTGTCCCTTTTGCATGTGCTCCGGCCACACAGAGATCACCAGTCACTTCCTGCCCCCTGAGCTAAGCTGGGCTGGGATGAACGGGAACGTTTGGGTCCCTGCTCTGCATAACCCTCTCTGGGGCTTGGAGCTCAACAGCCAGGAGCTGGGTGTGGCGGTAAGTAGGCCGGCGGCTGGCTCCTTTCTTTCCAGGTCTAGCTTGACGTTAGTCCGAGGTCAAGGGCTGGGAGCCCCGTTTTTTGCATCAGGACCTCGGTGAGCCGCCAACGGGTGCGCTTGGCACACAGCAGTCGTCACACTTGTGATACGTGAGTGGATGTGGGTGACGGGTGCCCGAGTGTGTGGGGAAGAAGGGAGTCAGGTGGGTTCTCTGGCTGTTTGCGTTGCTAACTGGGGAGGAAGGAAAAATGGGAGCCCCCCTCCCCGAAGACCATAGATGCCACACCGATGCCATCTGGGACCATGGTGAAGTCCAAATTTGACCTTTGTAGGCCCCGGCCCGATAAGGGTCACAGCCCTCTCTCAGAGCCTCACCTCCAGGGGGCTGCAGGGGCAGCCAGCCCCATCCCTCCTTTCCTGCCTGGCACTTCTGGCCTCACTTTGAAGGCGAGCTCATGCATCCCATGGGAAACCACAGAGTGGATTTCTAGTGGGCTGAGCCGAGGGCCGAAAGTAGGGGTCTCCCTTGGTCTGGAATTTGCTGGTATGGGCAATGGGCGAGGACGTCTGGGCCTGGAGCGCATTTCCTGAGCCGCGGAGTCCAGCTGCACGAGAGGGCGTGCCTGTCCTGCTGTTAGAGCCAATGCTCTCCTTGTATCTGAGCCCTGAAGCCCTCCATGACAGCACGTGCCCCCATGCTCTCAGCTAAGACCCTCTGTCCCTCCCAGGAACCTGTAGTGTGAGGTTGGGGCTTTTCTGACAGCAAAGCCATCCTGATCACCCCACCCATGATGGGGACCAAGCCAGTTACATTAGCCATAAGTGACCAACATCCTCAGCCACTCTTCTCGGGTTGCATTTGTGGGTCCTGTTCATTTTTCAACAGTTGATGTCTCTAGTCCTTCCTGTAATGGTGAAAATAAGCATTGAGCACACTCATGCTCACACACACACACACACACACACACACACACAAACGGAAACCAAACAACAGAAATCCCAGTGTCTTTTTATGCATGTAGTGAGATGAAATCGTGATCCTTGTGTGACTTCCAGCTGCGTCCTGTCTTGTAAAATGTGTCCAAATGTTTAAGAATTTCCAAGAAAACGGTCCCTTAATGAAGTCCGCAGAGTTCAATAAAAGGTATGGAGAAAACAAGCTTGGTAGTGTTTGTTTTCTTTTCTGGAGGATACAGGAAAGTACGGGTGGAAATATCTACAAGAAGGACTGCATCTAGACGTCTAGGGGCCTGTTGGTGGCATGGACATTTTCTCTTCCCCCTAAACAATGAGAGCATGAAAATGTTGGCTCATTGGCCCAGATGTGGAAGCCAATAGCAACACAATCCCATGCAGCATTCGGGGATCAAAGCCCGAACTCTGTCCATTTGTCAACCGTGCCTGGGTGCCCTGCTCGTGAGAATGTCTCTCAAGAGGGTGCAGAAGCTCTGATGGTTGCGGGGATGGGGCAGGTAACCTAAAGGAGGAAAGCGCCCCGGCTGGGAGGCATAACGGCATGGTGGTGTGTGCGGCAAACTGGAGAACATGCACCTGTCTGAAGGGCCGGTCCCTGCCTGACTGTTGCACATTGAGGCTGCATTTTATGGGAAATAAATGCCGGCAATGAATCCCAATTTCTCTGGTCCTGTGTTGGCCAGATGAAGCATGCACAGGGGCAGACCATAGCCAGGCTTTTTGTGATCCCTGCCATGATTAATAAGGCTTGCAGGTCCCGGTATTCACTTTCTACTACTGTGTAATAAATACCCCCGATGCCCAGCTTAGTTCAAAGTATCTGTGGTCTCTTGCCTTTCATGGGGCAAGAGTTCAGGGCCACCCTGGCTGAGGGGCTCTGGACGAGGCTTTTCCCAGCAGTCTCGGTTAAGGTATCAGCTCCTGTCGTCTGCTCCCCGGAAGAGCTGCTGCTCCTGCTCATGTGGCTTGGGAGCCTCTGTTCCTTGCTGAGTGTCGGCAAGAGGCCTCTGTCGCTCGCACTGTGGCTTTGCGCAGGGCTCTAGAATGTCCCTGTGGCACAGTGCTGGCTTCCCTGGAGTGCATGGTTCAAGCAAAGAAGCCAGGAGGGAAACCACAATGACCTAGTGTCAGAAACCAGACTCCATCACTCGCACCAGCCTCCATGAGTCTCTGAATCCAGCTCACACCCCAGAAGACAGGAATTCCACATCCTTAGGGAAAGGATCAAAGGTCTGGAGACCTGTTTCATTTTTATTTTACTTTTGGAAGTGCTGGGGATGGAACCCAGGGCCTCGTGCATGCTAGGCAAGCATCCCCAACCCTGGAACCATATTATTTATTTATTGACTTCCTTACTTATGGGACCCGGGATCGAACTCAGGACCTTGTGTTTACAAGGCAGGTGGCGGCATCACTGAGCTAAATCCCCTGCCCAATATTCCAAAGCCCACGTAGTGGAAAGAGTAGTTTTCAGACTTTAGACTGTACTATGTACATTCCCCATCACCAAGTGAAACAAAGGATAATTCGAACCCCCAAAGTGTGAGGCCCCGGCTTCAATCCCTTGGCCCTGAAAAGACAGAGAAGGGAAGGAAGGCAGTCGCTTAAACACAGCATCGTATTAGATGCGTCATAGCCCTCGGCACCTAGGGGCCAGCTCATCCCGCGGGATGTTCAGCAGCGCCTCTGGACCGCACCCATGGGACACGAGCACCCGTCTCAGTTGCAACAACTAAAAATGTCTGCAGATGCCCTCGGCTGTCCCTCGGGGGACCTGCAGGTGAGAACCACCGGGAGAGGGGCGGTGCCCACGATCCAAGGGTCCAGTGAACAGCACCGTTTCCTGGTCCCACCAGACCCCAGTCCTCCCAGTTCCTGCCACCAGCTTCTCCCTTGTCTTTCCAGAGGTGATTTTTGCAAACACACACAGGCACGCGTGTATGCGTACGTGTCTCTTCGTGTTTTGTTTTCTTTTACCACGCATGAATAGTAGCATACTATAGGCACTGCTCTGTGCCTTCTTTTCGCTTAATACCTCTCGGAAATCAGGCTGCATTCACACCCCGGGAGCTTCCTCATTCTCTTGTGAGCCAGCCTCGCACCCTATTTTACATGGTAATTGCTAGTCTCCTGCTGCTGGGTGTTCAGGCAGCTTCTAAACTTTGGCGCTGGCCCTCAGTGCCGCAGTGAGCGGCCCATTGGCAGCTCCTCTGGGCTCTGCCTGCAAAACAGACCAGGAATCTGCATTCTCACCCCTCCTCTGCCACAGCCACCGCTGTCCACGGCCTGATCGTTGCGGCAGTCACTGGACTGGGCTCCCTGCTTCTCCCCTTGGTCTCTTTCAGGCTCTTCTCACCACAGTGGCCAGAGGGAACCTGTCACACTTTCAGTCTCATCATGTCACTTCGTCGTCAAACCTTCCCCGAGGCTGCCCATCACATGAGTGAAATCTGAAGTCCTCAGCGGTCTGCAAGGTCACAATCCACTGGGCCCTGCTCTCACCGTTCTGGCCCAATGTCACCACCTCCCTCCTGGACTTCAAACAGGCTCGCCCTGGGCCCTAATGATGCTGCCCTCTTCCCACCTCCCCCCTGCATCTCTGCCACCCTGGACTGCCTGTCTTATAACTCATCTTCTCCCTCCCTGACCAGCACACTACTTGCTTGTCAATTTTCTAATGTACTAGCCAGGGATTTAGCTCAGTGGTTCTGCTGCCTGCCTCACAAGCACAAGGTCCCAAGTTTGATCCGCAGTACCAAAAAAAATTTTTTTCTAATGTACAAAGCATACTTCTACCCCAGGGCCTTTGCTCTAGCTGTTCCTTCTACTCCTCAGAACATCTTTCCCAGGCCAGTAACGTGACTCTCAGCCTCACTTTTTTTTTTTTTTTTTTTTTTTTTTTTTTTTTTTTTTTTTTTTTTTTTTTTTTTTTTTTTTTTTTTTTTTTTATGCGGCAGGCACCAGAACCACTGAGCCAAATCCCTGGCCCTCAGCCTCACCTCTTTGGTCACTTCAACAACCCTTTTATCTATGACCCTATTTAAAATAGCAATCATTCACGCATGCGCATGCACACTGTTTTATTAATTTATTTTGTTAATTGTTTATCTCCCTCCGATTGAACATAATCCACAAGCATAAGGACTTTTGTTAGTTTTGCTCTCTGTTGTGCTTCCAGGGAATAGAAATGTGCCTGGCATGTAGCATGTGCTCAATAATTTGTTGAATATTGAACCAAAAAACCCAAATGTCTGTTTAAATGGGACTCATTTCATATTGTGTACAGATTTCTCTTTAAAAAACATCCTTGAAAGTTAAGCTGTTGATCAAAGAGTTTGCAAGTTCCTGAAAGTCTTTTTTTCCCCCGCTTCAGCACTGGGGATTGAATCCAGGGCCTTCTCACTTAGCTACACCCCATCGCTTTTCTATTCTTTCTTTTTTAGATAGCGTCTCATGATATAGTTTCATGATATAGTTCAAATTGGCCGTGAATGCCTCAGGGCCCCATCTGCAGAGCGCTGCAAATGCCCTCAGCAACCGCCCTGAAAGGGCCAGGAAAGGTGTCCAAGTGCAGGGCTAGATACTGATTTTATTTGAAATTTTGATCTCCTTAGTCACCTTCTTCATCGCCGGGACAAAATACCCGGCTCCACAACTTAACGGAGAAGTTTCTTTTGACTCAGATTTTAGATGTTTCGGTCGGTGCGTGGTGGGTAGTGTAGTGGAAAGGCCTGGGCAGAGGAGAGCTGCTCCTCGGGCACACAAGAATCAGAGCCAAGGGAGGAGCGGGGGAGGGGAAGGGAGACAGAGCCCTGGGGTCTCCTCACAGTGACCAGGCCCCTCCTAACAGGAAGTCAGCTATAAACCCCTGTAATCCAGTCACCTTCCAACGGTCCTGCTGATAATCACATGAGGCTTTAGGAGAGCATCTACATTTAAACCCTAACTTCGATACTTTGTTCTTTTGTTCACTCAGGGCTTTGGGGATCACTTTTCATTTATTTTTAAATAGAGTAGGAAAATATTCTTCACGATGTAGCGGTTTCGGCACCCCCTGGGACCTTGCATATTCGATATCTGGGGGCTGCAATCCTGAGCAAAACCAACCCTTGCCTTCCTTCCAGAGGCTCATCCAGTACACGGATTAAAAGACACAGTACCTCGGCTGCTAAAGGAGGAAAAACAAAGACGGTACAGAGATGAGAGAGACTAGAGCCCAAGAAAGGGACTAAAAATAGAATGCATCTCTCGCGAGTCAGTTTGAAAGATGGAACGAAATGACCCATGCCAAAGATCTGGTGCAGAGCCCGGCACTGCAAATGCTGCAGAAATATTGGCCATGAGTGAGATTTCCATGTGGGGCTGGCGCAGCGGCTGGGACTCTGCCCCACCAAGAGCTCCCAGCTTGGAACAGCGCTTCCTGTGTTGGGACCCAGAGGGGGCAGAGTTCCTCAAACTCTGTGAGCCAGGGGCCCTGAAAAATCTGACGAAACCCCCAGACTCCTTCTCAGAATAATGCTTTCAGGTAAAATAAAATACATATGTTTACAAAGGAGATTTACTCTGTTGAAATGCCATTATCAAAATATTTTTAAATGTGTGCTATAGAAACATATATGCCTCTTTTTAATGAATTAGGTAACGATCAAGCGGTGACTCTAATAGCTACAACAATTTTAAGGTAATGAAGAACACAAATGCTATTTCCAGACATCTGTAACAGCCATGATGAAATACCACATGATCTGTGCTTTTCCGTGTGTGTGAGACAACGTCACCGGAACTGCTAATACTATTATGATTTGTGGTCTATTAGTAATAACTAAAGCAAGTGCTATCTTGCAGGTATAGATCAATGGAAATACAGTTTTGTCCCACTCTATCCAAGTTCACTGAACCAGATTATGAACTTGTGTGTTAGAGCCCTTTAAAATCTATTTCATGACTCATAACTATTCACTTTTCTTGAACACAGAACTTTTTACACTGAGCTACATCCCTGACCCTTTTTATTTTTCACCTTGAGACAGGGTCTTGATAAGTCACTAAGTTGCCCAGGCTAAGCTTGACTTTTCCATCCTCCTGCTTCAGCCTCCCAAGGTGCTGCATGGATGACAGGCGTGCACCACCATGCCCGGCTCTGACTGGCACTTTTTGAATGAGAGAAGAAGACATGTGGAACAGAACAGAAAGAGCATACATTGCTCCTAAGAAGGTACAAACAGATTTGTGAAACTGTCATTACAGTTGTGTGTTGGTGCACGCACACACTTGTGTGTTGTACATCACGATGCAGGATATACTTATTCCTGAAACTCATGGTCAGAAACATCTGAGAAACAATATCGCAGGGGACACCGGGCCCTGCTCAGCCCCTGTCACATCACAGACATCTGCGAACATCCCTGTTCCCCCTCTGACTGCTGTCAGCCCACCCTTTTGCCCTAGCACAAGTGTCATATAAGATACAGGCTCAAAAAAGGCTATGCTGTCAGTGACTTCACAGCCGCCCCCCACCCTTCCCACTCGGGGAGAAGAGCAGGTGCGGCGATGCCGGTGGCCTGAGCTCATGGCCTGTTGGGGGACCTACTGCTGCTGCTGACCACATGGCCCAACAGCAAATATTAGGAGAGCTGTTTGTGCACAGCCAGCTGGCGGCTCGTCTGGAGGTGCCAGGCTGCAAAGGTTTGGGCCAATTTAACCACCTCTCATGAGTTGCTGGAGGGATCTAAGGCCAGGCAGCTATTCTGTGCTTTTTCTGGCTGCGAGTGTGATCTGATTCCATTCCTGGCTATCGGAGTGGATCGTTGTGAGGGGCAAAAACCAAAAGGTCTCCCAGGTGGGAAAGACTTTGGGGCTGCAGGTGGGAGGTGAAGAACCAGGGATTCCCTCGGTCAGCTGTGTGGGCAATTAACCCCGCACTGACACTTAAGACGTTGCTAAGAAGGGAAGATGGGCTTGGGTGGGGGGTGCGGGATTTCAAGCTGCAGCCCAGCCTAGGGGTCGGGACAGGATATTTGAAATCTGAAACATCTGAGTTCAAATCCTGGCTACGTCACTTCCTTGCCATGTGACCTAAAAGTTGATTTCCCTCTCTGAACCTTGGTTTTTCTTCTTCATTAAAGGGGGAAATAATAGCACCTATCCCGAGGTACTGGGGAGCTGCAAAGAAAAGATGGAAAGTGTTTGGCCCAAGAGTGGGCATGCAGTGGGTGTCAGCGTGGTGGCTCTCACCATGGCCATGGTTACTGTCCCCACTACAGCCCGGACGCGGCGCATTCCTCAGTAGGGTTTACCCCCTGCTAGCACGTCACAGTGCCTGTGACCACGGGGAACGCAAAGTCGTGCTTCTCAGCATGTATTGAGCACAGACTGCGTGCCAGCCACAACTCCAAACTCTTCTGAGCGGTTTGCTAATTAATTCACAGCAACAACCCTATGAAATACAACCTAGGAAGCCACCATCATGAGCTGTCAACAGCAGCAGCCCCGTGAAATCAGCCTCACCCTTCGTTTACAGATGGGGAACTAGATTAGTTATCTATGGCTGCATAACAAATTGCCTCACCACTCTGCGGCTTGAAATAACAACAAACATTTATTATCTCACACGGCTTCTACCACTTGGGGGACTTGGGAGCGTCTTAGCTGGATGGTTCTGGCAGGACTTACTGTTTTCTGACTGGCTTATTCCACACGAAGCATAGAGCCCTCAAGGTTCATCTGTGTTGGAGCAAGTGTCTGAATCTCCTCCTCCTCCTTCTTCTTCCTCTTCTTCTTCTTCTTGGTATCCAGCATCGAACTCATGACCTTTTGCTTATAAGGCAGGCGCTGGCACCGCTGAGCTAAATCCCCAGCCCTGAATTTTCTTCTTTTTAACGGCTAATTATATTCCAGGGTCTCAATGTCATTTTACTTGGAAGTCACACTAACTGTTGTTTTCAAAGTATCCCACCCATCACCCAGGTGTGTCCTGCTCCCTATGGAAGGGGATCACACACACAATGAACACTAGGAAACAAGACGTACTGGGGACGTGTCCTGGAGACAGGCAGCCACCCAACTGAGGACTTAGCAACTCACATAAGGTCACACAGCAGGTAACGGACAGACCCAGAGCTTGAGCCCAGATCTCACGACTCGGAAACGGTGTATAAATGGGGCACGGCTTCCATTGGTAAGGAAGAGGTACTTCATGAGGTCGAGATCTTGGACCACAGGTCAGCAGGCCTTGGTTGGGGTCTCTGTCCTGACAGTAATCCACCCCCTGCCCTCAGTCAGCATACTACCCTCAAAATCGCAAGCTTGGGCATCTGAAATGAACAGACACTTCTCAAATAAGAAGGACCAGCAAATAAATATATGGAAAAATGTGCAACATCACTGGTCATTCAAGAGATGCAAATTAAAACAATGCAGAGATGAGCCGGGGATTTAGCTCAGTGGTTCCACTGCCTGCCTGGCAAGAGCAAGGTTCCGAGTTGATCCCCAATACCAAAAAAAAACCCAACCAAACAAACAAAAAAAACAATGCTGAGATTCCATTTCAGTCCAGAAAGAATAGCTGTCACTAAGAAATCAACCAACAACAAATCCTGGCAGGGCTGTGGGGAAAAAGGAAGCCTTCTCCATTGCTGGTGGGAGTATAGACTGGTGCCAACACTGTGGAAATCAGTGTGGAGAGTCCTCAAAACAAAACGAAACAAAACTAGGACTAGAGGTTCCATTTGACCCAGCTATTCCCCTTCTGAGTGTCTTCCCAGAACAATTAAAAGTATCATACCACAGCAATCTATGCATATTATATGTTTATACCAGCACACTCTGGAATAGCTAAATCTTGGAAACAGCCTGAGTGCCCATCAACCAATAAAAGGATAAAGAAGATGTGGTTTCCTTATGCCATGGAGTCCCACTCTGCCATAAAGGAGGATAAGCGTAGACATCTCTAGTGAAATGGATGCACCTTCGGGCCGGGGAATTAGCTCAGTGGTGCCGCCGCGTGCTGTGCAAGTTCCCAAGTTTGATTCCCGGTACCAAAACAAACAAACAAACAAACTAAAAAAACTAAATAAATGGATGCACCCTGAGATCACAGTCTTAAGTGAGATAAATCGGACACACGTGTTTAAATACCAAATTGTTTCTTCAGTGTGAGAAACTGAAAGTGTAAATAAGGACCGAAATGTCTAACAGATACTAGGAAATGGGAAGAAAATAGAAAGGGAATAAAGGAGGGGGAAGAGGGAAAGGAAAGAAGGGATGAGGAACAAAAGAGAATAGAAGGAAAAATGGAAACAAAGCTTTTGTAAATAAGGAGGGAAAGAAGGGTCGAAGGGCGGGGAAAGGAAAGGGGGGAAAAAGAAGCAAGATCCATCTCACACAGGTACAGACTTCCTACGACGAATGTGATCATGATGTATATCTACAATGTAGCAATACGGTACATTTTATGTGCCAAGGCTGTAACTTCCCATGGCTTCCGTGACTTGGTTCACCCAATAGAAGTGGGAGTCAGACGACTTGGGCTCAGATCCTGGTTTCTCTATGTCCTAGCTGTGTCATCTGGGACAAGTTACTTCACCTCCCTGTGCTTCGTGAACCAGGATGAGGAACGGGGCTGGCGTTAGGATTTAATGGGCCATCTCTCATAAAATCCTTGTCGCGCCGGGCGTGTTGGCACACGCCTGTAATCCCAGCACTCAGAAGGCTGAGGCAGGAGGATCGATGTGAGTTCAAAACCAGCCTGGGCTACATAGTGAGTTCCAAGTCAGTCTCAACTACCTAGTGAGACCCTGTCTCAAACCCCCCCGAAAAAAAACCTTGTCGTGCCCAAGAAATGTTGCTTACTTCATCTTGACCCCCTCTGCACCAGCATGAGCTCCACACAGGGCCTCCCGAGGGGCAGGCAGTCGGAAAGGGTTTGCTGAGTGGATCCAGGCATTTGTTCCACAAATATTTATCTAGCACCTTCTCCGTGCCAGATCCTAGCAAGACAAAGGGGTGCAGTCTGTGCTCAGCCGGGTTTATAGTCTCCTGGTGAAGATGGCCAATAAGTACTTAGGGAAAGACATACATGAGAGACCCAGCGACTGTTCAGCGCTAGGAAACCAAACAGGTGTTTTAGAGTCACTGGGAAGGGCACTGCAGGGAGACAAGCAGGGAAGAAAGGCCACTGAGGAGGCAGCTGTGGGACAACTCAGGAGACAGGAGGGAGCCCACTGCAGGAAGAGCTGGAGAGCAGGCAGGCAGAGGACACAGCTCAGCTCCCGGGGAGGCCGAGTGAGGAGAGGAGAGGTGGCAGGAGGTAGCAGGGGCCAGCAGAGGCCCATCCCTCAGCACCTCGTAGCCTGCAGTTTACTCTGATTGCAGCGAGCAGCCAGGGGGCCCTCCACGCCAGGGAGCCTACAATCTTGCAGCCCGGCACCCGCCCATCCCAAGTCCCAGCCCAAAGCCTGCTGTGACTGCTCAGCAAGGCAGCGCCGGGCTCCCTGGCAAGTGTCTCAGCCGGGAGCTGCTGTCATCCATCCCTGTCACGACCTCTTCTCGAGTCAGACTCGAGGCCCCATTAATATAAATGAGGTCCTCTGCTGACTCGATTCCCAAATGAGTCCAGAGAGTGAAGATCTCTATTCCAGGAAATGTGAAATTTATATAATGAACATTGAAAGGAAAACTGGAGAAGTGGCTGCTTAAGTGCCAGTTTCCTGGAGAAGTGAGCCAGGCCTGTGCGTCTGGCAGAAGACAGATGGAGGTGCCACTGAAGGCTGTGGGAGCCCATGGCCAGCAGGGAGGCAGGGGAAGCCCAGCTCGCCTTCCTTCCCTCATTAAGATCACTCGTGTTCACTGCCACCTGCCGCCCCTGTGCTGAGCACTTCCCTGCAGGGCCAATCTCTTTTAACCCCCGTGGCCATGTGACAGGGAAGGTCTGCTCTGTCCCGCATTCACAGAGGATGCAGTTGAGGCCTGTACAGGAGACGCATCCTCACCAAGGTCACACAGCAAGGCCGTGCCTGCCGTGGACACGGCCTCCCCTCCCACCCCTCACACGGCCTCTTGCCCATAACTCACACAATGGAGACTGAAAGCAGAAAGGCCCAGGGGTCAGGCACACCCGGATCAGCCTCGAGCACAGCTACTGACCTGCTGTGATCTTGGGGGAGCCTCTCGCCTCCCTGAGGTCATTTCCCTTATAACCATAGCCCCTTTGCCACAGGACTCATCTCAGAGTTAAAGGAGATACTGTACAAAGATGCCAAACACAGGATCAGCTGTGTGTGTGTGTGTGTGTGCGCGTATGCGCTAAAAACATTGAAGGGCTGTTTTTCCCTCTCTCCATGAAGTGGACCCTCATTAGTGCTATCATTCTTCTAGTTAGATATATTAGTGAAAAGAAATCTCTATTTCCCAACAGGGCAGCAGAAGTCCCAGGATTTACTCTGATTGGATCAACGTGGATCACATGTTCATCCCATGACCAATCTCTACAGCCAAGGCATTGACTCCGCTGATTGGGCCACCTGAGTCACATGAGCACCCTGGGAGCCTGGGGGAGAGGGCACAGAAAGTCCAGGCTGAGCCGTTGGACTGGGAAGGGAAGGGGGTCAGGTCCTTAGAAAAAAACTGGGGTGCTGCTATCAGAAAAACAGGGAATCTTTGCCAGGCCAGTGTGAATACCAGATGATACTCCTGGCACACACTAGCCCCTACATAGACATATGTTCATTTGAATGCGCTAATGTCTACCCCAGCGATGGTTGTAAGGATCAAAGGAAATAATGTATGCACAGTTCCTGGCACACAGTCAGCACTGAGTAAATCTTGTCTGAACGGAACAAGATGTGCTTGGATCGGATTTGGTTTCTGCTCATGCGCTGATGAGCACAGGCTGGGGCCAAAGTCAGAGGAGAGGCCCCTTGTGCTGCAGCCAGGCCTCCGCGTGCTCCTTCTCCCTCCCGGGCAGAGCCAGGGTAGGAGGGTGGGGCACTTACCTCAGATTCAAGACGTGAAAGGGCACCAAAAATCAAGTGATCAAGATCAGTAATATTTTAATGCAGTATTGTAAAAACAATGCAACAATCTTTGGCAAACAAAATGTCAACATTTTAAAGGCATGTACATAGCACTGAGTTTCGTATCACTATGTCCGACTGTCCGCACTCACTTACATGAATGCTGAGATCACTGCATTGCACAACTCCAAGAGGCCCATTGCATTAAGCTGCATGAACAGCACTCACCGAGTGGCTAAACACAGCATCCCAGGTCCATATACACACACAGACCCACATCACCACCCATTGTCAATGCATCACCACCCATACACCATCAAATGTGTGTCACATAACATCGTCCAGGTAGGCACCCAAGAGATACAACTGCAGGATGTAGTTATATTATGCCACAGTCCTGCCTCAGGGCCTTTGCACTTACCCCTCTCTCTGTCTGGAATGTTCTTGCTCCCTAAAAAACTATGTAATTCCTTCTTTCACCTCCTTCAAACTGAGCTCAAAAGTCACTTTCTCAGTGAGGCCTTCCCTGACACCCTCGTGTCCCCACCACATTCTAAAATTGCAAAAATTCCCACACACACTCACAGTCCGTATCCTCCCTCCTACTTCATTTTTCTCCATTGCACTTAGAACCACCTGACCTATTTTCCTGTCCATCTTCTGCAGTGTTCATCTATCCCAGTAGAAAGTCAGCTCTGCATGTGCAGGGATTTTTATCTGCTTTATCTACTGCTGTGTTCCTAGCCCCTAAAGCAGTGCCTAGCACATAGTGGGTGTTCAATGAACGTTTGTTGAATGAATGAAAGACGCCTGGAAGTAAGGATCCCTGAGAATGAAACTGCCCCCTACCCCAGCAGGAAGACACCCTAGGGTCAAATGTAAGTCAATTTCAAGAACTAAGGAAAAAAAGTAAAAAGAACTAAGAAAAAAATGCAAGGGATATTCTGAGTGCTGTAAAAGTATTGCCTCATTTAATCCAACAACACTCCTGGGTACTGTTATTATTCATCTTCATTTTACTTGGGAGGGACCTACGGTGCTAAGAGGTTAACTCACTTGCTCAGGATGACACGGCACACAAGTGGCAAAGATGAGATTCAAACCCAGGCACCCTGGCTCCACGCCGCCCAGACCACACACACACACACACACACACACACACACATACACACACACACACATACACACACACACACATACACACACACACACATACACACACACACACATACACACACACACACATACACACACACACACATACACACACACACACATACACACACACACACATACACACACACACACATACACACACACACACATACACACACACACACACACACACACACACACTCGCAAGCTCCCACGCGGACACAAAGGTAGCGTCACCAGGCCCTTTCAGCCCTCTGGCAACTCCAAGAAACGAGAATTCCCAGCCGGACAGGGTGACACGTGCCTATAATTCCAGCACTCTGCAAGGCTTAGGCAGGAGGATCACAAGCTCAAGCCCAGCTTGGTCAACTTAGTGAGAGCCTGTCTCAAAAGAAAAGCAAGAAAGGAGGGTTGGGAATGCCAGTGTGAAGGCCCTCTTCAATCCCCAGGGCTTACATCAAAAAGGAAAAAGAAAAAAAAAAAGAGAGAATTCTCCTTCCTTGGCATGGGCGTACGAAGTCGCCTCCCTTCTGCCAGGGCCCTATCCCCTACCCTTGTCCTCCAGCACAAACCCGCGTCCCTACTGACGCAGGAGGAGGTAGGCAGTCCGGTTGTCATGGCTACGGCCGCCAGCCCCTGTAAACAGTCTCCTTCCGCTCTCAGAAACTGCTCCCCGGCCTGCCCTGCCCTTGACCCCTTCTGGGTGGCCGCAGCTGATGGTCTGCCCTGCTCCCCACCTCGAGGAGGGGCGCCAGAAGGCACAGAGGCAGAAAACCCGGGTCCCTGCCTCCCTTTCCTCTTGGCTGTAAGGCCTCCCTTCTCCACGCTCAGGTCTGTTGTCCCTGCTTTACAGGGCGGCCCTAAGGAGTTAACATGTTCCCTCCCTCCCTTCCTCTCTCCCTTCCTTCCCTCCTTTTCTTTCTTTCTTGGTACTCGGGATCAAACTCGGGACCTTGTGCTTGCGAAGCAGGTGGTGGAACCACTGAGCTAAATCCCCAGCCCCCTCCTTCTTTTCTTCATTCAACGAATAATTAAGAGGCAGCCACCATGTGCCAGTCAATAGTCTAGGTGCCGGGGATATAGCAACAACCAAGACGACAGACCAGGTCCTCCGGGAGACAGATGACAGATTCTGGGGAGATACCAGGAACTGAACTCAGGTCCTTGCACTTGTGATGCAGGCAGCACCACCGCTGAGATAAGTCCCCAGCCCCTGACAGGCTACTTTTTAAAAAGTGGGTAGGGAGGGCTCGGGATTTAGCTCAGTGGTTCCGCCACCTGCTTCACCAGCTCAAGGACCCAAGTTTGACCCCCAGTATCTAAAAAAAAAAAAAAAAAAAAAAAAAAAAG
>NW_022900934.1:11737790-11750032 GCF_012274545.1 Fukomys damarensis
AAAAAAAAAAAAAAAAAAAAAAAAAAAATAGTGGGTAGGGGAAGCCTCTGTGAGAGCTGGACCAGAATGTGCAGATAGGCAAAGTTAAAGGGAAAGTAGCCTAGAAGGCAGGTACAGCATGTGCAAAGGCCCCGAGGAAGAAATGACTTCACCTATTCATGAACAAAAGGCCTTTCGCTCAAAATGATATTTATAATTCCAGGAAGTCAGGCCTAAGATGTGAACTCTGACGGGACAGGTAAAGGCAGAGAACGTAAACAATAACAAGGGATGTTGTTCAAGCTGGCTTAAAACAGTCACTTAAAACACAGCGCCCTTCCAGACCCCTAAGAGGGATGAGCTGCCACATGTGCAGGGCAAAACAAAAATGCGGGGCCCCTTGTTCCAAAACTAAGAATTTCAACCTTAACGCTGAACCAAGTGCAGGGCCCTTCTGAGCTTGGGGCCCTTGGCGGACACCCAGGTGACATGCGCGAGGCCAGCTCCGCTTCTCACGTGGGCACAGCCTCAGCACTCGTTGAATCAAATGGGAGGGAGGGGAACGGAGGGAGATGGACGTGAACTCGGCACCCACTCACATCGGCTGTAGCTTTGGGAAATGGCTAACGGGGACGGGCGCTACACGCACGGGTGCCCATGAAGCACTTAGTCAGATCCCAGCTTTCCAGAGCCGGATGAGCCCTCAGAGACCATCACTGGTCAGGGTGGGAACCGAGGCTGCTTCCCTCTGGACCATCCGGCCAGCTGTTTGGGGACATGGCCTTTGCAGCCAGGACTCTTGGGCTTTGGGCGGCGCAGCGTTTAGGTGGTTGTTGTTACTGGAGAAAGGGGCCTGAGGTACCCGAGGGAGAGCATGAGGGAGGGAGGAAGCCTCCCTGGGCCTATTTCCCCAGCCGGCTGCACTCAGGTGTGCAGGACCAGGTGGGGTTTGGGGAGGCCGCCACACCCTGGAGGAAGGGCCGCGGCATTTCGGAATCATGGTGCCATCCGCCCCGGCTTGGCTCCTCTCTGGGAATCCAATTACTAAATGTAGCCGCATTCTTTAAAAATGTCTTTCCTCTTATGTAATGCAGTAGTGACAAACGCCAAACAGATGGTGCTGTGACAAGCTTTATAAAAGTTGATTAGGAGCTCATCTTTCAAAATTAATGTATGGGCATTTAAACCAGCTTCAGCCGGCTCCAACCGAGAATCCGGATGGGCCAAAGGGCTGGAGGGGCTGCCCGGCTCACTGGCTTCCCAGCCAGACTCTGCCAGGAAGCTCTGGGCACGTAAACAGCACGGGTCAGGCTGACTTGTGAGCCGTGGTCAGAGATACCTGGTTCCGACCTAGTGGAGAATGCTGAGGCCGCTCCCCAGGGCCGGAGAAGCGCAGCCCCTCGATCCACTTGGTGAGAGACATTTTTTCCACCTCTTTACATTGTCTTCAAGAGCATGGGCTGTCCCTCCCCGCTCGAGGAGGCAGATTAAATTACAAACTGTGTCAGTTGCCACCAGCGAGCTCCCCCCACCAGGTCTTCCTTCCTCAGTGTGCGGGGATGAGATCATTTCACGGGAAGCCAATTATAGACGGAGAATGCCGCGATTCGTGAAGAATCCTGAGGCGCCCCTCCCTCCCCACCATCACAGGCTGTGCCCTTCTGGGAGGGGCAGAACGGGGGTGGGGGCTGGATGTCCAGGCCCGGGTTCAGCCCCAGGGCATGGGAAGGCCACGCATCCCCGAGCCCCAAGATCTGTCCCACGAGGGCACAGGGCTCTCGGCTCCATGCAGTCTACTGGCCTCAGAAGTTCAGAGCAGGATGTGGCTTTAAAGATCATCACCGTGCAGATGGGGAAAGTGAGGCTTAGAGAAGGGAAGAGGCCTACTCAAGCCCACATAGCAAACCAGGCACTCCGGAGCATAACCTGTAATCTCAGCACTCTGCGAGGCGGAGGCAGAAAGATGGCAAGATCAAGCCCAGCCGGGGCAATTTAGCAAGACCTTGGCTCAACATAAAAACTAAAATGGGAGGCTGGCAATGTTCCTCAGGGCAAATACCCTGGATTCAACCCCCAGTACTACGTTTTTTAAAAATCACACAGTAGGTCTGGGGATTTAGCTCAGCGGTGCTGCTGCCTGCCTCGCAAGTGCAAGGACCCGAGTTCGAACCCTGGTACCAAAAATTCATAAATAAATAAAATCACACAGCAGCTGGGTATGGTGGTGCACATCTGTAATCCTAGCATTCGGGAGGCTGAGGCAGGAGGATTGTCACACGTTCGAGGCCAGCCTGAACTACATACATATCAAGAAGACCCTGTTTTAAAAGAAAAAAAAAAATCACACAGCAAATTGGCAGCCACATCAAATGTGTGTGGACCATGGCCCTTCGACGGCCCGTGAAGAGGATAACTGCTGTCTGGAACCTGCCCGCCCCATTAACAGGACCCTGACTTTTCCATGGGGAATCATCCATTCCCTGCTCTTGCTCCACGTGGTTGAAAAAGGATGGAGCCCTCCTCTGGTTCCTAGGATGCACACCTAACCCAGTCCCAGCCAGTCCGAGCACCGCGTCCCCCACCCCGCCCTCCGCTGGCTCGGGAATCTGAATGAGGGATACGACACGAGCCAGGGCAAGAAGCAGGAACCCTGAGACTTTCACAGAGGCTGGGGCCACTGCAAGATGCTTTCTTCCCAACAGTTGTGCTGAGCTGGGGGAAGAAGGCCCAGGGCCACAGGCAACCATGAGCACCATCGCTCGGGCCTTCTTGAGAACAAAGCCAGCTCAGAGAGAGCACGGCCGGAAGAAAGCAACACAGCAACTTCCTCTTTGCACACCCTGGATCCAGCAGTACCTGAAGGCCACCCTTCCTGGAGATTTCAATTACACAAATCAATAAATGCCCCTTTTTATTAAAAGTGCTTGTGTTTTGTCACTCACAGCTCAAAAGGCCTTGACTAATACAAAGACTTGGGGTCCTCAGGTGCGGGACAAGGCCCTAAAACATCCCACTGAGTGCTCCCCACCACCAACCACAGCACACTTCTCATCTTTTCCCTTTTTCTGGTTGTCAGCTGGGTGTAGATACCTCCATACCGCGACCTCAGGAGATCCCCCAGCTCCTGTCCCAAGCTGCAGCAAAACACCCCAGGGACGCCCGAGGTAAATGTCCATTTTCACGGTACCCAAGAGCTGGCCGTCGTGAAGCTGTTCCCTCCACAACATCCACCTTCCCTCTTGGTTAAGAGCACAAGCTTCGGAGTCTGCTTCAAATCCCCACTGCAACATCCCCAGACGGAGACCTGGGGCACGACGCTCACCTTTCCTGAGCCTCGGTTTCCCTACCTGTAACCGGGCGAAGGATGACCTAGCTTCTAAGGTCCTTGAGGGGAGGAGAGCAGGGGCCGTAGGGCTGGGAGGGCAGCTCAGCCGTAGAGCACTGGCCTAGCCTGAGCCAGGCCCTGGGTTTAATATAAATCAAAAGTAAAACAGAGACTCTTTAGGGGCAGCAAAAATGGCAGCTACAAGAGACTCCAAAAAGTATCTGCTACAGCACCTGGGAAATGGTCTGGGACTTAAGAGTACACTTTGTAAGCCACACATGCCTCACCCGCGGGTGCACACACCCACACAGGGCAGGGCTGGAGCAGGGGAGGCCGTGCTAGCGGATGTGACTTGGAGGTGAGTCCTACAGCCCGGTGCTGGCCCCTGGCCACACTGTCCCGCCATGGCCCAGCCCCTCCCCCTGCCGGGCACACAGGTGAGGATGAAATGCCGACCGCACCCAGAGTCCTGATTCCGGAAGGAGCACCGAGTAGCTGCGACCTTTGGGCCGCTCCTGCCTGGCTCCGAGGAGAGATGGATGTCCCCTCACCCAGGAATTGAGCCTCAGCTTCCCCCAAGTCCTGCTCCTGCACTGGGGCTCCCCTGCAAGGTGGCTTGACAGGGGCCCAGGCGGGGACACTAAAGACCGGCCCGGTACAAACCATGTTGTACAGTGGAGGCCTCACCGTGTTCTACTGAGTGAAAAGAGCCAGTTGGAGAAGACCGTGTACCGGGTGACCTGTTTATATGAAATGACCCAAAAAGGTAAATCCATAGCAACAGAGAATGAGGAGGCACTGCCTAGGGCGGGGGGTCAGAGGAGTGAGGGGTGACTGCTAAGGGGAACCAGGCTTCCTGGGAGGAGGACACAGATGTTCTCCAATTAGACTCTGGAACAGACTGTGCAGTTCACAGAGCATTGCTAAAAAGGACTGAACGGTGTACTTTTCAATGGGTAGATGGGGGGTATACGAATGTATCCCAATAACACTGTTAAAAACCTAATTGACCTAAGTGGTGATGCATACCTGTATTTCCAGATTTCTAGAAAGCTGAGGCAGGAGGATCCTAAGTTTGAGGCCACCCTGAGCAACTTTCAGACTTAGTAAGACTCTGTCTCAAATAAAAGGGCAGGGATTGGTAGCTGAGCGTGAAGGTCCAGGGTTTAACCCTCAAAACCACTCTATATATACACAGACGCAAGAGGAGAAAACTAACTGCTTTGACTCCCTTGCAGTTTTTCTTAGTTGTCAAGGAGCAAGTCTCCCCTGGACGCAAGGAGCACATCTTTGCCATCTCTCTGGTACGAACTCCATCTCTGAATAAAGAACACAGGTTTCATTCTAGCATCTTAGGGCCAGATTCGCTTCCACTGTATTGACTTTTTTTTCTAATTATGGCAAATGATTGACCATCTATTCATTCCTTTATTCAACAAACATCTACTGCACATTACTGTGTGCCAAGCCCTGATCTAGGCCTAAGCATGCACAAATCAAAATATCTGCCCTCGTGGAGCTGACACACTGTTGCAGGGAGCCGAAGCTGTAACTGTGACTTCTGGGGTCCGATCCCTGCTCTGCCATTCCCAAGCTGTGTGGCCTCGGGGAAGAGGCTTAACCTCTCTGAGCCTGAATTTCCTCACAACTGCACCTAATTCAGGGTCCTCTGAGTCAATACGTGTAAAGGGCCAAGAGAGTGCTTGCCACCGCATAGATGCCTAGTAACACGGCTATTATTATTTTACTGCCATAACCGTGATCCTACTTCCTCTTTAAACACACGCTTAAGTTTACATTTTCTCTTAAATTCATTATAGTATAAAAAAGGGGAAGGAAGGATGGAAAAACAATCTTAAAAATTAAGTTACAGCAAGGACAAAGAGCCAACAGGTCACGAGGTGGGGTTTGGGGAGCCTGGGACAGGAGTCGCAGACCTCTCTCCACCGGTTTGCTGATTGCTGTGCGGGCTCCTGGCCCTGGGTTCTCCTGCTGCCCATCCGGGAGGCTCTGGACAGTCAGGAGGACACGGGCGCTAGAGGAAGTCCAGGCTGTGCCGCGCAGGGCAAGCACAGTCCCGGAAATGGCTTAGCCTCCCCCAGGTCCCTCGGCACCCAGGCCGGCCGGCCGCTCGTCACAGTAACCGCTGGACGGGACGGGGCTGGCTCGGCACTGGGTGTCCCTGAGCTCCAGTGAGCCTCTGCCTCCAGGGCTGGGACTGAAGCTTATCAGGATGAGCATCATGCAGGCTGGATCTACTGTTCCATGATCTATTATGATCTGTTAGATGTTCATTATTATAACTGATTATTACGATGACACTGATTGTGATTTTCTTCCCGTTTTAAAAGAAATCAAAACATCTTCGGGTGGCCTAAAAGTGTGTGGGGACTGGGAATGATGGAGAAATAAGCTTCAGGTGGCCACAGAGCCTTGCCTTGCGTGGCTATGAAGGGCGATTCAGAACCAGCACCGAGGGTCTGTGGAGGCGGCACTATCATGGCCTTGCTGGGCCATGCTGGGCAAGTTACTTAACCTCTCTGTTCCCTTTTCTTCCTCCACTTGGGTGTAATGCTGCGATGTGGCAAAGAGCAGAGGCTCTGAAATCAGGTGGATTGTGAGCCAGCTCCTATGCACCTCCATCTCCTCCAGGGACATGGAGATCTCAAAGATCCCCACCTCCCCAAAGCAATGGGAGCCCTGTGTGCAGAGAAAATGGAAAGATAACACGAATGGCAAACCATTTCGGCCTCAGAAGGAACCAGCTCAAACTGCAAGCGCACTCACAGGAAGGGCCTTGTGAGCCTCACATCGAGCAAAGCAGCTGGATTCCCAAGGGCACATCCTGAGTGATCTCATTTTCATCAAGTTAAAAACACAAAAGTAAACCCTAGCGTTCAGCGATGACACCGAGGGGCGAGTGGCTAACAAAGGAAGCTGCACAGGGACGGTCACAGGAGACAGGATCGCACTGTCCCCGGTACAGACAGGGCTGGGGGACTTGGGAAGGGGCTGACAGCTTCCAGAGGGGCCCATGGTGACGACTGCCATGTGCCTCCTTCCCAGACGCTGGCGACCGTGTTCATACAGGTCTCTGTCAAGTTTCTGCAGATACAATTCAAAGCTTTAAAAAAAAAAAAAAAACAAAATAAGCCAGGCGTGGTGGCGCATGCTGGTGATTCCAGCCGGTGAGAGGCTGAGGCAGGAGGATCACTGCAAGTTCAAGGCCAGCCTGGACCGCCTGAACTATACAGTGAGACCCTGTCTCAAACAAAAGAAATCCAAAATTTGACTAAGGGAGTAGCTCAGAAGTAGAGCATGTGCTTAGGATGCACAAGGTCCTGGGTTCAATCCCCAGAACAAACAAACAAATAATAATAATATGCACAATAATAACAATAATCATGAACAGCGTGAGTGCCCAGTATGTGCCAGGTACTCCTGTAAGCTTCTAGGCACAGCACCTGGCACACAGTAGGTGCTTTACACGTAACAGCACTCAAGATAATGTTTCTTACTGCCAGTCTCGTTCTGTCTGCTGGAGTTGGTGGCTCTCGTCTCTACAGGGCTTGTGAGGCCAGAAGAAGAAGACAGTAAAGAACCTACCCGGCCCCTGAGCACAGATTGGGTGAAAGGTTTGTGGCAGATTCTCCTTCTGTGCATCCCGAACTTAGAGACTCCCAGGCTCCATAAGCCCTCCCCATATGCCCCACCGCCGACAGGCTAATCCCCCTGGGTCTGAGCCTTCCGCCCGCCTGCCCCACCAGCTGCCCACGCAAGGAATGTGGCCAGCAGCTCACCGCCCCTCTCCGACCGGCCTGGTTCTTCCTGCTGAGCTCATGCCCCAGTCTGACCCACCGCCACCTGTTCCGTGAGCCTGGCCTAGGCAGAGAGCATACAGCGAGGCCCCTCCCTGCCACAGCCTGGCTCCCCTTTCTGCTCCTTCCCATGGTCGGTGGAGACAAAGGGTCCCAGTGCCCAATGCACCCAGTTCCACCTCCTGGGGTACAGGCATCCAGAAAGACAGACTTGGGATTACTAAGGGTTTTAGAACTAAAAAGCGCTTGTCCAAAGATGGGTGGATAAACAAGGGCTCTAAGAAGGGAACATCTATCCCAAAGAATGGCTCCCTGATAGTGGACTCTCAGGTCCAGGGCAGGCAAGTGGGAGAGAGGGCGGAGGGAGAGCACCATGAAGCCCTCTCACAGTGTGCTAGCATTCTCTGGTGTGTACTTATTGGCACCCACTGTGTGCCAGGCTCCTCGCAACCAGGATGCCTGATCTTCAGAAAGGAGGCATCAGTATACTCGACAGAAGGGATGCGACAGCAGCTGTTCTCACTGCTGAGCACCACAGGGATCAGGTGCTACGCATAGGGCTCCAGACCCTCCCTGCCCCCCTGCGTAGTGGGGACTGTTTGGGGCAGGGTGAGGACTCACCCAGAGTCATACACTAGTCGGGGCTAGAGGCAGAATCTGAACCCAGGCCTGCACAGTCTTGACGCCTCCCGCCCGGACACATCTGGCCCTCACACCCCACCCCTTACATGGGGTTCACAGTGAGCACAAATGGTAGCAGACTCCCTAACAGATCCCAGAAAGACAGCGCTCACCTTCCGGCTGTACACAAATTTCTACCAGAAACCCACTTGCAATGGGAGACAGTCTCTCTCAACCTGAGGAGCTTGGCTCAGGGTCTAGGGGCCTAGATTCAAATCCCATTTCTGCCATGTGCTGAGTATGTGACCCTGGGCATCTCTCTGCTTCTCAGTCACCTCAGCTGGAAAGCAGGAATCCCCAAAGTGCTCACTTTAAGTTCTCACCACTTTTCCACACCTGCTGTGCATCAAGTGCCCTCTCCCTCCTGCTCCCATGGCGAGGGCCTCTCTGTTCCTCAAAAACAGCAGGCCTCCACCTCAGGGCCTTTGCACTTGCTGTTCAGTTCCCTTGACTGGAATGCCCTTTCTTTAGATAGCCATGTGGCTCCCTCTCTCCTTTCCTTTGGGTCTCTGCTCAAATGTCACTTCCTTTGGGTCACTCTCCTGATCCGGCTTTAAAAACTAACAACCCCCAAGACTTTCCCCTCACTCTGTCTTCTTTTCTAAACATTTCTCTTCCATGTAATGGATTACAGATTTATTTTCCTAAGGTCTATCTCCTCCCAGCAGAATGTGGCCTCAAAAGAAAAAGCTGCTTTCCTCGCTGTCCTATCTGGGGCCTGAGCACTGCCTGGCACATGCTGACAAGGAAAGACTCAGCAAACCCTGTGGGACAGATGGCCGGAGGGGTGGGTGCATGGGTGATGAATCTGAAGAGCTCAGGACAGATCCTGGCTCACAGGAAGCACGCAATAAACGTCAGCTCTTATAATTAATATGCGAAGTACTTTCCGTGACACCCCGCCCTGTGGGAGGCTGTCTCCTGGGGCTGACGTAAGCCAGATCTGGGTCAGCTCCTGCTGCATGGCCTTCATTAAGACACCGTCTCTCTGAGTTTGTTTCCCCATCTATAAACTGAGGTTAACCAAATTTGGCTTTTAAGAGATTCCTGAGGTCAAGCAGTGATGCGAGCTCCCTTTTCTGGAGCGCTTTCGGAAGGCTGGGGCCTCGGCTCAGTCCTCAGCCTGCACCACCTCCCCGACGATCTGCATTTTCAGATCAGGACTTGGGGTTCAGAGGTGCTATGAGATGTACCCAAGTTCACACGACTGGAACTGACTCCTAACTGGCCGATCTCTTCAGACACAGGGACCAGCACCCTGCTGGGCCCACCCTGGCGAAGAAACAGGCTCTTCCTCCCCAACACTCAGGCAGCAGGGAAGCCCCACGTCCTGCTGTCACATCGCCTCGGCCGGAGTCGTACACTCACCCACCAGCTCTTGGGGTCCTGGGCAGGACACGCACACAACCCGCAGACCACGTGGCCCTGGCTCTGATAGCTCGTCCACTGGGCATGGGGAGCTCTCACCTGCCTGCAGCTCCCTGGAATGGACCCCCAGCCAGAAATGGACGCAGTTGCCTGCAGTCACACAGGGAGACCCACTGGGCCTGCAGCCCACGCAGGCCCTGACTGGTACGATTTCCCCCATTATAGAAGTTGGGCACCTCAATCCACAGGCGTTATGGTGTCCGGGCAGGCCCTGTTCCTTGCACTTAATCCAAAAGACTAGACATCTGGTTTCCCATTTGTCTCTCCCTTTAGTGCATCAGCTCTATAAAGGCAGGCATTTTTTCGCTTGTTTATTCTTAAGGGATTTCTAAAATACCTCACTTAATCAAACCTGTTGGATAAAGCATTTGGTCGAGCGGAACTGGGAACCCCTGCAAGACAGGGTTGCCCCAGATGTCCGGTAGAAAAACCGAGGAAGGAGGAACCGAGGGACCTTGCCCAAAGTTATGGCAACCAGTGAGGGCGCTGCCCACAGGGCCCCGCAAACCAACACGGGCCTCTCAGTCCTCCTAAAAGCACCACTGCACATCCTACAAAAAGATCCTACTTTCTTACAGCAAAGATTTACCATGCCAATTATTTAAAAGGGATAATCCCGAGGCTGGGGATCTAGCTCAGTGGTTCCGGCGCCTGCCTCGCAAGTGCGAGGTTCAATCCCCGGTACCAAGAAACAAAAAATAAATAAAAGGGGCGCTCCGCATTCGGATCTGAACTAAGACCCAATCTGCCAAGATTTTTATTGGCGCCCAACTTTGCGAGTACAGAGGCGGTGAACAGCACCCCTGGCTGGAGGTGAAGCTTGCCAAGTAGGCGAGTGACTGTGTGGGACTGCCGCCCCCTAGTGGCTGCAGCCTCTGGGAGCCCCGAGGAGCCCAAGGGTCTCTTCTAGACGGCCCAGACGCCTCGGGTCGCCTAAGCAACCCCCATAACTGCTCAGGAGCCTGTCCCTTCCCAGAAGCCGTGACGCCTGGAGCAGTCTTTGCAACACACTCTCTCTCCCGGCTGCGGTGGCTTATCAGAGGAACGCTGGCCCTAGTCCTTGGTCCTAGGACCTAAGGAGGTCTTGGCCCAGCGGTCACTTCACTCAGGGGCCTGGGCTGGGCTCCCACGCCTCAGAAGGGTAGGAAATTCAATTGGCCAATCAGAGCTCCCCGTCTTCCTGGCCACGGTGATTGGTTCAGGATGGACCCCGGGGATTCAACCAGGGCCAATCAGAGTCTGCCCTGGAAAGGACACACAGAGAGGAAGGTTGTGGGCTGCTCACCTCCACCTTGTCCCCCAGAGGACCGTCTTGGCCAATTCTGAGAGCGGGCCTGCCGGAGGATGAAACCAGCCCGTAGAGGCAGTGTGAGAGGAAGAATAAGGGAATAAGGGCAAGTCCCAGCAAGGTTATAGGCACCCGAGAGTATACTGTATTTCAAAACGTCCTTCCGCTGGTGTGAACCAGTAATTCTCCTTGGGGCCGTCTCAGCCGAAATTCTGTATCTGGCCATCGAAAGAATCCTGCCGTGGTTCCCAGGCCTCGTCACCGCTGAGGCCTTCGTTTAGACCTGGACCTTCCCCACTGGTATTGTTGGGAGCACCGTGTGCCAGTGTTAGCTGAACTCAACAGGCTGGTCTGTGTCCAGCCCTGCAGCCCACCCTTCACGGGGTCACGGGGCCACCCCCACTGTATTCCAAACGACCTTCACTGGTCTCCAAACAACATCCTTAAAAGCCCAAGTTAAATCATGTCCCTCCTCTGCTCAAAACCCTGCAGTGGCTCCCATCTCATGAGCGAAAGTGCCCAACTCTGTAGCACAGCCCAACCACCTCCCTTGTCTTGCTGATCTCATCTCTCCCACTGCCCCAGCATTCCAGTCCCGGTCTTCCTGTGGTCCTGGAACACACCGGGCATGCCCTGCCTCAGGACCTTTGCACTTACTCTTCTCTTTCAGACATGCTCTTCCTCTAGATATTAATTCAGATAGCACCTTTTTGGTGACAATGTCCCTGGCATCCCCATCCCTTCCCTGCTTTATTTTTCTCCTCAGTACTTAGCAGTATCTAAGGTGTTTACGGAGTACCAGCATCGGATCTGTTATTTATTCATTTATTGTCTCTCTCTCTTCTCCTACTAGAATGTCCACTCACTGAGGACAAGCATTCCTGTCTTTCTTTTGTAGTCTCCCTGAGTCTCCGTTTCCCCTCTGCAAAATGAGAGTGGTGACATCAACCTCTCAGAGCCAAGTCATGGCACACGGCATCGCCTGGTGTGTGGTAGGGCCAGGCAGTCCGGACAATCTTCCCGCGGCCTACGGACATCTGCGCAGGAAATGATGACGCAGACAGGGCAAGGGGCTAAGGCAGAGAGGAAGCTCTCGGCAGAGGAGTGACAGCGCCCTGCGCATCTCCCCGTTGCCGCACCTCTCCAGCACCGTCGTCTCTTGCCTGTACCTGGGCGGTCACCTCTCCCCACTGTCTTGCTGCCCACTGGCCCCTTTCAGTCCTCCACCTCTGCAGTCATCAGAGTGTCCTAGAGGGCTGGCAGGAGGCAAGCAAGCGCCAGAGCACCCAGAGCTCAGCTGTGCAGGAGGAGCTGGGCTCCACCTGCGGGCAGTGGGCAGCTCCAAAGCGTGCAAAGCAGGAGTGCGACGCCACAGGGAGATCTGCGTTCAGAGTGATTGCGATAGCATGGGGAGAGTTTGGCAGGGGACAGTCCAGCCCGACTGCTTCTTCTGCTTTTGCACTCTTCACTCTATAAAACGGCCATTACTCTTCCTTGTATTGGTACAAAAACACCGTCGGAGTGTGCGATGTGGGGGCATCTGCTGCTCTTCCGGCCTTTCATCCATCCTCTCCAGCTTTCCTCTGGAAAGCACCGCTCCCCTGCTTGTCTTTGGTTGGGGCTGGGCCACCCCCTCTAGCTTCACCAGGAGCCAGCGCCCCAGGCTTGGCCAATCAGAGTAGCCGCTTCTCCAGACTTTTTTTTTTCTTTTTTTTTTTTTTTT
>NW_022900934.1:11750290-11756602 GCF_012274545.1 Fukomys damarensis
TTGGTACCGGAGATCGAACTCGGGTCCCTGCACTTGCAAGGCAGGCAGTGGAACCACCGACCTAAATCCCCGGCATCCAGACGTCTTGATTGGGCAGCACAGGCCAAGTGACCCTGATCCCTGGCCCAAGTTGTTTTTCTTATCACCTAACATTCAAGCAGTCTTAACTGATTTACACAGAGAGGAGTCAAAAGTTGACACTGAGGGCCGGAGATGTAACACAGTGGCACTGTGCCTGCCTCACAAGCACAAGGTCCTGAATTTGATCCTAGGTCCAAAAAAGAGAGAGAGAGAGAGAGAGAGAGATCACTGAGATTCCCAGAGGATGTCTCTGCCACGCTGAGCACTACAGCCCTGGAAGACCTGAGCCTCCCTCTTCCCTGGAAGTTTGCCCTACAACTGTTGGTAGATCCGCCCAAAGTGAGAATTAAATGCCGTGATTTTCTCTATCCCTGTTGATGATGGTTTAGGTTGCTTCCATCACTCATCTCTTCACTAAACATTCCCGAAGGAATCAGGGCGGTGGAGTTCACCTTTGCATGCCTCGGTTTCTTCCTCTGTCCGATGGGAATGAGGCTGGGGATGTGGCTCAGCGGTAGAGCACGTGCCTAACACACGCGAGGCCCTGGAATCAGGCTCCAGACCGGGAAGAAGGGGAGGGGCCGAGGGGAGGAGGGGGAGGAGCTGGACAGCGTCCTCCTGATTGGGTGGCCCTGGGCCCTCACTTCCGTGTGACGTAAAAGCATCCCCTTCTGCACTACAGCAAGTGCTCAGTAAGCACTAGCCGATGCTCTGCAGTGAAAATGACCCGCATCTACGCTGCCAGTCATGCGGAACCGAAGGAAGCTGCTTGCAAAGGGTGCACCTAGCCAGTGCTGCGCTGTTGCCACGTAGTTTCCACACCCCGCCACACAGCACTATAGATTATTTGGGAATTCGTGGCATAGGAAATACACAGTTATTTACACAGTCAGTCCTCAGCATCTGCAGGTCCTGCATTTGCTAATTCTCCTATTTGCTTAAATGACTTGTAACCCCAATCAACTCTTGCCTTACTTCCATAGTTATTCAGAGGCAGGCACAGAGCCGTGAAAACTCAGAGTTTGCCCAGCGTGCACATCCCCAGCTGCGGTTAGACAAGGCCCTGCTCTGCCCTGTCCTTGTCTTCCTGCCCCTTTAGCCTGGACCAGGGGGTGGAGGCAGAGGGGCGGGGCCCTGGGCCAAGTGGGGCTAAGAGAGGCACCTCTGGCACCTAGTAAGGGGGTGGCCTCAGGTGAGTCAGTCACACCTTTTATTTTGTGTTTTGTTTTGTTTGAGATAGGGTCTCACTGTGTAGCCCAGGCTAGCCTCCAACTCACGGCGATCCTCCTGCCTCAGCCTCCCGAGAGCTGGGAGCACAGGCATGCGCCACTACACCTGGACACACCTCTTAACACTCTTCTGTAAAATGCAAAAAATGGAATCTACCAGCATGAGTTATTTCGGGGGCTAGGATTATTATCTGGATAAGACATGTGTGCGTATTTCCCTTGGGAAAAAAGGTTCAGTGCTTATTCATGTAATGTTTGTGGCGATTTTACGAAACACCAACAAGTCACAGAATGCGCTGCATGTTACATTTGCGTATGCAAATGCACACAACTACACAGGAACCACAAACGCCTGTTCAGCAGAGTCCCAACCCCTAAGCAGAGTGACAAGGCAGGGGACTGTGGCAGGGAAGCAGACAGTCCAGTGACATTCGCCATGACTTGTTTCTGAGCATCTTGCGGGGTCCTGCTGTATCATTCCGTCTACACTGGTACATTCCGGAATGTTTTATCAGAAAAGAGGGCAGGGTCTGGGAAGCCGGGCTCTGGAGTTGCTCCGGGTGTCTTGTGGATGCTGTGGCCCCCGGGACCTTTCCCTCAGAACTGAGGGGCCCAGACAGAAAAGGCCATCCAGCAGAAGCACAGAATGCCGGCTCCCCGCAGAGACCATTGGTACGGTGCTGGCTGTGGACATGGACTGGTTCGGCCTTGTGGAAACGGGGACTGCATTTCACATGGGCTCCTGTGTTCTCTAAGAGCCCCGCATTTGGTATCTCGGGGAGTCACTTGCTCTTTGCATCAATCTCAAAGGTTTAACGTGTTTGTTTTTGGTGTTCTTCAGAGCAGATAGTCCTTCAACCTGACCATCTTGGCAGAGCCGAAACACCCAGAGGAGGAAGGAAGAGAAAATGACACAGGAAAGGGAGAGAGGGAGTAAGGGCAGGAAGGAGGCAGGCAGGGCAGAAACAACCTACAACGCCCAAGGGCCATCGAGTGCTTCCGTCACTGCCTGACGAGGCCACCGATTGTGTCCTTGGTGCTGGACTGCGCCACTCACTCACCTCATGGTTCCGTTCAGTGCAGGGGCAGGGCCGCGGGTCCCACCCAGCTCCTGCCTCTGCCCAGCTCCAACGCAGCAGGGATCGTGGCCATGGTGTTTCGACCTCAGGGCCTGGCTCAGCCCTTCCTCCTGCACTTCTGCCCCGTCACAGGTCTACCCTAAATTCACAGAGCCTCTCTCTAACTGAGGGCTCAGAGGCTCCATGCAGATGTCAGGCCAAGGATCGGAGTCAGACAAACCTGGATTCAAACAACAGACTGCTGGGCTTGTTGCTTACCCAGTCAGAGGACCAGGTGAATGTACCCCAAATGCTGGGCGCTGGGAACTGCGGGGTCTGTGTCCGTTCACGTGACAACTATTTTGGGTCCACTGTGTGCAGAGTACTGGGTGGGACACTGAGAACACAAAGGAGCAAAGCACCTGCCCTCAGGGAGCTGACGTCCAGTGGAGAAAATGGACAGTAAGCAATCATGTACACTGATGCGATTTCCACTGGTGATCTTTGCTTGAGGAAAAAAAAGTACAGCAGGTCAAGAGAGACAAGTAAGGCATGATAAGAAACTATTTTAGACAGAGGAGTCAGGAAAGCACCCATGACAGAGGACATCCAAGCAGGCTCTCACCGAGGTTGTGAAGAGGGTTGTATAGGGGGAAAGTGTTTCCAGCAGAGGGGCGGGCAGTGCAAAGGCCCTGAGGCAGGCTCAAGGTAAAGTGTCAGAGGGGCAGTAAAGAGGCCTGCAGCTGGAGCAGAATAAACGAAAGGGAAAGCAGCAGGAGGTGGCATCAGAAGGGAAGGGGCCTATAGTTCAGAGGGCTTTGATGCCTACCGTAGGGACTTTGGATTTTATTCTAAGCAAGGGGAGAAGCTATTGCTGGGTTCTGAGCAGGGCAACCTGATAATTTTTAAGGTGTTACAAGGATGAATCTGGCAGAAAGAGCCTCTACCAGCAATGCATTTTGTGTCACAGGGGTGTCCACAGAGTGACCGGAAAGCCTGGCAGAGATGCTGCAGCCCAGACTCACACACTGGCCGGACAGCTGGGCCAAAGGACCTCAGGGAAAACAGGCAAGTGCTACCCTACACTTCCCGTACCCGTGCCAGGACCGGCCCATGTGTGGTTATCCATACCGCGCCAGCCTACTCCACCAGGACGTCAGCTCCCCATAGACAGGGTACCCACTGTGTCCCGTCGCCCAGCGCCTCTCCTGGCACACAGGGACTCGGTCATGAGTCAGTGAATTCTCAGCAAGCAAATCTTGCCTTTAACAAAGGAAATAGGACCTCAGACTGACAGGGCAAAAATACACCACCAGAGGGCAGTGTTTCTCAAAACCAAGCCCGGCCCCCTCTCTCTAGATAAATGCAGGGAAAGACCAGCTTTGGTTTGCCGCAACAGAAAAGAGGGTGAGGGGGCATTAAGGGGAGTGAGGGCGGCCTTAGGGGGGCTCAGGGGTTCCTGGCGCCCCAGATGACATAGTGCTGGCAGACTGTATTCCCCCCGCTGCGTGACAGATCTACCCTCATCGCCTGTGAAAGGACTTTTCTAGAACGCAGTCCCAACCAGTCACCCGATCCCTCTGCTGGTTCCCATCCACCGCAGTGTTCACAAGAGGTTTTTTTGTTTTGTTTTGCTTTTGTTTTTGTTTTTTTTTTGGTACGGGGGATTGAACTCGGGTCCTTGCACCTGCAAGGCAGGCCACCGAACCGCTGAGCTAAATCCCCAGCCCAAGAGGTCCCTTTTGACAGCAGACTAGAGACTGGGTCCGGGCCTACTGGCCAAAAATCTAATTTTTCCCAAAATTCACCTGCGCTGGTTTCTTTCTCTCCACCCCTCCTCCTGTTTACTCCAAGCTTCCAGATCACACCTCGGAAGTGAGCAGCTGCCCGCCTCTAGCCTCCCGGCCTCCCTGCCCATCTCCTGGTAAAGTCCACCCAGCTTCCTTTTGAGAAACCAGCCCTCCCAGTTCTCGGGCCATGGGACTGGAGTGAGGGTGACCTCACCTTCTCGGCCCCCGAGGTGGCGTGTGTGACACAGAGATGATCGGGTAGGGAGAAGCAGCCCAGGGCCCTGGGATCTCCGTCCCTTAGAGATGCCGTGGGTGGCTCCAGGCGCCCTCTCTGCTATCCCTGGGACAGCTCACCTGAGAAAGAAGCCCACAAAAGCCAAGCAGAAAGGTGGGAAGGATCCTGATGACATCCTTGGAAGCCTGCACCAGCCACGTCTGAAGCTGGAATCCTGGGGTTACTTTTCCGTTACCTAAACCAGACAAATCCCCTCTTGGCTTAAGTCAGCTTGGGTTGTCACAACCGAGTCTTAACAAGTTACAACGAACACCCAAGTGTTCGTGGATGGCTGGGAACATCAATCCTCACAGGGTTGCGGTGAGATTTGTTGTTTACTTTTTGTTTTTCTTCTTTTGGTCTTTTGAGACAGGGTATCGAGGCTGGCCTCAAACTCACTATGTAGCCCAGGCTGGTCTCGAACTCACAGCGATCCTCCTGCCTCAGCCTCCCGAGTGCTGGGATTACAGGTATGCACCACCACCCCGCTGTTTTGTGTTTTAAGTCACCCTGAACATCTCCCTCTGCCACATTATTTAAATCAGTCTACAAGCTGCTACACAAATCATGAGAAAAGCAGACACTTTGCCCCCACCTCTTGCCCCCAGGTTGCTCCCCACAGCCCCTCCTGCCTGCTCCCCTGGGAAGTAGGAGATGAACTTTTCCCTGAGGTCTATTCGCATGGTCCTGGTTTAGCCAACCCAGACAGGAGGGCAGGTTCCAAAGAGCAGAACAAAGGGGGAGACAAATCCTCCGGGGCCCCGCAGCCCCAGCTCTTACAGAAAGGAAACCGGTGGGGCTGCTGGCAGCATCCCGTGATTCCGCAGAGCAGAGACCATGGGGAAGAATCCGGAGGATTCCCGAAGATCCCAGATCACTCTGCCCGGGCTCCTGCTGCCCCCTCTGGGCCGAGGCCGGGACTGCAGCTCTCTCGCTGGCTCACCGCCCGGTTGCTCACCCCAGGAAAACAGGCAGACGCGTCCTCAAGCCATCTGGAAGGGGTGGCACTTGCTGTGATTTAGGGGCCACCACACTCCAAATTACTTCCTCCCGCTCTGTCTCCTGAATGCCACTCACCACCCAAACTCATGGGAGCAGCAAGGAGCTAGAGAACAGAGGAAGAGGCCTTGCCCCCCAGTGCTGGCCACCTGACTGGCCAAGGACACTGCTATACTGGGAACCCCGCGGGCTGTGACGGTGCCATGGGGCTCAGTGGGACACCCAGGCCGGAGAGCAGGCGCCCCATAATCACTTTCCTCCCTGATGCGGAAAAGTTGGCTCATATTCACTTGGCAGGGTGACAGAATTTAGATGTCTGACTCCAGAGGAGATGAAGATTTTACTTCTGGGACTTAAAAAGGACCGAGTGCCCCCTACCAATGACTCAGCTAAGATTACCACTAAGTTTGGGGGTGGTGGACTCACCCCGGTTTGGGGCCCCGGCAGCCCCCAGGACCACAGGGGGCCGCTCTGCCCGCCTGCATTTTAACCTGTTCTTCTGTCTCTGTCCTCATAGGCCTCCGCCCCCCGCCCGAGACCACCCAGGCTGGCCTCGAACTCCCGGGCTCGAACCGTCCTCCTGCTTCAGCCTCCCAAGTAGCCAGGACTACAAGCGTGTGCCATCGCACCCCAGCCAATAGCTTATAGACACGTCCTGCGCAATATTTTATGCCCTATTTATTCTATATAAACAGCAGTTACTGGGAATTCCAGTTTAACTGTAAGGCCTGTATTTGCTAAATCTTGCACTCAACTTCAACCCAAGCACCTCCCTCCCCTAATCTCTCCCAACCCACGAGGTTCCCTGACTGCAAGCGCCCCTCCTGGATCCTGCCCCGCGCTCGCCCTGGCCCGGTCCCCTCCGGGCCCCACTCGCGCCC
>NW_022900934.1:11756861-11777545 GCF_012274545.1 Fukomys damarensis
CAGAGCCTGCGCGCCCAACCTGAGCTGGGCCAGAGACCCCGGGCTGCCCCTCATCGGACCCCCTTCTGTCTGCCCCAGACTGAAATCCGCCCCTGTTCTGCCTTCCTAACTTTGCACTGCTCTTTGCGATGGTAAAATTCCAACGCTAGGGTAATAAAACCTCTGCGACTCTGCCGAGCTCCCCGGGTTGAGAGCTAGAGACAAGCGTGTGACAACCGCGTCCTGTTACAACAGCAACCTTAGAGCCACTGCGCTGCAACTAGCAACGCCCGGTATTATCAAAGCCGAAATGACAGCCACGGTGATTGCCTGGGAAAGAGCCAGGTGTGTGCTGGGTTCCGTAGGTCATCGGTGTTGTTCAAAGCTGAGTCTGATGAAGGGCTGCTATCCAGCCTGGGATTATCACTGGGGAGGCTGAGGCAGGAGGATGGCTGTGAATTTGAGACCAGTTTGGGCTCCCTAGTGAATTCAAGACCAGCAACAAGAAGAACCAAAAAAACGACGACAACCAAACACAAAGAACTCCTAGAGCTCAACAAGAAAACAAACACCCAATTAAAGAATATGCAAACCTGGGGCTGTCGCATGCAGTGTTAAGGGTACTGCTTAGCATACGTGAGGCCCTGGGTTCAATCTCCAGCACTGCAGAATTGTTTTTGTTTGTTTATAAAAATGGGCAAAAGAACTAAACAGACACCTCACCTGTAAAAAGATATACAGACAGGAAATCATCAGGCTTAACATCATGGGCCATCCGAGGACAGCCAAGTGAAAGGAGCCGCTGCCTCACAAGTATCACAGCTGTCACATCCCAAAACCCAGCCCCAAGCGCCCGGGGGGGGGGGACCCCGGGAGAGCTCGCTCATTGCTGGTGGGGTTACAAACGCTACTGCGAGGAGGAAGACAGCTTGGGGCTCATCGTACAGCCCCGCACGTGTGTTCCTTGGTATTCACCCAGAGGAGCTGAAAACTCACGTCCGTACAAAAACTTGCTCACAGAGGTTTTTGGCAGCTTTATTCGCGACTGCCAACTGCCAAAATGTGGAAGCAGCCAGGGCTTTCTCCGGTGGGTGCATAGATACTAAAGGGCGGCACATCCAGACAATGGGGCACCACTCAGCTCAGTCAGCACTGAAAAGAAGGGAGGAAGCTCAGAGCATATTACAAATGGGAGGAGCCAGGGTGACTAAGTTCTGGAAGAAAGCAAACCATACTAGACCCACAGTCGCCAGGTGTTGGAAAGGGACGTAGATAAACAGGTGGGACACAGAGGATTTTCAGGGCAGTGCAACTGCTCTGTATGATACTATAATGGTAGAGACCTACCCAGGCCGGATGGTGCAGGTCTATAATCCCAAGAACTCTGAAAGGCTGAGGCAGGAGGATCCAAAGTTGAGTCCAGACTAGGAAATTTAGTCACTTAATGAATCCTGCCTTTAAAAAAAAAAAAAAAAAAAAAAAAAAAAAAAAAAAAAGATTGGGAATGTATTTCAATGTGAAGCGCCCTGGGTTCAAACCTTGTGCCAAAAAGAAAAAAAAAGATAAATACCTGTCACTGTACATTGTCAAAGCTCATACAATGTACAACACCAAGATCAAACTATGCATTTTGAGTGATCATGATGTGTCAGTGTAGGTTCCAGTACTATGGCCAAGGTGCCGCTCCAGTGAGGAAGTTGATCCTGGGGGCTCAGAGGCAGGTGGTATATGAGAAATTTCCACACTTTCTAGTCAAGTTTTGCTGTGAAATTAAAACTGCTTTGTTTGTTTGTTTGTTGAGGCAGGGTCTCACTATGTAGTTCAGGCTGCAACTCACTGTGTAACCCAGGCTGGCCTCTGATCCTCCTGCCTCAGCCTCCCACATGCTGGGATTACAGACGTGTGCCACCTTGCCCAGCAAAAATGTGCTTTTAAAAGAAAAGGAAAAGTATATCAGTATCACATATGGAAAGCCAGTAATATTTTTCATCAGCAAAGAGAAAAGAAGGACAGAAATGTAGACAAATGGAGCATAAGGATAATGCTGTAAGTGAGCTAGACCCTCATGTGTTGGAGCAAAAAATCAATCCGTAATATTTAAATCTGACAAATCAATGAATGCCTGCAGGAGCACACTAGCAGACTCCAAGAAACAGCTGCAAAAGGCCAGAGGTGGTTGCCATGACAACGAAGCACACAAAGACGTACAACTTCCTAATAACATTTTGAGTATAAAATGCAGAGATACAGAGTGCATGATTCAGTACCAAAAAGGTTGACTTTTATTCTAGTAGGCCTGGGAAGGCTCTGGCAAAGGGGCACTTGAGCTCAGAGTCCGCCAACAAGGACATGGCTGCAGACTCTTTGGAGGACCCTATGGTGAGCCATCATGGTGAGCCTTGACGTAGGCCTAGCCATGATTGAACTTTGAGTCACCTCGCCGGCACGGACGTGCTGTCGTCCATGGCAATGGGCGAGTTCAGCTGGTAGCAGATGTAACCCATAATGGTTGTTATTGTTTCCCCCTGGAATGTGTGGGCGGTGCCCTCGCTCCCGTGCAGCTGAAGAGTATAAATGTTTACAGTTTTGGTTTCGGTTTTAGCCTATATATACCCCACCCTGAAACATAAGCGGGGCTTTGCCTTGCTGCGAAGAGAGCATGAGCCTGGAGCTAAGTTCGTGAAGCTGCTCTCCTGTTGTTCTTCCCGCGGGTTTGGGACCTGCTGGCGGGATTCTGACGTCGCGGCTGGGGACAGGACCCTTCGTCAGTTGCTACCGGAATTACAAAAGCTGTGCCTGTGACGCGGGAATCTTACAGACTGAGGGGTGCGCGTGCGAGCACATGTGAGTCCCAGGTTCTTTTCTGCTTTACTGTGATATTAAAATGTGGGCATCCACCTCAGTGCCCTTTAATAGGGGCCGGTTCAGCGGGGCGCGGGTCCCCCCCAGGGGAATATGGTACCGCATTCTCCAGGGGAGCAGTCACGCATGGGCCCAGGGAAACCTCGGAGATACAGTGGTTAAGTGACAAAACGAGGCTCAGTGTTACCACTTCTGTGTCATTTCTGTGGCTGTTCCTATTCTGTGCTGACACACGCTGCCTTGGCTCCGGAAGGAGATGTAACAAACCAGTACAAGGGGTTGCCTTTGAGGAGGAGAGCCCTGGTGGGGGCGGAAAGGGGGGACTTACTTTTTTCTCTTTACCCTTTTCTGCTTTTTTGACATTTTTACAAGATGTCTTGTATTGCTTATTCAAATAAATACAGAAAATGTTAAATCATTTCCTCCGGAGAACTAAAAAGAGGGGGTAGAAAGGGAGGGATGGTTGATACATCTGTGCGCTTGTATCTTATTGGTGTGTAAGTTACAAGGTAGTTACAAAGACAGATTTAAAAATGTTTACAGCCGGGCATTTAGCTTAGTGGTTCTGGTGCCTGCCTCGCAAGTGCAAGGACCTGAGTTCGATCCCGGGTACCCAAAAAACAAAAAAAATCTAATCACCTTTTTAAAATGTTTACAGCAGGGAGGGGTGGTCCCAGTGACATAAGTGGGCCAAGCAAGGGTAGGCAGCCCTTCCTAGCCACAGTGTGTTCCCATGACAAGGCCAGGGGCTTCCTGTAAAGTCCCCAGCCTTACTTTTCTTCTCCTTCTCCTCCTCCTCCCCCCACCTTTCTTTTTTTGAAACAGGGTCTCACTATGTAGTTGAGACTGTTCTGGAACTCACCGTGTAGCCCAGGCTGGTCTCGAACTCACAGCGATCCTCCTGCCTCAGCCTCCTGAGTGCTGGGATCCCAGGTGTGCACCACCACGCCCAGTTTACACACCTTCTTAAAACACATGCTCGATGTTATTTCAAAGACACTTCGGCAAAATTGGAAGGAAGCTGAAGGAAAAGGACAAACCGCACAGGTGGAGACATGCTCGTGGTACAGGGTTTGTCTAAGATGCGTGAGGCCCTAGATTCCATCCCCAGAGCCGAAAAGAAAAGGAAATCACAAAAACACCAAAGGACACACATCTGGACAGATGCTCTCCACACCAAACACCTAACAGTAGTTACTTTCAGGGAGAAGGAAAGGAGAGCAAGCACTGTCACTTGTTGCCTTCTACGTGGCTTTCTAGTTGTTCAGAACACGCAGGCATTAGTTATGAGTTTGGTTGTTTTGGGTTTTTTAAGTGACACAGTTTCGCCCCCAAGCCTCTCTGCCCTGTGCCTAGGAGGCCTCCCACATGTCCTGCAACCAACCAGGGCATTCTGCCAAACAAAGACACCTGCTGGATTTGAGCCACGGCTCTCTGGGAGCAAATTCCAAGCTGGAGACAATGGAAAATGGGCTCGCTAAGAACAAGGGCTTTATTTACACCTTTATCTACATTCCCGGCCAGGGCTGCCCAGGATGACTGCCTGGCAGGATAATGGAGTCATTAATCTCGGTCCAGGCAGGGTTCTCTCTGCCAGCTTCCCGTCTGGGTGATTAAAAGCAGCCGCAGCCTCGTATCAGGCTCCACAGTGTCTGTGGACAGAGGAGCAGGGTACCTCCAGATGCCACACGAAGCTGCCCCAGACAGATGAGCTCCTGGGTGACTGCAGATGAGCAAGCTGACCTCTGTTGGGCTCCTCCATCCTGAGTGGCCAGGAAGGGCGTCCAAGGCTCAGGCCAGCCTGCCGGGTCAGGGGTGGGGACGGCTTCTCCACTGATGTGATTGCCCACGAGCCTGCTTGTGGATTTTGTTTGTTTTTTGAGACCGGGTCTCACTATGTAGTTGAGACTGACCTGGAACTCACTATGTAGCTCAGGCTGGTCTCAAACTCACAGCGATCCTCCTGCCTCAGCCTCCTGAGTGCTGGGATTACAGGTGTGCATGCCATCACACTTGGCTGGATTTTTTTCTTTTGGTACCGGGGATTGAACTCAGGTCCTTGTACTTGCAAGGCAGGCCACCGAACCGCTGAGCTAAATCCCCGGCCCTTGTGGATTTTTTTCTAACTTCACCCTAAATCCTAGTTGTTTGAATATTGCCTCCCCACAGCTAGTACCCTGAGGAAACACCCCCACCCCCGCCACACACACTTGTGTCCTCGCTCACAAGTAGCACCAAGAAATTTCAGAAGATCGGCACCTCTCCCACCCCAGAGGATAAACCTAGTGCAGTCTTGGCCTTGCTGCATGGGGCGTGGTCCAGTAGCAGGAGCCCTGGGAGCTGCTGGAAATGCAGAAGAACCCCAGGCCCAGCCTGGACCTGCTGAATCCTCACTTTACCAAGATCCCTGAGATGTGAACCTGCTCACTGATGAATGAGGCTGAGCATGAGAAACCTCTGGAGAAGTCTTCCATGACGTCCATGCCTCTGATCTTCCACCGGAGACTGTGATGGATCTAGAATACACGTGGACATCAGCCCATTTTCACGTACACCATACATGTAGCAGAGCATGTAAAACGCATCCGGCTCCACCGGAAGGTCTGATTATTTTCTGAGCACCTGCCAGGTAACCATCACCCAGATAATGGTGCTGAACGTTTCCAAACCCTAGAAAGTTCTCTCTTGCTCCGTCAAGGTAGGGGGACACCCTGATTTGCCTAGGACGTCGGGGACTTCCCAGGACAGCGGACTGGCTTTGCACTCGGGCTCCTCCTGCCCTGTGTTACTCTTCTCTCATTGCTGAGACAAAACACCCGACACCCAAAGTCAAAGGGGGAAAGGTTTATGTAGCTCACAGTCTGTAGAGCTTTCAGTCCATTATCGGCTGGCTCCAAGGCAGACTGGCCCGGGGCAGAGGGGTATCACGGAGGAGAAACAGCTCATGGCGCCCACATGGTAGCAAAAGCAACAACCTTAACAGCGTCTTTCTGCCCCTTCTATCTTATCCAGGCTACGGAGATTGGGGCAGTGCCAAGCCGATCAGTGGACTGGCTTAGTGATCACACGTCCTTAACCCCAGTTTCACACACTCTAGATTCAGCCACCTCTGAAAAAGTCACCTATGAGTCCATGAGGCTTTGGGGGCACATCTAGACCCAAACTATAATGTGTCAACCTCCGGAGCACTGAGACAACAGGTGTGCACCACCATACCTGGCAGATGAGTGGTTCTTAAAGTATGGTGTTTAAGACCCCTTAAGAGAGTCAGCGAGTTCAAAAGAATTTTCAGAGTTAACAGTAGGATGCTATTTACCTTCCTCCCTAGAGTAACATTTGCACCAATGGTACAACAGCAACAGTGGGTACAACTGCTGTTTCCAAGGCATCGGCACCAAACTCTACCAGTGATTACTGTAGACACATATCCAGGCACAAGGCGCACGCACATCACAATAGCCCTGTATGAGGAACGCCATCATTATTAGACCAGGTTGAGTTTGGGAGGAGTTTGTTTGTGCATGTATTTGTGTGTTTGTTTTTTGAGTCAGGGTCTCACTCTAGTTCAGGCTGGACTTGAGCTCACTATGTAGCCCAAGCTGGCTTCAAATGCCCAGCGATCCTCCTGCCTCAGCCTCCCGAGTGCTGGGATTACAGGCGTGTGCCACTGTGCCCAGCACCATTGGATCATTCCGTATACGAGAAAGCAGGCACAGAAAGGTTAATTTGCTTTCACAAATTCACTCAGCTAGTAAATGGCAGTCAGGACCACTATATCTGCACAAAACCTGAGCATTTCAAAGCATTTTCTTTTATCCTCACAACAACACTGTCAGTTAGGGATCATAAATTACATTTTTACCCATAAGAAAAACGGTTAGAAATAAAAATGAAGGGCCGGGGATTTAGCTCACTGGTGCCATACCTGCCTTGCAAGTGCCAAGTCCTAAGAGTTCAATCCCTGTTCCGGGGTTTGGGGGGAGATAGGGATGATTTTATAGCATATCTAGGCTTCCTTCTAGTGATTTGCAGCCATCCCTGACTTTCCATTCCTAGCAGCTCCATTCTGTTGTTTTGGTTTTTTGAGACAGAGTCTCACTATGTAGTTGACACTGACCTGGAACTCACTATGTAGCCCAGGCTGGTCTCGAACTCACAGCGATCCTCCTGCCTCAGCCTCCCGAGGGCTGGGATCACAGGCGTGCGCCACCACACCTGGCTTGGCTCTGCTCTGTCTGATCACCACATGCTGCTAGTTGAAATATAACAGGCCGGGTATGGTGGCGCATAGTGGTGGGTTACATAGTGAGACCCTGTCTCAAAAACAAAACAAAAACAAAAGTGCAATGTAACAAATATTAAATAATCCAATGCCGCTATTGGGGCATTTTCTTTAGCTTTTTTGGGGGGCTCTAGGAGCATGTTAGGGTTTATATCTAGATGTACCCCAAAGCCTCGTGTTTATAGGTGGAGCTCTGAAAGGTGACAGAATCGGAGGGGTGCTGTAACTGACTTGCTATTAGGAGGAGGGGTCTGGTCCAGAGGTGGGTCACTGGGGTGCTGGCCTGAGGGTTTATCTCCCTTCCCCTCAGCCATACCCTGCTGCCAGGCTGTTTCTTCTTGGAAACTGGCTGACCATGGACTGAAACTTGAGCCAAAATGCAACTCTTCTCCTCTGAGTTGTGGATGTCGGTCGGGTCCTGTGTCTCAGTGACAAGAAAGTGACTAAAACAGGTGTATCACGCTGGGTCTGTTTTCTTATGTATCAAGAAAGCTTATGGGCCGGGGATTTAGCTCAGTGGTGCCGCTGCCTGCCTCACAAGCGCAAAGTCCTGAGTTTGATCTCTGGTACCAAAAAAAAAAAGAAAAAAAGAAAAAGGTTTTATGCCAGGCATGCTGACGTGTGCCTGCACCTCCACACGCTGGAACTCTGAAGTAGAAGAACTGCAGGTTCCAGCCCAGCCTGAGCAATTTAGCAAGACCCTGACACAAAATTAAGAAATTTAAAAAGGGCTGGGAACGAAGTTCAGTGTGAAGGTCCTGGGTTCAATCCCCGATGCACAGAGAGAAAGAAAGACAGAGACAGAGAGACAGAGACGGAAAAGGGGAAAAAAAGCTTTTAACCCAGCACTGAGAGGCTGAGCTAAGAGGACTGCACGTTTGAGGCTCGCCTGGTCTTCGTAATGAAACCCTAACTCAAAAAAGACAAAAAAAAAAAAAATGGAAAGAAAGCTTTTAAGATATTAGCATTGTAGAGAAGTTGACATCATTTAAATGGGTTGCTTGGAAAACAGTGTCAGGTGAGTACTTTTCTCCGCCCTCATCTGAAGTGTGCTGGCAGCTGTTTCCAGCAATCAGCAGCCCATTAGGAGATCTTCCCGGGGCTTCTTCTCAACCTGGGACTGCACGCGTGTAACTGGGGACTCAGCTTATGGGAGACTGGAAGGAGGAAGAAGGAAGAGAAACCAATTGTTTTAAGTGGTTCTAAAAAAGAGAAAGGGTCACCTGGGTCGGGGGCAAGGTCTTAGCTCAGCCTTTCCAGGAAACATCCCTGGCCCCCACCCTTACCGAAAATCCTCGTACACTTGCAACGTGACACGCTCCCCGCTGGACCCCCACTTAAATCAATAGTACCTGGCTGACTGTACTTGTAATCATATTGGTTGGTCATAGTTTTGCTCCACCTCATGCCCACCTTGTAAGTTTCCATTGGGTCTTATAGTTTTGTCCCTCTTTGTCCCCGCCTCACCACATGGCTTAGCTGTGTAAAACATCTTGGGGAGGTGGGGTAAGCGGGCAACCCACTTTCCGGTCCCCCTTCTGTCTCTCTCAGACAGAAACTTTCTGTCCCTCAATGTATTTTTCCTACACTTAAAAAACAAAACAAAACAAAACAAAACGAGAGAGAAAGGGAGAGAACTCAATTTTCCTACTTTTTCCAGAAGGAAAAGCAATATCCCAGGGCAGCAGCCCATGGTTAAATGAGATCAGTGCATCAAGCTGTCAACTCTGCTCACGGTCCTATTTTGCCAATGTTTCTGATGTGTCTTACAAATTTGTCCATTTGAAAGCCAGGCATGCCATCCACAGGGCTGCAATCCCGGCACTCTGGGAGGCAGAGGCAGGAGGATCACAAGGTTAAGGTGACATATGATTTAGTGAAACCCTACCTCCAAATAAAAACTGAAAAGGAACTGGAGATGTACTCAGTGTGAGGGCCTTGGGTTCAATCTTCAGTACTGCCCCCAGTTTTTTTTCCACTTGATATTTTTTTTTATTGGTCATCTTTACTGAGCAGTCCTACTAGACATTTTTCATACTTAATTTTTTCAATAGCTCAATTATTATGAGTCATTTATCAAGTGAGGAGACTGAGATGTGGGGAGATTCCATATTTTCAGAGATCACATGAGTGGAAAGTTATACACCCTCAAGTGTCAACCCACTTGCAATTTGCACGAGGTGAGAGGCAGTCTCACTCCAACATTTATACACTTTTCCCCTACACAGCAACACTCCGGTTTCCATGGAAGCCGTGGCAGCCATGGCATCTCCTGTGACATTTCCTAGCTGAAATCTAAACTTTTTTTTTTGGTTTTTTGAGACAGGGTCTCACTATGTAGTTGAGACTGACTTGGAACTCACCATGCAGCCCAGGCTGGTCTCAAACTCACAGCGATCCTCCTGCCTCAGCCTCCAGAGTGCCGGGATTACAGGTGTGCACCACCACACCCAGCTAAACATTTTATTTTAAAGAAATTATACTAGTGGAGCTGGGTGTGGTGGTGCACACCTGCAATCCCAGTACTCAAGAGGCTGAGGCAGAAGGAACACTGTGAGTTTGAGGTCAACCTGGGCTACAAAGTGAGTTCAAGGCCAGCCTGAACTGCCTATGAAACCTTGTACCAAAAAGACAACAACAACAAAATTAATAGCATCTCAAGAAAGGCCATTTTAAAGGGTCTCCGTTGGCCAAAGGTGTGGTGATTTACGCACCAAAAAAGATAATTATATGGCGGGGCATGGTGGCGCACACCCATAATCCCAGCACTCGGGAGGTTGAGGCAGGAGGATTGCTGTGAGTTCGAGACCAGCCTGGGCTACATAGTGAGTTCCAGGTCCGTCTCAATTACATAGTGAGACCCTGTCTCAAAAAATCAAAAACAAATAATAAAAACAAACAAAGAACAGAAAAGATAATTATATTCTACAATAACTCTACCAGCAGAGTCATCAAAGGAAACATACACATACCCATAAAGATAATTATAAACTGGTCCATGGTGTTAGCAGTCAAGGTCTTGGTTACCTTGAGGAGGAGAGTTGGGCTGCGCCCTGAGGGAGGCCTGGGGGAAAGGATCTGGGGCTTTGGCCAAGCTCGGAATCATGATCCACACAGTTGTCACATGGATTTGTTCACCTTGGGAATCCACTGAGCTGATTGAACTGTCTGTCTGTCTGTTTTGAGACAGGGTCTCACTATGTAGTTGAGACTGACCTGGAACTCACTATGTAACCCAGGCTGGTCTCGAACTCACAGCGATCCTCCTGCCTCAGCCTCCCGAGTGCTGGGATCACAGGTGTGCGCCACCATGCCCAGGTCTATTTCTATATATTATACCTCATAAAAAGACAAATTCAGGGACTGGGGATGTGTAGCTCAGTGGCAGAATGTGTGCTCAGTGCTCAAGGCCTTGCCTTTAATCTCCAAAACAAAACATGAGTTTAGGAGCCTCAGGTAGACAATGTTGATCTCATCTCCCATGAAATTCCAGCCTGAAAAATTAGGCAGTTGGTGACATGGCCGTGAACCTACTTTAGGGCACAGGCTAGGGAGTACTATCCATTGTGTCATCTGTTGGCACAGCTCAGTGCTTTGGCCCACATGGAGTGTTCTGTAAAGTGTTCTTAAAATAGTTCTAGTTGAGCACTTTGGGTCAGGTGGAACACCCTGTTACCTGGGAGCTCGTCCCTAAGACTAGGCATGTAATAACACCCTTTTCTTGTGCCCGGCAGGCACAGATAATTTCCTACAACTGTAGTGGAAAAGTGACAGAATCGAGAGCAGATCGTCCAAGTCAGAATGGAGATGTCCTGGCCGGCAGGAATGACGGCTCTGGGAAGCCGTTCCAGAGGTTTCTTTGGAGTACTGGGGTTCAAGTCCTAACTGTGGACACAGGAGAGGTCTAACAGTCTAGTCAGAGAAGGCACAAGGGCTGGTGTGGACCCCTGGAGCTGAAAAGAGGGGCAGGTTCCCTTCCCCCGACGGGGTCAGGGAAAGAACAGTGACGCCAACTCCCAAGGAGAAGCTGGTGGAGGAGGCCTGGAGAGGGGCTGTGGCCTTTGTGAAGAAACACAGCCACCTGAGGTGCCCCCAAAGGTGTAACCAGGGCACTGTATCTCTCAGCCTCACCCCAGTCCCCCGTCGGCTCCTGCTGAAAATTCCCCCGGGGACCCAACAGGAGCCACAAGATGCTTCCACACTGGAAGCACCTGGCGGAGTAAACAAGGGGACGAGGAGGCTAAAGGGGAAAAAGAAGACATTAGCAGAGCCATTTATTATGTGGCTGACAAAATCACTTTCCTTTCCCAACCTCCTTCCATATACATATAAAATTGGCCTGTAATCCCAGCACTCGGGAGGCTGAGGCCAGCCTGGGCTACACAGTGAGTTCAAGGTCACTTGAGATCCTGTCCCCAAAACATACATAAATAAAAAATAAAAAATAAACTAAACTAAAATTGGGATAGTTCACGGGACCTTCCACCGAGAGTTGAGGTAAGGGGTAAACTATGTAAAATATGTAGATTGTAGCATGGAGACCTGTAGAAAACATTTCAAAAGGCAGTGTAGCGGTAGTTATTGCTATTGCTATGACTCAGAGGGGAGGGGCTGAGCTTAGTGAGGTATGGTTGACTGAACCAAGGGCAATGAGAGATGTTTGAGGCAGCCTGGCACGCTCTGTGATAAATGTCACCTCACTTGACAGGTACCGCCTCTACCTGTGAGCGTGTCGGCTGGAGGTACAGCACAGTGATAGAGCACTTGCCTCAAATGTGCACGGCCATGGGTTCAATTCACAGCACCACAAAAAAAGAAAACAGGTCTACCCCGGTAGAGCCAAAGTGACGCCAAAGTCCCAGACTATACACACAGCCATTTTAACATCTGTGCAAACAAGTTTTTCTAAATATCTTGCCCATTTGGCTTACCCTTATTCTAGTCCTTCTCACTAACAAACCATGGTGCTGGTTTATTTTAGTAAAAGACCATTTGTTTAAAGGAGCCTGCCAAGTGAGAGGATCCAGAGTTCTCCTTTTCTGTCTTTTTAAAAAAGCCACAGATAAAAATAACCCCAAGATGGTCTGTTTCTGCCATGGCTGATTAAAAAAAAATAAAAGTAGCCTTCTGCCATGGTTTAAAAATGGTTTGTCCCTTCCAAAAAATCAAGTCAAAATCGGACTGCCGTTATGGGGGTGGGGAGAGGTGACGAGGTCACTGATAGAAATTAAGGGTTAATTCTCAGAGCTCGATTAGACACACAGCAGGTTGTTAGCACGTGAAGCTGCCCCCTCAGATTTTGTCTCTAGCGCATGAATTCTCTCGCCCAGGGATCGAACTCGGGACCTTGCGGCTTGTGAGGCAGACAGTGGAACCACTGAGCTACATCTCCGGCCCAGCCCTTCTATTTTTGCTTTTAATTAAAGCAGCACAAGACCCTTACCAGGGACACACTCTCGGGCTTCTTGGCCTCCAAAACTATGAGCCAAAATAAACTTCTTTCCTTGTAAGTTGTTCAGTCCCAGGGACTGTGTTATAGCAATGTGAAATGGAGTAAGACACCTTCTGAATAGACTTGCGATCAGTTACCATCAGGACGGTGGGGAAGGGGACCATGCACCTGGCCAGGTTGGACACAGAACCTGCCGGTGCTGCCTATGCAGTTCGGACAGTAGCTACCGTGTGACGCTCTGCATACCCCAAACCCTCGCCAACCTTCGAGGAAAAACCAACAAAGAACATGAGAGTTACTCAGAAGGTGCACAGTCCATGGAGGCTGCCTCTTAAAGAATAGATGTCATCATTCCAAGCCAATACTCCTGGCCTGGAGTTGCCAGATACAGCAAGTAAAAAATACACAGGGGCTAGTTAGATTAGAATCACATAAATAACAAATAATTTTTTACTATGTCCTCACCAATATTGAATGGGGCGTACTTACACTAAAAACTTCTTCATGGTTTATCTGACATTCCTATTTCATCGTGCATCCTGTTTCATCTGGCATTTCATTAGAATAATGCCAGGCAGGGCCGGGAGTTTGGCTCAGTGGTGCCGCCGCCTGTCTCCTAAATGCAAGGGCCCCAGTTTGCCCCCCAGTACCAAAAAACAAAACAAACAACTTTAAAAAAAATTTTTTTTTTAAAAAATGACAAGGGCAGAGGTGAAAGGGACACATCTCAAGTCAGCGGTCTCAAATTGGTGGCTTCCCAGCCCTGAGGTTTCAGTCTTTATAAAGTGGAGTCAATTGGCAACATTTTGAGGATTTCTGGCTTCCTTTAAACGTGAGAAGCTTCAGCCATGCTGGCGGTAGCTGTCTTGTAACAAGGCCTGAAAGGACAGAAATAGAACTCAGAAAAGTGAACACTGATTACTGATTTGTAAGGACAGGGGGATTGGGGGTAAATTCATTTGAGAATTTAGTTGCAGCGTGAGATTGGAGTTTGTATTGTCAGCAGCCCATGCCTCAGGCCTTGGGACACCACCATCACCGCACTGATCCGCCTAAGGCTTTGCTGTCCCAGTCCATCCTCATAATGCAGGCTGCGGGGTCTGAAAACTCACCACTGCCAGGCCCTTGCCAGAAGGGCTTCCCTCTTTACGCGACAGGATGGAAGCTTGTAGTCACACGCTGCAGAAGTGTGTATCTGCAGTGCTCCCTGCAGACAGAGGCGGGAGCTGCAGGTTCTGGGGAAGACCCTGCTCCATCTTACTTGGCAACTATGTGGCCGCAGTTAGGAGAGAAGCAGGCAAAGTGTAGGAGAAAAAAGAAGATGGAAAGAAACTGGAAATACTAAACTTTTGATGTGGAAGATTGAGGCCAAACTGGCTTCCTTGGTGAACACTCAGAAGAAAGAGGGCATGCAAGCATTCCCGGACGGTACCATGGAGGGAAGGAGACAGATGAATTCTGTGTAATCCTAGTGGCTCTTTCCGTGTCTGAGTGGATAAAGCCGAGATGTGCCACTCGGGCCTCTATGTCGAAGGGAGTCACGAGCTCCCAGCCCTCCAGATTTTAACATAATTCTGTGCTTCTTTACTTTTCATCCTCATCACCCCTTGGTCAGGTCCAAGCTCGTAGGCTGGTTCCTACAGGTCTTTCCCAGGCAGAGTTCTAAGTGTTCATTTAGTCCTTAAACTGTCTATCCCCAGAAGATGGTGCATTATAGCACCCAAAAGAATTGAAAACGGACTCAGATTCTTGTCTGACAGTGTTCCTTGCAGCATGACTCATAACAGCCAAGAGGGAGAACCAACCAAATGTCCACTGACAGATGGATAAGCAAAGCGATGTGGTAGATAAGCAAGTCACGTGACCTTCTAACACATGCCACGGGTGAACCTTTAAAATGTTGCGAGCCTCACTTATGAAGTGAGCCACTGAGCCCTGCTTTTCAGATAAAGAAATGAGACCCAGAGAGCCATGAATTATTTACCCCAAATCACATGGCTGATAAGTGGCAGAGCCAAGATTCAAACTCAATATTAATTTCCAAGGTGTGTGACCTCAAGTAAGTCACTGGACTTCCCTGAGCAGCAGTGTTCCAATGTATAAACTTAACTAATGGACAGAGTTATGGTTTGGACCTAAAACGTCCCCCGTAAGGCTGATGTACAATATTAGAGGCTTGGCCTTCATTGCAACTATGTTAGAGGCAGAGCTTTTGGAAGGTAATGGGACCAGGACAGCTCTAACTTCCTTGGTGGATTATTCCATGGGTGGGTTCCTAGCAGGACGCAATTATCAGATGCTGGAAACTTGGAGAGGGGAGCCCAGTCGGAGGAAGTAGGTCCCTGGGCACATAGCTTTGCTTAGTATAGTGGCACATGCTTGTAATCTCAGTACTCTGGGAGACTGACGCAGATTGCAAGTTCAAACCCATCTTGGGCAATTTAGCTCAGAATTTAAAAATTTAAAAAGGGGTGGAGATGTCACTCACCATGAAGGCTCTGGGTTCAATCCCCAATGTGACAAAATGTTTTGTTTTGAGATAGGGTCTCGATATATAGTTCTGGTGTTGAACTTGCTAAGTGGTTCAGGTTGGCCTTGAATTTGTGGCAACCCTGGCTCAGCTTCCTTCCTGAGTTCTGGGATTATAGGCAAGCACCATTACACCTAATTTCAAAAAATGAATAAAGTACATCTTGTTCCTGGTCCCTTCCGGTCTGGCTTGGGTTCTCTCTCTGAAACCATAAGCCAACATAAACCCTTCCTCCTTTGTCTTTCTTGGATATTTTGACACAGCAACAGAAAATTGGTAACACAGGTGCACGTTCATTGAGATAATAATAGCTAACACAATATTGGCACATGGCACTCAATGAACACATTCATCCTTCTATTTCCTCAACACAAACCTCCCATCTGACCGGCAGGAAGTATTTATTCTCTAGAGGAGTTGTTGTGTACCCACTACATACTAGGCCCCAGGCTATGACATTTTATCACAGACCTGATTTTATTGAATCTCAAACCTGATGTGTCATTATGAACCCATCTGACAGCCAAGGAATCCCAGGCTTATGAAGGTGCAGGAATTTGCCCAAGATCCCTCAGCTAAGAGGAAGTGAGACCAGAGTATCAAATGTTTGGTGGAACTGATATGAGCTGAAGCTGGGGAGACAAGGTGCGAAGGGTATGAGACCTAGGGCCTTACACCTTGTCCTAGCGCTCAAGGAGGCCAACCTGACATGACAAAGTCAAGAGACTGGGAGCTCTCCAGGGGGTTCTGTACTCCTGGCTGGCAAACACCTCTGCTGTCGGCCAACTCTCGTCAAAGTGAAGTCCAGCAAAGCATATGAACCAGCCGGATTCGATGCTACTCATCTATTAAACCCAGCACTCTGGGAAGCTGAGGGATGAGGTGCCCAAGTTTTGAGCCCAGCCGGGGCAACTTAACGATTTATCGAGACCACCCAAGCTTTAACATTAAAATATAGGGCTGGGGATTTAGCTCAGTGGTTCCGCTGCCTGCCTTGCAAGCACAAGGACTCAAGCTTAGTAATCCCTGGTCCCCAAAAATAATAAAAGGGACTTTGCTTAGTCCAGTGTGAAGATCCTGGGTTCAATCTCCAGGCTACATGCACACAAACACAAGGATATAAATCTTCAAAAGCTAGAAATTTTCTCCTTCCTGTACCCGTTAGACTTCATTTAAGCAGTGTTACTAGTTAAGCTAAGGGTCAGAGTGCTGGCTCTGCCATATTCTGCCTCGGTAACCTGACAAGCTAGTTTTTAATGAGCCACTGTTGCGTCGACTCAAATGTGAGCCCAACAGTACAATCTGCTTCAGAGGGTTAATGGAATAGAAAAAGGCTACTGTATCAAATAACACAGAGCAGGGACAATAAATGTTAGCCATTGTATTACTAGAGGCAGTTACATTAAAAGGGGATGTAGGGAGGCAGCTCAGTGATAAGAGCACTTGCCTAGCATACCTTGGGTCCCAGATTTTATCTCCAGCACCACAAAAAAAAGGCAAGTGGGCTCCTTGGTGTAGACTGACGGCTGAACTGAGTGAGCACTTGACCTGCCTGCAGACAGGTGCTGCTGACAACCTGATTATGAACCCGGAGAACAGGTCACTACAGCCAGCCAGCCCTATTGGCTATTCATGCTTAGAGATGGCATCTGGCTGTGTAACTTCCTACCTCAGCCTCCCAGTGCTGGGAGCACAAGTATGCAGTACCATGCCTAGCAAGGATATCCTAAACTGCCTCTGAACACGTCAAGACCTTTATTTTCAGGTCTTTTGGTAGATGTTTGCAGCACTGGCAATTGAAACCAGGGCTTTGGGCATGACAGCTTTTATCACTTAGCTACAGACCAGACATTTCATCCCAGACTTCCCTTAGTCATGATTCCCTAAACAGCAAACTTTCACATATCGCAGAAGTACACTAGATAGGCATAGGTTCTATGCAGATAAACTTTAAAGGGATTTCTGCATCCTCTGATGTTGGCATCCACTGGAGTTTGAAAAGTGCCACAGGATACCCTCAAGCCTCTTGCTATGCAGCTAGATTTGCCCCTTCAATTAACCAGACACTGTAAGAGCAAATCAGAAATCAAACCTAATCCCCAAGCCTCAAAGGGAAGGAATGAAGGGCCGGATACCTAGAGCCATTTTACTTATCAATGCCACTTTCCCACAAAGGTGAAATTCTAAATCTACTCAATTATGAGCCAAGGGCAGGCAAACCCCAAACCATTAATAACTTATTGACCTACTGCTGCCCATTCTTATGAAGCCCATACAGAACCCAATCACTAGCACTGCCCAGAACTGCCCCTCACCCCAGTCTGGGCTCAGTAAATAACCCTAATCAAATACCTGGCTGCTACCTGTTATCCCTGTTCAATGTTCACCAGCAAAAGCCACATACAAGAACATTTTGATTTCAAGGATTTTATTTTCTTTTCCCAGACAGGAAGACTGTTACAAAGCTAGAAATTAAATCTTTTAATCTTCACAGAAAAGAGCACCCTGGAGAGCCAGGTTTAGTACACGTGTCTTGTGGGACTGGTTCATCAGGCTGATTTTTCAAAAGGCCTTCCTTCCATGCCCGCTCCATAGCTGAGAAACGTCTAAACAGAAAACAGAAAAGAAGGCTGCATCAGTGGTCTAAATAAAGGGCTACCTGCTGGGGCCAGGGGAACAGAAACATCTAGTGAAGATGTAATCTAGTCTACATTCTTTTGTCCATCCACTATGCTGAAACTATGGCACAGTAGTATGAATTTTTTTTTACAAAAACTAAAGCCTCAGTGTTCAGGTTTAATTGTAGTGTTGGCATTTTGCCCGAATTAAGTGGATTTTGGGTTACAGTTTGGGGATTTGTCTCCAAAAGGTTTGCTATCAATGCATTAGGCCGATGCACCATCAAAAAACTGGGGAAAGAAACTCCCACTAAGATAACCAGTCTCTTCTGCATGTAATCTTAAAATTCCTAAGGTGCAGAAGAGACTGGTCAAAATTACTACTCCATGCTGTGAAAATGCCTCAACCTCAATCTAGAAATACACCTTTTCGGGTAAGAACATGGCTTAAAACAACAACAAAAAAACCCAGATTGAGGACACATTCATCTTTAATACACACTAAAGATATTCAGTTGTACATAGTTGTGTGGGAGAACAGCCCCCCCAACACACACTAATTCTCCTGTTTTAAACCTAATTTTGACCTGGCTGGACTTTTTTGGTACCAGGGACCGAAATCAGGATGTTGCGCTCAACCAAGCTACATCCCTGGCTCCAGACCTGGGTTCTTAATAGACAAATCACTTCTATGGGTTTAAGAACTGAAATCTTACCTCTTACAGGACAGATCAAGCCAAAGACATGACTTGACAACAAACTTTCAGTTCCAAGGGCTCCTGATGTGACCTGCAGGAAGTTAACACGTGGGGGTCAAACTAAATCTGAATGCTGCATAAAACCACCAGAGCAAGCCTGAGACCCACTTAAAAAAGCACAAAGACTTGTCAAGAGTAAACAGAAAACAATCATCTCTGGGGCTGATGCATCAGACCAAACTGGCTAAAGGTTTAGTTAGATCAACAGGGTCGATCTGATGGGGAAAAAAGTTATGTCATCAGTTGCACCAGCTCAATTTGCATCAAAGAGTGTCAAGGATGAAAAAAGCAGCTACTATTTTCCTACAGGTCCTATTGCCCAAGGGAGACTTCCGGGCACGACTTACCAATCCTTTCCCATGCTCAGAATTCATCCTAGTCCATTCAAAGGCTGGCTCATGCCATCAGCAAACCTGAGGTGAAAACACAGGAAGATGAGCCCTGACCAGCTAGATGGCCACAGAAGTGGGGCACAATAAACAAGCTGGCATATCAGACAGAAACTGGCTTAAACAGATTAGATCAACATGGCCGATCTGTTGGGGAAAAAAGTTCAAGTCATCATGTATGCCAGCAGGAAAACTTGAGCACCCCATTAAAAGGGAGCTGCCTAATGTCAAATACCCCTGCCATTCAGAGTCTGCACCTAAATTTTTCTAGTGGCCAGTGATACAAGTTGTTGGGAGGTAGTTGGCATTTATTGAGTTCAATTCTACGCATAGTTTCAGCAGTTCATTTTCACTAAAACCTGCAATAACCCGGAGCCAGGCATTATAGCATACACCTGTAATCTTAGCACTCTGGGAGGCGCTAGTATAAGTTCAAACCAGATCGGACAACCTAATGACTTTCCGAACAAAAACCTCTAGCTTCATTTGCTTTTATTTTTGCAAAACTTTTTACAAAAATCACCAATTTCAGATGTCACACACGCCAGGAAACATTAGTTTCCCACTAGACTTGCGTCGTGTGTGGGCCGTAGTACGTTGGCTGTTATTCTGCAGCAAGGTGAAGGTCACTTTTGCTGAAATACTCATTTGAGGCCAAAGCTATCCATCCAATAGAGGACTAAAATGAGTTACAAGGCCTGGCGTGTGATCCTATTGTCTCCTTTATGGGCCTAAACCTCAGCCAGATTCTACTTAATTCTTTACATGGACACACCCGAAAGACCAATACACAACTAACTTGGCTTACTCTGTGCAGTGGTGATAGCATGTATCTCCTCCCATCCTTATGTTTCGACACAGCTGCTCCAGTAGGCAAAATCTTTTGTTCCTATCATAAGACTCAGACAAGGCTGGAACAGGAGGCTATGAGAGCCACCCTTCTCCGGAAAGCATTCACTGACATTAACCAAGTTTATACAGCCAATTAAGAATCTTTCTTCAAGGCAGGTTTTCTAAAGCAGACCGAAAGAAATACCTGTAGGTCAGGAGAGCCAAGGTTGGAGATGTTTGTATGGGGATCTCTGGCAGGTCCAGAAATGACTCCGTTCTCCCACATCCATTCTGTACTCCCCGACTGCGATAACCTACAAATAAGAAAGATTATCAGTTGTCATCTTCCCATGGCCAAAAGAACGTTAACTGTTTTTCGAAGCTGGTGTATCAGGAGTAACTGGCAAATATTCTGGAAAATCGCCATTGTCGATCTGATGGGGAAAAAAGTGGAGTCATCACTTACACCAGCCAAGAGCTCTACAGGCCCATACAGAAGGCGTGAATTTTTCCACCTAACTCGTCTGAAAGCCTATTTTGGCGTCAGCTATGGCGGCGCTAGCCAGTACGGAAAACTTCATAAATATGAGGGTACAAATAATTCAAAGGCGGACGAGAACTCGCGAGCGGTAAACAGCATAAGTCTCCACTTACCGCACACAAAACGTGGTTCACGAGGCTGGAACCACAACTGCTAAAGAGCCAACCAAGTCACAACCACTGAGAGAGCCGCAGGAGAAAAAGGACGTGAACGACCCAGAACCGCCCTTATATAGGCACAGGCTGCTGGTGCGCGTGCGCCCTACACCTGAGGCGCTCCCTTTCCGGCCTGCGTTGATCCCTGGGAAATGTAGTCTCCGGCCCGCCCAACCCGAAGCCCTCCAATGGTTGTCAGAGCCGCGCCTGGCCCCGCCCTCTTCCCCGTAGTCTCTGGGCCACTCGGTCTTCTGGGCCTCGCCGCCATGTCGCGCTTCACACGCACT
>NW_022900934.1:11778302-11795278 GCF_012274545.1 Fukomys damarensis
CCCTCGGGGTCCCTATCCCCTTAGCGCTCGTCACCCCTTCCGCCCCTGTCACCACCCTCAGTCTTTCTCCGTATCCCTGTCACCTCCTCAACTCCCGTCATCACCCACAGGAAACCCTGTCACCTTCTCGGCCCCCGTCACCTCCCTCAGAGTCTCTGTCCCCTTGTCCACAGCACCCCTGTCTCCCCCTCAACTCCCATCAGCACCTTGAGTCCGAGGGTCTTAACGCCTGTTACCCCTCAGCTCCCATCATCACCGTCAATTACGGTGCTCTGTCCTCAGTGCCTGTGTTGCCCCCAGCCCCCATCATCTCCCCTCGATTTCCCTGTCCTGCCCTCAGTGCCTCTGTCGCTCCCTCAACCCCATCACCACCCTGAGTCCTTGTCCCCTCTTCTCAGCTCCTCAGTGCCCTTCACCTCCATCAGAGTCCCTCTCCCTTTGTCCTCAGCGCCCCCTGGTACCTTCTCAATTCCTTGGTGCCTCTGTCACCTACTCAGCCCCGGTCACCGTCCTCAGCACTCCTGTCACCTCCTCAACCTCCATCATCCCCCTCCAGAGTTCCTGTCTCTCCAGTGCCTCTATCGCCTCATTGCTTAACACCCCTGTCGTCCCCTCAGCACCTGTTACCTTTTGCAACCCCGTCCCCTCAGCTTCTCAGTGCCAGCACCACCATTATGCATCTTGTACCGTCACTCAGCACCTGTCGCCCACCTCTCCTTTTGGCCTCACCAACACCATCTCTTCACCCCTACGTCTGCCCTCCCATCCTGCCTCAGCCACCCCTTTCATCTTCCTCTGGCCTCCTTCATCCCCCATCTTCAGCGTTCTCATCCTTGCTGAAGTTCCCCGTCTTTTCAGCAATCACTCCCCACCTGCACTTGGCCTCATCCTCTTGAAGCTCCCATACCTCTCCAACTCTGCCTTGTCCTGGGGACGGGCACCTCCCTTCATAAAATTGCCACCCAGCCTTGGCTGTCCCTGAATCCCATGATGTTTCATGCAAGAACTAGTGGTTCCAATGTGCTAGTGACCCCTCTCAAGACTCCCTGCAATCAAGGTGTTCCATCCAGCTTTAGCCGCTTTCATCTTACCCTGGTAATACTATTTTCTTCTAATTCTTATCCCTAAACCCACTTGACCATTACTGATCTTCTTCCTGTCATTTCAGTCTTGGTTTCCCAAGAAACCCCCACTTTTGTCTTCTTTTGTCATAGCATTTCCTGTCCCTTGTGCACTCTTCCTTTCCTTTTCTCTCTAATATTTCTTTTTCCTTTCTTCTATTTCTGGGTTTCTATTTTAGAATTTTTCAAATAGAAGAAGAAGGGATTTCCCCTCAGGAAATTTAAAAAGACAAAACAAAAACAACTCTAAATATTGGACCTGTACCATGAGAACAGGATTTGATAAATTGAGAGAGAAGACTCACCAAAAATATCCCCACAGGGAGCAGAAAGAGACTCCTTTTTCCAAAGAAGATAAAACTGACTCTTAGATCATGCCAAATCTATTCACAGTTTCTGACTATGAATATTTTAAGACAGCATGAGGACAGTCTCAAAAATCCCTTTGCTGAGGACTGAGTCACCTACTTTTTTCCTAGCCTCAGCCCACGTGATAATGCATGAGTTAGATCAAAAAGTTCCCTTAAAGGGGCTTCCTCTTACAGAACCTGTGTCAAAAATGTCATCAAGATGAAAGAAACAGGAAAGATTGCAGGTTTCTAGCTAGTCCTGAGGAAACAGCACTCTGTAGCCTCCTAGTTATTGAAACATGTAATTTCTTTCTCTTGATACAGAAGAGCTAAGGGTTTAATTATTTGGCTGTGTTCCAAAGAGTAAGGATAACTGCTCAGTAATTATTTTTAAACTATAGGGGACTGCAAGCTATAGAGTACTATAAATATAAATGTCAAGTGGGGTGATAAATACATACTTTTGGGGTAATAGAAATGTATTCCTTTTGCCCTTACAAGCTCAGTTTGTTCATAAGGGCTGGTTATAACTCACGTTGGTTAGTGGAAGGCTCAGGCTCCTCTGCACAGCCTTCACAGTCTCTCTCCTGTATACAGGCAGATCTCAGTGTCTTTAAACACTGAGATAGGGTTTCTCAGTTGGCCCAGGATTTCTCATTTAACCCACACAGGAAAAGATGTAGTGTACCTTCCAGAACTCTTAAAGGGTTAAATCTGTATCGGTGACCATAACAAGCAGTTAGCATTGGGGCTGCAACTTGAGACTTTGATTATAAGTCAGAACTAAAATTCCAGTCGTAACCCAAGTTGTTCGCATGGCAGGCTGGTCATAACTCAGGGGTCTACTGTTTGTCTGCCTTGTAGAAAAGGAAAATCAAACCTAACAACTGATTAAGTAACTTGGCTAAGGCATAAACCAGTTCTTTTTGAGATGTGAATTAATGACAGTCCCTATACCTGAAGAAAATGCAAGAGTAAATGAACAAGAGAATCTTACCCTTTGAAATCATCTACATTGTGAATTAATGTTTTGTATCATAATTGAGTGTTAACAGAGTCAAGCACTTGTGCTCATTAAAACATTTAACTCTTGGTGGATAAGTCATTAAAATGTACAGGCAGAAAGACTGGCTTGATGGCCTTTGGGTTTTTCTGCTAGATGTTGTATTTCAAGTACACTGATAATTCTTTGTTTTTCCCCCCTGGTACCGGGAATTGAACTCAGGACCTTCTACTTGTGAAGCAGGCGGCATAACCACTGAGCTAAATCCCCAGCCCAGCACTGATAATTCTTAACCTGTGCAGTTCGGGTAAAGAAAGTAAGGTGAATGTAAAAGAAGTCAAGTGACTTAGACATGGAGGACAGAAGGCCTCATCTGGAAGCCAGTCCCAGGAATCCCCATACTAACCACAGAGGTAAGTAAAATTTCCCACCTAGTGAAGGATATTCTAAGTAATAAGAGAAAATGGGTTCCCTGTGAGTGAACCAGGCCTACCTAGTTAAATAACTTTCAAGTAAAGAATGTCTTACCAGGTATGGTGGCACACATCTATAATTTCAGCTCTTCGGGAATTTGAGGCGGGTGAATTGCAAGTTCAAGACCAGCCTGGGCAACATAGTGAGACCCTGTCTCAAAAAATTAAGCTGGGCGTAGGGGTGCACACCTGTAATCCCAACACTTGAGAGCCTGAGGCAGGAGGGTCACTACAATTTTGATGCCATCTCACATGTAGTGAAGCCCTGTCTCAACCAAATAAAGCAAAAATCAAAATTAAAAATTAAGAAAGGGCTGGAAAATGTAGCTCAGTGGTAGAGCACCCTGGGTTTTGGGTTTTTTTTTTCCCCCTGGGGTTAGGGGAGAGACATTTCTTAGCTGTGGCTTGAATGACTGAAAAACAAGCCTTCTCGCTCCTTTGCCTGAGAGAAGTGATGAATGAGAACAGTTCGCTTGATCAAAAACAGAGATGGAGGGCTGGGGATTAAGCTCAGCGGTTCGGTGTCCTGCCTTGCAAGCGCAAGGACCCGAGTTCAATCCCCAGTACCAAAAAAACAAAAACAAAAAACTAGTGATGGAGTATCAGAAATGGAACTCTTGGTTTGGAACATTGCTATGTAGTAGGAACATAATATAAGTCAAAAATGTAATTTTTAATTTTTTAGTGGCATCATTCAAAAAAGTAAAGAGACGAAAAAATTTTAAACCTAAATATTAATAAAACAATGACTTAATGTCTTATTTAATGTATCCAAAATACTATCATATTGTAAATGAATATACATTATATCATAAAACATTAGTAATTTTAATGTTTTTCTTTCCCCTCAAATTCTGTTTTTATTTTTATTTTTTGGTACCAGGGATCAAACTTGGGTCCTTATGCTTGCCAGGCAGGTGGCAGCACCACTGCGCTAAATCCCCGGCCCTCAAATTTTTAAATATTAGCCACAAGTGGTAAGTGGCTGTATATTAAATAGAGCACATCTGGAATACTAGTTAGCAAATCAAAGTTAGTTCCAAGAGCATTACTCTACTAACAGAATTACTGTTTGCTCAGAACTTTTATTGCAAAATTCCTGTTTTTCTTTATGAAACAAAAATTTCACCACAAAATGATAAGAGAATAGCAGTATTTAATACACTGTATCATTATTGTCCTGTTTCTTCTTAAATTTGCAACATGTCTTTCAAATTTTAACTATGGAACAAATGAACTGCTGTGGGATTTTATCTTAAAGACTATGTGGATGTTTGCAGAATGAGAAATGATACAGTTTTCCATTCCTTCAAGGTACAGCCATTAATAAGATCAAAATATTAAAAGTAGGATTTTCTTCTAATATTTTGGGATTTTGAAAAGTAAATATTAAGATAACAATTATAAAAACATTCTAGTCTAGGTGTTCATCATTTATATTTTGCTAAATATCTCCATATTATTCTGTTAAGTTAAATCAGCTCCAGAGTCAGTTTTAAAAGACGGCGGGGGGGGGGGATTTAACTCAGTGGTTGTGCCGCCTGCCTTGCAAGTGCAAGGACCTGAGTTTGATCCCTGGTACTCCCCCCAAAAAAGAAGAAAGTGAAAAAAACTGGAGTTTGGGTGTGTTGAACAAAGTGGCTTATGAAATGTGTGGCAGAACAAGAGGAGGAGTTTGGTTTCACCCAGAGTGATATTAGCATTCCTGCATGTACTGAGTCTGTTCTCACCACCCTCCTCTCCCCAGCTTCTTGTATATGTGGTGTTAATCAAAAGTGCCATGTAGATGAACCCATGTTACAGAAAGAGGAAAAATTGAGTTTCATTTTCAGTTTCCTAAATCAAATGTTCAGGTTCATATTTCAGTTTCCCAAGACAAAACTTGATAATCCATATTTCACTTCACCACCTGTTAATTAGCTGAAAAAACATCTTGATAGAGAAAGCACTGTCTTCCCCTTTCACACTACGTGTGTTGCTACTGGACAAACTTCAGGTAGTATTTCCCTTCATACTTTCATTCAATTTGAGGTCTCTGTTACCTATGATAACTGTTCAGCAGAACCAGCACCTACAGGAATTAATAGGGTATTCCCAATAAAATTATTGCTCCTACTACTAGTAATAGCTAAGATTTACTGAGAGCTGCTCACATGTCAGGTATTGTTCTGTGCATTTTGTGTAAACATGTAATCTGTACCAAGCCAGACACTGAGATTCCGAGGTTACACAATGAGGTAATGGCCAAGCCAAGATTTGAACCAGATCTTTTGGCTTCGCAGTTCATAATTTGACTATAGTTTGATACTGGCTAGAAACGAACTAATGAGCTAATTCTGAAACTTAAGTCCTGGCTTGTGAAAATTAAATGAAATTTTGCACATATGTATTCTCTGATATGTATTAGACACTGAACAAATGTTTATTCTTTTATCTCCTTTGGGGAAATAACATTTTCATAATCTACACAGCAATAATAAAGTTTTTTTTTTAAGGGTTTAAGTATTGAACCCAGGGCTTCACACAAACTAGGCATGTACTCTACCACTGAGCCCTATCATTTATTACACAACTTGGTAGGAAACTGTTTTTCTCTGCTAAGTAAAAACTAAACTCCTTAGTTGTTTTAAAAATGAAAACATGTTCATTATTGTCCCATTAGGTTTTCTTGTCCCTTGAATTTGTTCTTACCCATTATTACATTGTGTTTAGGACCTATGGATGGAGAATTACCACCAAGAATTAGAAATCAGGCCAATAATCCACCAGCTAATGTTCTCAGAGGAGAAGCCAATCATCCTGGAAGGCATCCTAGAGCCAACAATTATCCTGTTCCTCACCAGCAAAGGGAAGAAAGATTTAGGGCCATGGGCAGGAACCCACATCAAGGAAGAAGGAACCAGGAGGGGCATAGTGGTAATGAAGCTAGAGGCCAAAGACATGGTCAGGACAATGATGCCCGGTGGAGAAATGACAACCAAGAGGGTAGGAACCACAGACCACCATGGTCTAATGAAAATTTCCAGCAGTGGAGGACCTCCCACCAAAAGCCTGCAGAACAGCCACAGCAAGTAAAGAAACTGGGCTATAAGTTCCTAGAAAGTCTTCTGCAGAAAGACCCCTCTGAGGTGGTCATCACACTAGCCACAAGTTTAGGGCTGAAGGAGCTCCTGTCTCATTCTTCCATGAAACCCAACTTCCTTGAGCTCATCTGCCAGGTTCTTCGGAAGGCTTGCAGCTCCAGAATGGACCGCCAGAGCATTCTTCACGTACTCGGTATATTGAAGAACTCCAAATTCCTCAGAGTTTGCCTGCCTGCTTATGTGGTAAGGATGATTACTGAACCAATCCCTGACATTCGAAACCGGTATCCAGAACACATAAGCAATATCATCTCCCTTCTTCAGGAACTCTTAAGTGTCTTTCCTGCCAGCTCTGTCCAGGAAACTTCCATGCTCATTTCTCTCCTGCCAGCTTCTCTTAATGCCTTGAGAGCCTCTGGTGTTGACATAGAAGAGGAGATAGAGAAGAATCTGGAAAAGGTGCAGACCATCATTGAACATCTACAGGAAAAGAGACGAGAAGGCACTCTGAGAGTGGACACCTACACTCTAGTGCAGCCTGAGGCAGAAGGCCAGGTTGAGAGCTACCGAACCATGCCCATTTACCCCACCTACAATGAAGTACACTTGGATGAGAGGCCCTTCCTTCGCCCTAACATCATTTCTGGAAAATATGATAGCACTGCTGTCTATCTGGATACCCATTTCCGCCTCTTGAGAGAAGATTTTGTCAGACCCCTGCGGGAAGGCATTTTGGAACTTCTCCAAAGCTTTGAAGACCAGTGCCTGAGGAAGAGAAAGTTTGATGACATCCGAATCTACTTTGATACCAGGATTATCACTCCCATGTGTTCATCATCAGGCATTGTCTATAAGGTGCAATTTGACACAAAACCTCTGAAGTTTGTGCGCTGGCAGAATTCTAAGCGATTGCTGTATGGGTCCTTGGTATGCATGTCCAAGGACAACTTTGAAACATTTCTTTTTGCCACTGTTTCTAACCGGGAACAAGAAGATCTCTACCGAGGAATTGTCCAGCTCTGCTTCAATGAGCAGAGCCAACAGCTGCTTGCAGAAGTCCAGCCCTCAGATTCTTTCCTCATGGTGGAAACAACAGCATACTTTGAGGCATACAGGCATGTCCTGGAAGGACTCCAGGAGGTCCAAGAGGAAGATGTCCCCTTCCAGAGGAATATCGTGGAATGTGACTCTTATGTGAAAGAGCCAAGATACTTGCTAATGGGGGGCAGATATGATTTCACCCCCTTAATAGAGAATCCATCCACTACTGGGGAATCTTGGAGGACTCCTGAGGGCTTGAGACGTCCTAAAGTTAATGTCTTAGACCTTAACCAGTGGCCCTCAAAAGAAGCCCTGAAGCTGGATGACTCCCAGATGGAAGCCTTGCAGTTTGCTCTTACAAGGGAATTAGCTATCATTCAAGGACCTCCTGGAACAGGTAAGACAGAATTTTTCAGAGCATAGTATATGTGCCATATAAGATAAACAAAAGAGGCTTTAATCCTAGGTATCTAGAATGTCTCATTTAGAAACATTTCCCTAAAATAAGCATAAATGTCATGTATAAAGTAACCACAAATAGTGATTTCCCAGTGGGGACTATGGGCATGCATAGTAACGGATCAGAATTACAAGATAAAAAAAGACATTGCAAGAGGTTAAATTCAGGGAGATACATTATCCATTATCTCTTTCACCAAAGGATGCATTAATGTCTTCACTTTTTTTTTTTTTTTTTTAACAGTGCTTAGAGCCCAAGGCTTTATGCGTGCTAGGCAAGTGTTCTACCAGTGAGCTACATCCCCCACCCTTTTGTATTGTTTTAAATTAAGTAATATCAACTATAGCGTTTTAGCACTATATCTGAAGTACTGCTTTACATGTTTTATGTGTGTAAACTCATTCTGTCTTTACAAAAACCCTGAGAGGTAGAAACTATTATTAAAACTTTTTTACAGATGAAAAACCTAAGGCAGGAAAAAGATTAAATAATCCCCTACTCAAGAGGTGTTAGGTGTGTGTTTAAGCTCACACGTGTGGTAAGTGCCAGACCTAGGACTTGAACTCTGGTAGTCTGGCTGTAGAGTCCTGGCTGTCTCCTATGTATCTTCTTGCCTGAACTTGCTTCTCATGGAAGAATACCTCCCTCTACCTACTTCCCCATGCACTATTCTGTAATCCTACAGTAAAGTGGCCACTGCTGTTAGCACTTTGATGTGTATCTATTCAGATGTTCTTTATCGTTAACACTGAAATCTAAGTGTTGACACATGTACATGTTTGTATGCCTTTTCTTTTTTCTTTTTTCTTTTTTTTTTTAACCAGGGATCAAACTCAGGTCCTTGCACTTGTGAGGCAGGTGGCGGAACCATACCTTCTCTATTTTTAATAACAAAAAATAGGATCATACTTGTAGGATTTGGTCTACAGTTTTTTATATATAATGACATGTTGTGAATTTCTTCAAATGAATAGGCGTATTGGTCAGCTTTCCATCATTGTGACAAGATATCTGGGGGAAAAGCTTAAAGGAAGAAAGGTTTATTTTGGCTTATTGTTTCAAAGGTCTCAGTCTATGGTTGACTGATTCCATTCCTGTAGACCTTAGGTAGGATGGTTGAGCATGGTTAAGCAAAGCTATTCACCTTCTGCCAGTCTGGAAGCAGAAACAGTGAAGAATCAGAAAGGGGGCAGGAACCAGCTATAGTTCCTAGGATCATGCCTCCATGATCCACTCCCTCCACCCTGTCCCCACCTGCTGTTTCCATCACTTCCTTATGATGCTATCACATTATGAACTTATGAATGGACTGACCTCCTGTTCAAATTAGAACCCTTATAATTGTGTCAACTCTGGAAAAATACCAAAGACACATCCAAAACAGTACTTTACTAATTTCTTGAGCATTTCTCAATCCAATCAAATTGACAATCAAGACTAACCATCACAGCCTCCTGTGGTGGGGCTGGCTACCCAGCACTTGGGAGGCTGAGGCAAGGGATTCACCGTGAGTTCAAGGCCAGCCTGGGGTACCTAGTGAGGCTGTTTTAAAAAAAGATTAGGGGCTGGGTGTGGTGGCGCATGCCTGTAACCCCAGCACTCGGGAGGCTGAGGCAGGAGGATCACTGAGTTCGAGACCAGCCTGGGCTACATAGTGAGTTCCAGGTCAATCTCAACTACATAGTGAGACAGACCCTGTCTCAAAAAAAAAAGTTTAGGGATTTAGCTCAGTGGTTTTGCCATCTGCCTTGCAAACACAAGGTCCTGAGTTCGATCCCTGGTACCAAAAACAAAACAATATAAATTTGCTGCGGATATTTAGCTCAGTGGTTCTGCTGCCTGCCTTGCAAGCACAAGGATCAGAGTTCAATCCCCAGTACCAAAAAGAAAAAGTCAATAGAAACACCTATCAGATGGAAAATATGCATAATTTAAAGTGATATTTTGAGAGCCTTTTAAAAAAGAAGGAAAATATACCAGTTTATATTCCACCAGGAATGAATTAACATTCCCATTTCCTAATACCCTTTTTTAGCATAGCTGTATATTATTAGTCTTTTTAGTTTTTGCTCATCTGAGAGGTTAAAATTTTGGGCTTTTTTTTTTAAACAGTGCTGGGGATTGAACCCAGGGCCTTTTCACTGAGCTACATCTTCAGCCCTTTTTGTATTTTGATATTGGGTCTTGCTGAGTTGCCAAGCCTGGACTCAAGCTTGACACTTCTGCCTTAGGCTGTCCAGTAGCTGGGATTGCAGGTGTGCACCACCACACCTGGCTCCGTACTTTTAATATTATAGTTTAACAAATAATGGCTCACTACACAGACACACACAGACACACACACACACACACACCCCGCTAACCTGCGGTACCATGGATCGAACTCAGGACCTTGTACTTGGAAGGCATGTGTGGTGGTACCACTGAGCTAAATCCCTGGAGATCTTTTCATATTAGTATATATAAGGGCCTGGGATTTAGCTCAGTGGTTTGGTGGCCTGCCTTGCAAGTGCAAAACCCGAGTTCAGTCCCTGGCACCCCGCCAAAAAAAAAGCATATTAGTACATATAAGGAGTGTTTTATTATTTGTGACAATACTCCACTGTATATATCCCATTGTACAATTAGATGATAATTATAACCAGTTCACTGTGGAAAGATTTACTATTACAATAGTATATTGAATAGCCTTGTTTGTCTATCACTTTACACACAAACAGTATATTCAGAAGAGAAATTCGTAACTGGATCAAGAAAAGTATGGTTTTTTTGTTGTTGTTTTTTTGGGTTTTTTTTTGGGGGGGTTACCAGGGAACAAACTGGGGTCCTTGTGCTTGCAAGGCAGGCACCAGAACCACTGAGCTAAATCCCTGGCCCTGTATTTATAATTTTAATAGATGCATTATTGCCAGATTGTTCTCTGCCTATGTACACTACAGTGATTATATCTTCAATAAAGAATGAAATTTAATCTGGGCATAGTGGCACACACCTGTAATCCCAGCACTTGGGAGGCTGAGGCAGGAGGATTGCTGAGAGTTCAAGACCAGCCTGGGCTACATAGTGAGTTCCAGGGCAGTCTCAACTACATAGAGCGACCCTATCTCAAAAAACCTAAAACAAAAGAAAGAAATGTAATATTCTTTCTTGTATTTATTAGATAATTATATTTATGGTCCTGTGGATTGCCTTTTAATAGTCTTTGCCCATATTTCTGTTGAATTTTATATTGATACATAGGAGTCGTTTATATATTTGAAATATGCACATTACAAATAATTTATTCTAGTGTTATCACTTAAGATTTCATTTATAAGTTTATTAATCATTTGAGGCTAGTGTAAAACATAATAGTAAGGGATCTACTTGTGAGTATGGGAGAAAACTAGTAAAGGGGGTTATTTGGAGATGGAAATTACAAGAAGTTACCCTAAGGAGAAAGAAGCCCGGGGGGAGGGGTCAATAAATGTCTTTGTTGTTGTTGTTGTTGTTGTTGTTTTGTTTTTGGTACCGGGAAACTCAGGACCTTGTGCTTGCAAGGCAGGCAGAAGTAAATGTTGAATTACAAAGATTCTGTCCTACTACAGTATCCCTATCCTTCTTGTCCTCTACAACTCCAAGCTGGGAATTACTTCTTTCTGCTTACTCACCATCCCCAATCAGGCAATCCTGAAACTTTTCTCCTGTCTACCTATTTATCTGATCTCCACAAAGGTAGGCCTGGGCCTTCACTCATCGGGAAGAAGTCAGGGGCCCAACCAGTCCATTCCTAATCCCTCTTGCCTGTTCTTATTTACTTCATGAGGGAAACCTCTCCTAATCTCATTGACTAGGCCAGAATCTTACATGTTTTCTGGGTACCATGTTTGGTTTTGTGTGTGTATGGGTGTGCGTGTACATGCACGCGCATTCATATGTTTGCAATACATACTGATTACATTCGTTGTGTAGAATTGGATACTGTGTATTTCTCATATTTATGGTTTTATATTTTTGTGATTATTATCTTTGTCTTCTATAAGTCAGGAGAGTGATAATCATGTTTATTTTGCTCATTTTTGTATTTCTTGCTCCTGCCTAGTGCATGACATCTAGTAGGCATTCCATAAATATTATTTGAAGAAAGAACTAGGCATGGTGGCACACACCTGCAGTATCAACACTTGTGAGGCTGAGGCAGAAGGATTGCTAGTCAAAGGTAAGCCTGAGGTACATAGTTCAAGGCTAGCCTGGACTACATTATGAGAACTTGGATCAAAAAAAGAAAAGAAGGAAGAAATGACTTATTGTGCTATACTGAAACTTCCATTTTTCCTAGATCATTCACCTTTGTATTTTTGACTACAGTGGCTACTTCAGCCTGACACAGTGTAACATTTTAGAGGTTTGTAGGCTTAATTAATGGCAAATTACTTATAAGTCTATAATTCTGACTTAAATAAATGTTGATTTTTGTGAGTTTTCCCTCTTGTCACAAAGACAGGTTTACCATAAAGAGAGCATTTCTAATGAATTAGTTATATGAAATTAGAAACAACATATATTTCCATCATTAGGAAACTGGCTGTTGGGGGGAATGTTCTATATACTGATAAAGAACAACCTCCAAGCTATATTACATGAAAAAGCAAGATGTAGAACAGTGAAGAGAGTCTGCTACTATTTGTATCTTTTAAGAAAAGGGAAGGTTGCCAGGCGTGATGGCACACACCTGTAATCCCAGCACTCAGGAGGCTGAGGCAGGAGAATCACTGTGAGTTCAAGACCAGCCTGGGCTACATAGTGAGTTCCAGGTCAGTCTCAACTACATAGTGAGACCCTGTCTGAAAAGAAAAGAAAAGGAAAGGCTAAAAAATGAATACATATTCATAATGGTATATGCATAGACTATCTGGAAAGTTTCACAGGAACCTTGGTTGCTTCCACTGAGACAAACCAGTTGGAGAGAAGACTTTTCACAGTATACTCATTTGTGCTACTTAGATTTTACACCATCTTAGTGTATTACCTCAAAATTAGAAAAAAAAAGCCAGGTACAGTGGCATACGTCTGTAGTCCCAGCTTATTGGGATGCTGAGAAAGGAGAATGGCTTAAGCTCAGAAGTTAGTTCGCCAGACTGGGCAACAGAGAGACCCTGCCTCCAAATAAACAGTTGTTCTCAATAATTACTCCTTTATGCAGTCTACATTTTTAAACTTTTTGTTTTCCTTTATTTTCTAGGCAAAACCTACGTGGGTCTAAAAATTGTTCAGGCCCTTCTCACCAATGAATCTGTTTGGCAAATTAGCCCACAGAAGTTCCCCATCTTGGTTGTGTGTTATACTAATCATGCTTTGGACCAGTTTCTGGAAGGTACTGTCTATAAGCAAAATTACTTTCTATCAAGACATTTATAGATGAATCGTTAGCAACTTTGGGAGCTTTCTATTGCTCTTTGAATAAGTTCTTGCCCAGACCTGCAAGGTTGTGTGGATCTGTCCCAACCGAACTCTGTACTTCCTCTCATTTATTCCCCTGAACCCCAGCAGCACTGAATACTTTCATTTCCTTGACTTCTAGCTTCTCCCTTGGCTGTCATGTCCCCCTGCCTGGAATGTACTTTTCTTCTCCCTCTCTCCAACTTGAATTATCCACCCTGGTTGGCTCCAACTCATTCTTCAGGTTTTACCTTAAATCTCTCAGGTGGACTTTACCCATTGCTGCCATATAAAGTCAAGTCTCCTTTTTTATTTTTTCCTTTGGTAATTTGCCCCAGACCATAAACTTAAGTGCTGGTCAAGTTTCTTACTGTATTCACAGATCCTGGCCCATATCACACACTCAGAAAATACTAATTGCGTTAATAAACAAAATGCATGTTTTTCCTTTTGCTTAGATTTTTTTCATTCTTCCATGCCTTCCTTTCACCTAGATAAGTCTTTATTCTTAAAACCTCAATTTAGGGCCGGGTATTTATTTTAGCTCAGTGGTTCCGCCACCTGCCTCACAAGTGGAAGGTCCCAAGTTCAATCCCCAGTATTAAAAAAAAAAAAAATCTCAATTTTAAATATTATATTAGATCCTTAAGGATAAATCCCCACCCCACCCAGATTAGGTAAGATCCTCTGCTATGCACTTACAGCATTATGTACTTAAAGTACTTGTATTTATTGCCATTATAATGTTTGGTGGCGCACGCCTGTAATCCCAGCACTCAGGAGGCTGAGGCGGGAGGATCGCTGTGAGTTCAAGACCAGCCTGGGCTACATAGTGAGTTCCAGGTCAGCCTCAACTACATAGTGAGACCCTGTCTCAAAAAACCAAAAAAAAATAAATAAATAAATAAAACAACTTGTTTAATGAGTATCTTCTCTGCTAGAATAAAAGATAGGAGAACAGATCAAAAACTGAGTTTGTGTTTGATACTGTACTTCCAGCGCATGGCATATATCTGGAACATATAAGCAGTCATTAAATCTGCATAGTAGATAACACTTGATGCTTGCTTAGTGCCAAGTCCTAGCTACAAATTATAAAAATAATTGTTTCATTTATGGAGGCTATGGCACTATAAGAGAATTTTTACTGTCTCCAGATCACAAAATACAAGTTAAGTAATTTGCCCAGGTTATACAGTAGTAAGTTTTGGAGCCAAGATTTGTGTCTCCCCTTGTCTGATTCTAGAGCCTGTGCTCCTAAGCTCTGCATGTCACTATTCTGTAGCTCATGTATTCTCTGGGCTTTCTTGCCCTTTAATGGGGTAAAATTTCCTATAATCAGAATTTTGTTCCCTGAAGGATCAGTTGAGATAAGATCCCAAACATACAACTCTCATCTGACAAAGCTTGGCATTACTGTTCTATTTTATTCTTTCTTTCTTTCTTTTCTTTTTGATACCAGGGATCAAACTCAGGTCCTTGCATTTGTGAGGCAGGCGGTAGAACCACTGAGCTAAATCCCTGGCCTGGCATTGCTCTTCTTAACCCTGTGATTTTTCCACTTTCCTCCATAGGCATCTACAAGTGTCAGAAGACCAGCATCGTACGGGTGGGTGGAAGGAGCAACAGTGAAATCCTGAAGCAGTTCACCCTTAGGGAGCTGAGAAACAAGCGAGAATTCCGCCGCAACCTTCCCATGCACCTCCGAAGAGCTTATATGAGTGTAAGTCTCAGCTGTAGAATACATGAAATAGCTCAGAGGAACAAATTAGTAGTGACTTTCTGAGTAGGCTGCCTCAGGTAGATACAAAGGTCCCACACATGAAGAGCTCTTTTGAGTGCTTTCCAATATTTCGTTCTGCTGGTCCCTTGGTACAACCTGTGCCCTGATAAACCAAAGTAGTTAAAGGGTGAAGAAGGGCACACTGTCCCTTCCCACTTCTACCAGGACCTTAAGGTTACTCTTTCAAAACCTTCCCACATTTTTACATACAGCCACAAACGAAGGAAATGTCATCTTTTAGCTGAGCAACAGTGTACCCAGTCAAAAATCTGAGGCTGATGTGATGGCACATGTCCACAGCCCCAGCTACCTAGGAGTCTGGGTTAGGAGGATCGCTTGGATTTTGAGGTCAGTTTAAACAACATAGACCCCTTTCTCTTAAAAAAGGGTTTTTTTTGTTGTTGTTTTCTTGTTTTAATGAGTTCTTACTACTATGGAACAACAGATACTATGAGGCTTAAAGTCTGCATGAAATCCTTGACCTGTTTTACTGTTGTATTGCTGGTTTCCTTTTCTTATTGATTGGTAGGTGTTCTTGAAGATACTAATTTTTTGGTTTTAAGAATACAGTAATAGGCTGGGCATGGTGGTGCACGCCTGTAATCCCAGCACTCTGGAGGCTGAGGCAGGAGGATCGCTGTGAGTTCCAGACCAGGCTTGGGTACATAGTGAGTTCCAGGTCAGTCTCAACTACATAGTGAGACCCTGTCTCAAAAACAAACAAAACCAAAGAATACAGTAACTCGGGCCAGGGATTTAGCTCAGTGGTGCTGGCACTTGCTGTGCAAGTACAAGGTCCCAAGTTCAATCACCAGTACAAAAAAAAAAAAAAAAAAAAAAATACAGTAATGTGCTTTGGAAACCAGTTTGTTGACTGATCTATTTATTCATCTTTCTTAAGTTTCTTTTCTTAGCTTTATTTTCCCTTGGGGCAAGGACTGAGTGAGGGAGAGGGTGATACTTCTTCATCATCTCTTTTCCTCTGTTCTTTGCAGATTGTGACAGAGATGAAGGAGTCAGAACAAGAGCTCCATGAAGGTGCTCAGACCCTGGAGTGCACCATGCGTGGTGTCCTTCGAGAACAGCACCTAGAGAAGTACATCTCCCCCAGGCATTGGGAAAGCCTGATGAGTGGACCTACGCAGGTAGAGTCATCCTAGAGAATACAAACAGGGCTGCAGGTGCAGCTCAGTTGAAGAGCAGTTGCCTAGTGGGTCCCTGGGTTTGATCCCCAGTACTGTGCACACATGAGCACACCAAAAAAAGTGAAGGGGGCCGCAAGCAGTCTCTGAATCTCTGCCTGAGCACTTGGAGGCAGCCTCCAGCAGAAGCAGCAGTCCAGAGATTTAGCTGTTTGGTAATCTGATGCTGCCATAGGTGAAAAGTTCAGTTTCATGATTGAAAGCAGTTGAGTATGCTGGTCAAGAGCAAGACTCGAGCCAGCCTGCTAGCACAGTTTGAATTGTGCCATTGCTCTGGGGAAGTTACTTACTTTTTTTCTGTGGTTCCTTCTATTATAAAATGGGAATAATAGTAGCATTTAAGTTGAACCATATGAAATGGCCAGGATTTGTAAATTTGACTTAATAAGAAGGGCAATTTTTTACAAATCAACTCGGTTCCTGTATTATTATTTGGATAAGTTAGGATTTGTAAACCTGTGAACTTAATAAGTATACTGTAAGTGTTTGTTAAATGAAATAAAATCATAACCAAAGGCAGCCCACATGCCCAGATTTTTAAATGTTTTGGTAGTACTAGGGATTGAGCCCCAAGCCTCATATACTAGGCAAATGCTTCACCACTGACCTACATCCCCAGGCCCCTAACATGTCTAAAGAACTTCAAGAGTTGACATAACTGGATCATGCAGACTGATGTTTTTTCAGCAGTCAAAGGGGACAATAATAATGCCTGCTTTCAGAGGGTTTTGTAAGATGTAACTGAGATGACCTCTGTAAAGTGGCAGGCCAGGAGCCCAGTGAAATGCATGTTCTGTTATCATTGAGTTGGTGGTTTTCAGGACTAAAAATTTCTCCAAGGAGTTAATGTAATAAATAATTACATTAATTATTTAGGAGTAATGTAAATAAATGAAGTAAAGCTGGGTGTGTTGGCGCATGCCTGTAATCCTAGCACTCAGGAGGCTGAGGCAGGAGGATTGCTGCGCGTTCAAGACCAGCCTGGGCTACACAGTGATTTCCAGGTCAGTCTCAACTACATAGTGAGACCCTGTCTCAAAAA
>NW_022900934.1:11795314-11798573 GCF_012274545.1 Fukomys damarensis
CTCTCAAAAAAAAAGAGGACCCTTGGTCAAAAAAAAAAAAAAAAAAAAAAAAAAAAAAAAGTAATAAGGATGTGAAGCTTTAGGAAGTAGAGAGGGCTGTGGAAAAGAAGTGGCAGCATCCTAGCTCCAGCCTTTTATTGCTATTTAGTACTAAAAACTATTTGTTGCTGCAGTTCCTGGTTTTTCCAAGGCTGAGAAATTGTTTGTAAGTCATAGTGAATGTTCTAATTGCTCAAGTGTTGCTAGTTTGTAACATCCAAATTTTATTTTATTGATTCATTGTTTTGTTTTTTTTAAGCAGCAGACAAATGCTTACCACTGAGCTACACTCCCAGTCTCCAAGGGAATTATTTTTTTTGATCCTTTGAAGAACTCTTGCTTTCATTCTGGTTGATGTAGAATTCTCATAACTGATAATTTTCCTTTCCTCAGGATAGTGAATGGGTCTACTTCCAGCCCAGGAAACATTCCATGATGCTCGAGTGGCTAGGTCTAGTTGTTGGTTCTTTCACTCAGCATGTTGCTTCAGCAGGAACTGAAAATATAGGTAAGAAGTTTTTTGTTGTTGTTGTTGTGTTGTTGTTTTGTTTTTGTTGTTTTGTTTTGGGGGGTTGGGTTTTTTTTTTGTTTTTTTGTGTGTTTTTTTTTGAGACAGGGTCTCACTATGTAGTTGAGATTGACTTAGAACTCACTACGTAGCCCAGGCTGGTCTCAAACTCACAGCGATCCTCCTGCCTCAACCTCCTGAGTGCTGGGATTACAAGCATGCACCACCACACCCGGCTCTATAGTATACTTCTAATGGATACACAGATTGGCTCCACCACTTTTTGGCAGCAAGAAACAATTCAAATATCTAACAGCATTCGTACAATGGATAGGTCCATCACAGGCTACTCAGATAATGGAATACTGTGCAAAGTGAAAGCGAATGAGTGCTGATGTGTAAGGCATGGACAGATCTTGAAAATTTGCTGAATAGAGAGGACAGGTTACAGAAAAACGTAACAATAGAGAATGTAGTATTTAGAGAATAATACAGCATATATATGATAAAAGTTTTGGTCTTTTTTAAAAGGAAAGAGAGTAAAAATTCAGGTTATACGGGCCCACAGGGCATCTTCAAAAAATGTGATAATTTCAGGGCCAGGGCTATAGCTCAGCGGCATAGCACCTGCCTGGCAAGTGTGAGGTCCTGAGTTTGATCCCCAGTACCCCCCCCCAAAATTGATAGATTCCTACTTAAATTGAGTGGAAGGTACCTTCATTATTATATACTTTTATTATCCTTTAAATTGCATACTTATACTGTATTCATGTTTACCCTCTTTCATGTATTCAATACAAATGAAACATTTTTTGAAAAGGCATATTTTTAGTCAATTGTGCATGCCTGTAATCCCAGCACTCAGGAGGCTGAGACAAGAGGATCACAAGTTCAAGGCTAGCTTGGGCTACATAATGAGACTTTATCTCAAACAACGAAAAAAGCATGCATGTACTTGGCAGGCATGCTGCATACCTGTAATCCCATCTACTAGAGGCTAAAGCCAGGAGGATTACAAGTTTGGGTCCTGCTTGAGCAACTACTAAGACCCTATCTCAAAATAAAACAAGGATATGTAGCTCAGTGGTAGAGTACATGCTGAACATGCACAAAGCATTGGGTGTCTGAGTGTGTTTCCATATGATCTTTTAAATGTAAAACATACCAGAAAAGTCTATAAAGAAATCTAGGCCTCCCTGCCCTGTCGTTCTTCCCAAGTTCCCTTCCCAGAATTTACTGTTCAACCCCTTGAGAATGTCTTCATACATTTGCGTTCTTGTCGGTGTCCTTTGAATCCCTTGGCTTTAAGTTTCCATCCCTCTTACACCTGCTTTTCTGTCTTAGCCCAGGCAGAAGGGGAAGAAGAAGAAGAAGGAGAGGAAGAGGGTTCGCTGATCGAAATTGCAGAGGAGGCTGACCTGATTCAGGCAGACAGGGTGATTGAGGAGGAAGAGGTAGTGAGGCCCCGGCGGCGGAAGAAGGAAGAGAGTGGAGCAGACCAGGAATTGGCTAAAATGCTTTTGGCCATGAGGCTAGACCAGTATGGCCCTGGGACCACAGCAGGACAGGAACAAGCTACAGGAGAATGGGAGGTAAACTCACTTCCTTTTCTGAGAAACCCAACAGAATGAGAAACAGTAATTCAGTTATTACTAGCAAGTGTATATTTGTTAGACTCTGAAACAAACTTGAGAGTGTCTGACGTCTCTTCACTCACTGCTGTTGTAATATATTTACTTCATCTTACAGTGGGCTAGTGTACCCATTTTGCAACCTAATCCTCATATGGTATTGGTCCAGATCCCAATGGTATAGACTCTTCCTTGGGACCCTGACAAGTACCAACATAGAAAGACAAGCAGGTAGCCAAATGCTTCTCTAGAACTTTTAGAAGAATGAAGCACAGGGCCAGAGATTTAGCTCAGTGGTTCCGCTGCCTGCCATGCAAGTGCAAGGACCTGAGTTCGATTCCCGGTACCAAAAAAAAGAAGCACATATGCATCAAATCAAACACACTCTCAGTGCTTCATGCCTTTAGGGTTACCTTCTCAACCGTAAAATCTGTGAACACGCCGTACATTCGTAGAGGACTAAACAGTGAAGTGAGCCCTCCAGGGCGGATGGGGTACTCCTCCTGCAGTCACCCTGAAATTTGATAGTTCTGTTAGAGAAAACAGTGCCAATTGCCTAGTCGTCTGTGACACTTGGATTTTACTCTATTACTATTATAAAAGATGCTCAAAATACCAGTTTGTAAATTCTCCTGATAATTTAAGGGTATTTTAAGGGCACTTTCGGTTGCAGTGTTCACCTGATTGCTAGTTTTGCATCTGACCTCCTGGTTCAGCTCAACATTACTATATTAATGCAGGGTGAAATCATGATTCCAATTATTAGAAGTGTATACTGAGCATCTCTGTCACGTACGTGTGGGAGAGGGGTAGTGCTTTAATGTAGTGATCTGTTTGTTTCACGTGCCAGTCCTAAAGGCCATGGCCTCGCTCAGTGATAGAACCAGACAGGAGCCTGCCAAAAGACTTTTGACTGCCAAAACAGTGCCTTTCATCCATTTTGTTAAAAGTACTGTGATGGTAGCCGGGTGTGGTGGCACACGCCTGTAATCCCAGCACTCGGGAGGCAGAGGCAGGAGGACTGCTTCAAGTTCAAGGCCAGCCTGGGCTACAAAGTGAGACCCTGTCTCAAAAAAAAAAA
>NW_022900934.1:11798725-11802895 GCF_012274545.1 Fukomys damarensis
AAAAAAAAAAAAAAAAAAAAAAAAAAAAGTGCTGTGATGACATGAAAACCATTTTAGCAGGCCCTGGGCCAACCCTTGCACTAAGCACCAGCTATAAGGCACTGATAGTGTGGGATTTGAGAAAAGAACCCCACCCCTGCTGCCTTCATGACATATATTTTAGGGAAAAGGAACAAGTTCTGGTCAAAAAAAGTTCAGTGGTAATTAGTGCCAGTACTTTTGTAATGTTTTTCCATGTATTTACTCACTCTTTTCAAGCCACCAACCTGCTAAAGGCACTATTACTTCTCCCCATTTATAAAAGGAGCTGCTGAGACACAAAGAAGTTAAGTAACTTTCCACAGGGCCCACAGTTTAATGAGGATTAGAGTGGGCTTTGAGCCTAGGTACCCCAGCTCCAAAGTCCTCGTTTAGCCGTGCAACAGTGGAATAGCTGTTGGGAGTGTGAGATACTTGAAGTTTATCAGCGGTAGCAGCCCGTTTTCTTATATGTGAAGGGCGCCCACCTTGGACTGAGAACCAGGTTTGTCTCTGCTCAGTTGGTACCATCTGGTATTGATGTCTACAGATGCAGCGGACCCAGAAGAAGAAAATGAAGAAGAGAGTGAAAGTCGAACTTCGCAAACTGAACACCATGACTGAAGCTGAGGCCGGAGATATCCAGGATGTCTGGCAGCTGGACATGAATTCTCGATGGCAGCTTTATAGGTACATTGCCCACCTCCGGCCAACTCATGTCATCTCCTCCGGCTACTCCTTCCCTCTTCTCAGGACTCTCCCTTCGACAGTGTTGACGAGTGAGGGTTGCAGCCATGAGGTAGAATAGATACTTGCTCTACCTTCATGGCAGTTGGCGTCTACCTAGGAAGACAATTTTCATATAATTACAAAGAGAAAATATTACAAGTGGCCAGGCATGATGGCATATGCCTGTAATCCTAGCACTCAGGTGGCTGAAGGCTGAATCAGTAGACTCTCAACTTCAAGAACACCCTGGACTACAAAATGAGACCATCTCAAAAAAACCCAAAAAACTAATTATATATACGGTGTGTGTGTGTAGCATAAACACTAAGAAAACAACAGCACTAAAAGTACTAAAAATATTATATTGGGTCCAGGGCTGTAGCTCAGTGGTGCCACATCTGCCTAGCGAGTGCAGGGTCCTGAGTTTGATCCCTGTACTGGAATGAATGAATGAATGACAGAATGACATGTGATCTGAGCTGGTCTAAGGTATCCAAGAAAGTGACCGTGGAGGTGAGCTCTGAAGATGAGCAGGTATAATGAAGGTCAGTGCCAAAGGGGAGCAGGAGCTTTAGTGGCCACATGTGAAAACTCCCTGAGGTAGGAGGGAACATGGCTGTTGGAACAGTGGAAGCTCGTAGCCAGCACTGCTGCGGTACAAAGAGAGGGCCAGGGAAGTCAGCAGGGTGGGCAGGGCCTCATACAGCTCATGTAAGGAGTGTGGATTTTATCAGAAGGTAGCAGAAAGCCATTTGGAAGTTTTATAGCAAAGTAGTGATGTCATTTGTTTTTGCTATAAAACAAGTACCCTGTGAAGAATTAGGTAAGGGGCCAGGAATAAGGTAGAGAGAATTTATGAAAAATTCTTCTAAACCCTTTGACATGTCCTGTATTCTCTTTGTTCTTTATCTGGCTTCCTTCCTTATCTCCTAACCATCCTGCGCATCTTTGTTTTTGGACTCAGGTTCTGTACATCTGGAGCACTCACACTTGCTTACCCCCCATCCCTCACCTATAAACTCCACAAGGGCCTAGGGTTCACCTCACACACTTGCACACTGAAGGGAGTTCCCCCACCTTCTCAAAGAGCACATGTCTTTTTTTCATGGTTCTTCCATTCTCCAGGCTGTGGCTGCAGATGTATCAGGCTGACACTCGCCGGAAGATCCTCAGCTATGAACGCCAATACCGCACATCAGCAGAGAGAATGGCTGAGCTGAGACTCCAGGAAGACCTGCACATCCTTAAAGATGCCCAGGTCATAGGAATGACTACCACGGGTAAGAAAGTATGTGTATTGTTCCCTAAATTTTGTCAGATTATTTAGGACTGGTAAAGAGAGTTTCTTCAGCAGGCTAGAGGAAACATACCACAAAGAACTGTTGGAAGAAGCCCATATTTTGGGAAGTCGGTGAAATTTTGCCACTTGCTGCTCCTGAATTTGAAACTCCAGCAGTGACCAACATGGAGAGACTGCCCAGCACTCATTCTCTCGTTCAGTGGTCACCACAGCTCTGAATAGGCATGAGGGTTTAGTTGAACCAACTCAGATTCAAGGAACGTGAAAAAGGAGATTCCTAGTGTCCCAGTGGCTCTGTGGATCCTACACCTATGCTCAGAGGAACCTTTCTCATCTTTCCTGACTAGGTGCTGCTAAATACCGCCAGATCCTGCAGAAGGTAGAGCCTCGGATTGTCATCGTAGAAGAGGCTGCCGAAGTCCTTGAGGCTCATACCATTGCTACATTGAGCAAAGCTTGCCAGCATCTCATTCTGATTGGTGACCATCAGCAGGTAAAACAAGAGCCCTGGAAGATGGGCTTGCTCTTGTCAGGGTGGGAGGGTTAGGGGGTCAGACAGGAAGACCCTGGCCTGTTTGAGTGGTACTAAAGCTTTCGTGATTCCTCATTTCCCACAATCAATTTTATCTTTTTCATGTGCTGAGGATGGAGCCTAGGGCCCTCACACAGGATAAGCAGCTGCTTGGCCCCTAAGCAACATCCCCAGCCCCCATATTCAGTTTAAGAACAGATGCTACAGCTGGGGATTTATGCTCAGTGGTTCTGCCACCTGCCTTGGAAGCACAAGGTCCTGATTTTGATCCCTGGTACAAAATAAAAAAGTACAGTGCAAGAACAGATGCTACAACTTGTTTGATATAGTTTAGAGATAGCATCATTCACTCCATCCATTTTCTCTGCTACTCTTTTCTTGGAGATTTGGTTGTTTGTTTGCTCATTTTGGGTTTTATGTCGTACTGAGTGTTGAACCTAGGGAACATCCATCTACATCCCAGCCCTTTTTATTTTAAGATAGTATCTTCCTATGCCCAGGCTAGATTGAAACTTGTAATGCTTCTGTCTCAATCTCTGAGTAGCTGGAATTACAGATGTGAGCCACCAAGCCTGGCTACCATAATCATTTTTTTTTCCTCACATTTTTTAAAAACCAGTTACATGTTTGTAGAACAGAACGTTTACATTCCTTGTGGAGAGTTGGTAGATGTACGTAATACATCTTAATTCTCTTTTTTTTTTTTGGTTTTTTGAGACAGGGTCTTACTGTGTAGTTGAGACTGACCTGGAACTCACTGTGTAGTGCAGGCTGGTCTCTAATTTACAGCGATCCTCCTGCCTCAGCCTCCCAAGTGCTGGGATTATAGGCGTGCGCTACCACACCCGGAAAATTTAATTGAATATAGTTTGCCTTTTTCTTTGTTTTATTTTTGTTTTGTTTTGTTTGGTTTGGTACTGGGAATCAAATGGAACTTTGCGCTTGTGAGGCAGGCGGCAGAACCAGAGTCAAATCCCCAGCCTTCCATTTATCTCTTTTAAATGAACTATGACAACAGCACATTCCCCAATATTCCTGCTTCCACTTTTACTCCCTGTAAAAATTTGTGAACTGAACCAGCTTAAAAACCTCTAGTGGTTATTCTTAAGTTAAATAAATCAAACACACATGTTTAAATACCACGTTGTTTCTCTGGTGTGAGAAACAAAGTGGAAATAAGGACTGCGATGTATAATGGATATTGGGCAATGGGAAGAAAGTTCAAAAAGGAGGGGAACTGGGGGGAGGGAGGGAGAAAGGAAGGGACAGGGAAAAAAGTGAAAATAGGGCTGGGGATTTAGCTCAGTGATGCCACCGCCTGCCTCGCAAGCAGTGTCCCAAGTTCAATCCCCAGTTCCCCCCCAAAAAAAAGTGAAAATAGGAAAAAATGGAGACTAAGCTTTTGTACAAAGGGAGGGGAAGGGGACATGAGGGGGGAAATGGGATAAAATAAAGTGAAATTTATTAATTAAAGAAACCTCTTGGGGCCAGGGATTTAGCTCAGTGGTTCCACTGCCTGCGCTGCAAGCACAAGGACCCGAGCTCAATCCCTGGTACTAAAAAAAAAAAAAAAAAAAAAAAAAAAAACCCC
>NW_022900934.1:11802970-11844923 GCF_012274545.1 Fukomys damarensis
AAAAAAAAAAAAAAAAAAAAAAAAAACAAACCCTCTAGTGGATTCTATTGAACTTAATATTAAAAACGGTGCTTCTTAAATTAAAATGTCCTACAAAACCCCAGAAAAATCATTAAAATTTTTGTTTTAAAAGACCAATATGATCAGGTTTCAGCTTGTTTCTCTTACTTCGTCTCATTTTTTAGTGTTCCCACATGTCCTTGCTCTGGTGGTTTCTTTTTCAAATAACTGAATGCTGATGTTCCATATTGGTGTCACTGGTCAAAGAGATCTACCTAAAAATTCTACCCTTGAGCACTTTGTCACATCATCCTTGGTTTGGTCTTCATGGCCCTTGTCACTGTCAGCCCTTAACCTGTCAGCACCTAGCATAGTGCCAAGTACAAAGGAGGTACTTGGTGAAGCTGGTTGACTGGTGCAGTAGCTGGATAGCCGGGTGAGTGGGAGTCAGACTGTTTTCAGTAGAGAACTTTAGCCATGTTTTTCTTCTCAGCTGCGTCCCAGTGCAAACGTGTATGATCTGGCAAAGAACTTCAACCTTGAGGTGTCCCTTTTTGAACGACTAGTGAAAGTGAATATTCCCTTTGTGCGTCTGAATTACCAGGTGAGATGTTGAGCTTCTGTTATTATCAGATATAGTGGAAAAGGCTCCAGGGAGTCTGCCAGCTGCCAACAGGAAAGATCTCAAAAATAGAATAGACTCAAACTTGTTTTCTGTTTTAAAATGCCACAAGATCACACTGTGTTGAGTTTTATTGGATAAAGGAGCTGTTTACCTTCTTTTCTTTCTCCCTGTTATTTCAGATATTACCTTAGATTTTTCTACCTGCAATCTGGTCTTAGAGAAATTATTCCTTTTTCCTCTACCCAGGTTTCTAATGCCATACATGTCTTTTTCAGCATCGTATGCGTCCTGAAATTGCTCGCCTTTTGACTCCTCATATCTATCAGGATCTAGAGAATCATCCTTCTGTTCTCAAGTATGAGAATATTAAGGTGAGTTTGTCCTCCCTCATTTTCCATGTTGTCAGCAACCTAGGGGGTTATCTTTTCCTCAGAATGAAAACAAGTCAGAGAAGAGCCAATTTTTAAAACAAAGCAAAATGAAACAAAAGCTTGGTTTTGGGAGAACAGTATAGTAGCTGAATGCAGACCAAAGTTTTCGAATTCTAGCTCTGCCACTTAATAGCTGTGTAACCTTGAGCAGGTTACTGTTCTTAGCACCAGGATCTTCTGCACGGTGAGAATAATGGCTCCTGCCTCTTCTCTTTGCTGTACAGGAGATAATCTGTAAAGCAGTCACCACAGTTGAGTACCCAATAAATATTATCATCAGAGCTGCCACTTGTTCTCTTGGTTGTGACAGTTGGATTGTGGATGGCTGTTGTAAACATTAATATCAAATGAGTATCGTGAAAACTAAAATAAACAAACTCTTTGTCCAGCTCATAATTTGCAATAGTCTCAAAACAAAGTAGAGGATAACTAACTTCAAAATTAAAGATTGTGTACAAAATTCTTTCACAGTCTCTCTGGAGCAGTCAGTGACTAGTGCATGTGAAAACAGGAAGCAGAACCAAGTGTCATGTGTAAGCCTTCTAATATGTCACTTCTTTTCCTTTGCAGGGGGTCTCTTCCAACCTTTTCTTTGTAGAACATAACTTCCCTGAACAGGAGATCCAAGAAGGCAGAAGCCATCAGAACCAACATGAGGCTCACTTTGTGGTAGAGCTATGTAAGTACTTCGTGTACCAGGAGTACCTGCCCTCCCAGATCACCATCCTTACCACCTACACTGGGCAGCTCTTCTGCCTGCGCAAACTCATGCCAGCCACGACATTTGCTGGCGTCAAGGTCCATGTTGTGGACAAATACCAAGGGGAAGAGAATGACATCATCCTCCTCTCCCTTGTGCGGAGCAACCAGGAAGGCAAGGTGGGTTTTCTTCAGATATCCAACCGTATATGTGTGGCCTTGTCCCGAGCCAAGAAGGGGATGTACTGCATTGGAAACATGCAGATGTTGGCCAAGGTGCCCCTGTGGAGCAAGATCATCCATACCCTTCGAGAAAACAATCAAATAGGCCAGATGCTCCAGCTCTGCTGCCAGAACCACCCTGATACCTACACCTTAGTATCCAAAGCTTCAGACTTCCAAAAAGTGCCCGAAGGAGGCTGCAGCCTCCCCTGTGAGTTCCGGCTGGGCTGTGGGCACGTCTGCACCCATGCCTGCCACCCTTATGACTCCTCACATAAAAAGTTCCAGTGCATGAAGCCATGCCAGAAGGTCATTTGTCCAGATGGACACCGGTGCCCCCTTGTTTGCTTCCAGGAGTGTGAGCCCTGTCAGGTGAAGGTACCCAAAACCATTCCTCAGTGTGGCCACAAGCAGATGGTTCCTTGTTCAATGCCCGAGTCAGATTTCTGCTGCCAGGAGCCTTGCCCCAAGGTCCTGAGATGTGGCCACAGATGCAGCCATGCATGTGGTGAGGGCTGTGTGCAGTTGTGTCCAGAAATGGTCACTGTAAAACTCAAGTGTGGGCACAATCAACAGGTAAAATGTGGTAATGTGGAAGACCTCAAGTATAATATGCCAGTTGAATGTACTGCCAGATGTGGTACTATCTTAGATTGTGGACATCCTTGCCCTGGCTCCTGCCATAGCTGCTTTGAAGGGCGCTTCCATGTGCGCTGTCAGCAGCCCTGCAAGCACCTGCTCATCTGCTCACACAAGTGCCAGGAGCCATGCATTGGCGAATGCCCACCCTGCCAGCGGACGTGTCAGAACCGCTGTGTTCACAGCCAGTGCAAGAAGAAGTGTGGGGAACTGTGCAGCCCCTGCGTGGAGCCCTGTGTCTGGCGCTGCCAGCACTACCAGTGCACTAAACTTTGCTCTGAGCCCTGCGACCGACCCCCATGCTATGTGCCTTGTACTAAGTTGCTGGTTTGTGGCCACCCCTGTATTGGTTTGTGTGGGGAGCCATGCCCCAAAAAGTGCCATGTTTGCCACCAAGAAGAAGTCACCCAGATCTTCTTTGGCTTTGAGGATGAGCATGATGCCCGCTTTGTGCAGCTAGAAGACTGTAGCCATTTCTTTGAGGTACAAGCACTAGACCGCTACATGAATGAGCAGAAAAATGATGAAATTGCCATCAGGTTGAAAGTGTGCCCTATCTGTCAGGTACCCATCCGCAAAAACCTGAGATATGGAACCAGCATCAAACAGCGGCTAGAAGAGATTGAAATTGTCAAGGAAAAGATACAAGGCTCAGCAGGGGAAATTGCAGTCAGCCAGGAACGACTTAAGGTCCTTCTGGAGAGTAAGAGCCTCCTCCACCAGCTGCTTCCTGAAGACTTTATAATGCTAAAGGAAAAACTGGCCCAGGAAAATCTGTCAGTGAAGGAGCTAGGCCTTGTTGAAAATTACATAAGCTTTTACGACCACTTGGCCAACCTGCAAAATTCCCTGAAAAAGGTCCATGTCTTAGAACAGAGAAGAGTGAGGACTCGACTAGACCAGGTCCATGACTGGCTGGCCAAGAAACGCTTGAGCTTTACCAGCCAGGAACTAAGTGACCTCCAAAGTGAAATCCAGAGGCTTATGTACCTGGTAAACCTCCTGACCCGCTGCAGGATGGCAGAGGGGAAGGTGAAAGGTAGCATAGCAGAAGAAGTCTCCAGTATTCGGAACATCCTCGAGAGAACATCTAAGTTCACACAGGAGGATGAACAGCTTGTGCAGAAAAAGATGGATGCTCTTAAAGCCACCCTTCCCTGCTCTGGCCTGGGCATCTCAGAAGAAGAGCGAGTACAGATTGTCAAGGCCATGGGTTTTCCTCGTGGCCACTGGTTCAAGTGCCCCAATGGTCACATCTATGTGATTAGCGAATGTGGGGGAGCCATGCAGAGGGGCACCTGTCCTGAGTGTCAGGAGGTGATTGGCGGCGAGCATCATACTCTAGAAGGGAGCAACCAGCTGGCTTCTGAGATGGACGGAGCCCAACATCCTGCCTGGTCTGACACAGCCAACAACATGATGAACTTTGAGGAGATCCGGAGGATGATGTAGATGGCACACTGCTGCCTTTTGCCCTGGCCTCCTGCTGGGGTCAGCTTTTTTTTTTTTTTTTTTTTTTTTTTTTATTTTTTTTTATTACTACCCTAAAAGACAGTCTTACCATCTAAGAATCCCCTTTTAGGGCTTGCCCACATTTAATTTTAGATTTATCCCTGCGCTAGAGTAAGCACTTTACCTCCAGAAATGAAAGCAGAATTAACATCTCACTTCTCCTTTTCTGCAAATTAGGGACAGACTCCCTGGGACATAATCTGGGGCTCCCACCTAGGGCTACATAATGGTAATTCCAGGTCCTGACACAGTCATTTGTTTCTTCAGCAGTGTTTCCAAGGCAGAAAGTATGGATCCAGTGAAGCTGACTCATTCTAACTTCCAGGCCCTAACTTGCAGAATTTCTAATAAACAGAGGCCCAGAGTTTATAAACTGCTTATCCCTTCAAGGAGCACAAGAATCCCTGCTGCCCTGCTCCTCAGGCACCCAGCCTCCAGGAGATGGAGTTATGTGATAGACAAAGATTTTGCCACTCACCCTAACCCAGCTACATATTCACTGAAAATGGGAAAGCATCCTCCCCCAGTAAGGGGCTTAGGCAGTAGGCCTAGGTTAAGGAGTGACCCCTGTAGCCTTTCTGTAACTTGCACTTGGACAGGGTTTCTTCTCTTGCCCTAGGAGAGTTGGGTAGCAGGGCTGGTTCCCCTGGGCCTTGAATGGAGCTAAACTCCCATTCAGTGCCAACAGCCCCTCTCCCAAGTGTGAGCTTTCATCCCAGCACCTCACAGCTTTTGTTTGCCTAGGCAGGGTCAGCATGCCAATAGCTTCTGCAGGCATCAGCCCCCGGCCCAAAGCCAGTCCTAGGCCTACACCTGTATCTGCATTCCTTCTGTCCAGGGTCCCTTAGAACAGACACTTAGGCATCTCAGGTCCTTTCTAACGCTGGTCCTTTCCTATGTAAGCATTTCCTTTTTTGTCTTTACTATGCACTTTAGCCTATAAAGCCAGTTAATAAAAACATTGGGAAAATCAGTGGTCCGTGTCTTCCTTTTAGAAGCATCCTGAGCCAATGAGGGGACAGGGTGGGTGCTGCCTGCAATGCTTTTATGGTATGGGCTTCTTGTATTTATTAGAGCGAGTCCTTTCTACCCATGGTGAAAGGAGTTTCCACTCCCAACAAAAGGTATCCGTTTGCTTCGTGGGTTCCCCTAGAGGCAATCTACGCATAAGCAATTTTCCCTTTAGAAGGGTTCTGCAATTGGTGATTTGTTTGTTTGTTTGTTTGTTTGAGATAGGATCTATGTACTTCGGGCTGGCCTTGAACTCAGCAGTCTTCCTGCCTCATCCTCTCAAATGCTGGGATTACAGGCATGTACCACCATGCCTGACTGCACTTGGCTTTTTTTAGCCTAATGGTATTCTAAGGGTCTTTCTTGAAAGCACATTCAGATTTGAGTCTGAACCACATTCCTTCACAAGTATGTCATCACCTTTTAATTGGAACCTGTGTTGGTGACTGCTAAGTGCAGCCTGAATGAATGGCTTTGAATGCATCAATATCCAGGGTATGTACTGCAGAACTATGATTTATTTTGTTTCATTTTGTTTTTTGAGACAGGGTCTCACTATGTAGTTGAGACTGACCTGGAACTCGCTGTGTAGCCCAGGCTGGTTTCAAACTCTCAGCAATCTTCCTGCCTCAGCCTCCTGAGTGCTGGGATTACAAGTGTGCGCCACCACACCGGGCACAGAACTATAATTTCTAAGATGGGGGGGGTCTAATACACTCCCTAAAATTGTGCAGAGCATGAACCACAGTTACTCCAAAAGATGCTCCACAGTTTTCGTCTAACCAGGTGATTCACAAAAGGATGAGAACCATCCTGTAGCTTAAAAGGTGGTTTCTGTGAGGCGCTAATTTATGGAGTCAAAGAGTTCCTTCTGCCCTCTTTGAGCTTCTATCTTTCCAGCAGCACTTCTGTAGCACAGTGCTAAGGGTTAACAGTATGGGTTCGGGTACACTGGTTTCAAAAACCAGAATTACCCACCAGCTGTGCAACCCTGGGAAGTGAGTCTTTCCAAGCTTCTGTTTCTTCAGTGGGGACATGAGAATAACAATTCCTGTCTGACAGGCATGTAGTGAACAGACAGACACAGCACAGCATGCTGAATGTCCAGGACGTGGCTGCTGCTCAGTAACACCTTTAGTTCTGGACTACTAACAGAAGAATGTAAAATAATAAAGAGCAAAAAACAGGAGAATGTTTCCCTAGCAAGCATCTCCTCTCTCTACACCCAACCCCGGTAGAAGAATAAACAGTATGCATTCCAAGTGTTCATGACAGAGCCAGCATATACCGCCACCAAGGGCAGAGATACTAAACTTAACCCCCCTCATGCAACTAGAAAGCTAACAAAAACAGGGGTCTTGGGTAATGATGCTTAGGAAACATGCATATCACTGCCCCAACTTTTAATTTTTTCTAATGTACCAATGACAGGCTTTTTAAAACTTTTTTTTTTAAGCAAATGGAGACAATATAAACCAAACCAGGATGACTTCCCACAGGGAAGGGATTTAAGGCTGCATCACAAACTTCTTCAGGCCATCACAGCTACTTCCTCCTCTTGTATCTGTTTTAAAAAAGGAAAAAAGAAAAATCAGGACAGTAAGATGAGAAAGAGGAAGCAGCAGCTCCCCTTTTTATGAAAGGTTTATTCTCCAACCACATAGAGCCGCTGGGCCTCCAAAGGTGTATACGTCACCTGGACTTGGACTTGAAGTTTCCTCCTTTTCTCTGGTGGGGCAAACCAAACTGTTTCCTTTCTTCAAAGGAAGGGCTGAGTGAGAGAAAAGGAGGTGCTGAAACAGGCCAGCTGCTGGGTACTCGGGTGATGTCACCCCTTCAACCCCCAGCTGCGTAAGAAAAGCAGCATCACTGCATACGCGGTGTTCAGGGCCTGGAATCCAAGTCATATGTTTGTACCTGACAGCATGCAGTTCCTGAGTCAGGCCCCAACTTTATTGTTTATTTGTTTGTTTTTTGTGGTACTGGGGCTTGAACTTAGGACCTTGTGCTTGCAAGGCAGGTAGCGGCACCTGTGAGCTAAATCCCCGGCCCCAGGCCCCAACTTTAAAACAAACTTAGAGGAAGTCCTTCCTTTATCTGTACATACTAAGACTACCTGAGAAGCAGTGTGTGTCTCCCCACCACCATAGGATGGATGAATGTGATAGGATAACATATAGCCAAAGGCAAGCCAAGATCCTTTGGGGTTCTTTAGTCTGATCCTGAGGTAATAGTTGTTACTCCTCCCCTGAGAGTAAGCTCTATTTCTGAACTTGAAAATGGGCCATCTCATCTCCAAGGCAAGAGGGCTGTAAAACTGCAGATAGCAGTGGTTCTTTAACCCCTCTTCCTCTTGTTTTCACTCTGGGATCCACAGGCAAGCTTTAGCAAGTGTGGGGGACAGACAGGAATCCCTGAGTTTATATATTATAGAGCTTAAGTATTTGAGAAATGGGACTGGGGAATGAAGTAAAAGATTTATAATTTCCATAGAAATACCAAAGATTCAATGACCACTTAAAACCCTACCCAGCTCGATACTGTTTTAGGGCCTTCTTGCTCGTGTTGGTGAGTTCTTCATCAAATACAGATTTCTTCCTTGGATTTTGCTTCTTGTCTGTGAACAGAGAGAATGGGTTAGATATGGTCCTCTTTGGCCCAAGCTCCTAAGCTAGTTAAAGCCCTATGTAATGATTCCAAGTTCAGTGGACAGTCTGGCACCCAAAGACTGTTCCCCTCATTCTACCCTCACAGGCTCCTCTTAAGTCATAGCCAGGAAGCAGGTGGGCTCCAAAGTCAGGTCGAGGTTCAATCGTAGCTCTTCCACCAACATCAGTGTCACTCCACCCCTTAAAGCCAACAAAGGGACATTCCCATTCACTGGTATATACCGATTACTCAGAAAATGTGGGCCACTGTTCTTATCCCTCAAACCTTCTCCCTGACTATACGCTTGGCTTCAGCAGTGCTCCCCAACCACCTACCAGGGGCTTTCGCTGGTTCCTCCTCAGGCATTGCCCTGGCCCGCCTGGCTCTGCGATTCCTCTTGGCCAGCCGCTCAGCAAACATCTGTGCCTTGAGGATTTCAAACTGGGACCTTTCCTCTGCCTGGGGGAAAAGGTGAGGGGTGACCAGATGTCTCTGACCCACCCATTCGTGTAACCAAACTCCAAAGGGGAGGCCACTCACTGTCATTTCTCCCTTTTTCTTGGCATCGTTCATAAACTTCTTCCTTTTCTTTTTTCCTCTTAAGGCCAAGTCAAACTCCTGCAGGGCCTTAGCAACTGAAATAAGAATACAGCATGAAATGTCAGGGACTGCTTCAAATTTTGTACGTTTACAAACAGAAGGACAACTATTTTGTTTTTTTGGGGGGGTTCTTGTTTTGTTTTGTTTTTGTTTTTTGAGACAGGGTCTCACTATGTAGTTGAGACTGACCTGGAACTCACTATGTAGCTCAGGCTGGTCTCAACTTCACAGTGATCCTCCTGCCTCAGCCTCCCAAGTGCTGGGATTACAGGCGTGCACCACCATGCCCAACAGGACAACTATTTTAAACTGGTACCTAACACCTTAAAATGAAAAGCAGCAGTCCCTCTAATGATTACCTTCATCTCACTAAGCAGCATGCCTGTCTTACTACTGCTCATTAATCCATTGAAGGCATTCATTATCTACTGACCTTCTGCCAGGGAACATGAAGATCTGACTTACAATAAAGAGTCCACTCCTTCCTACCAGTATACTTGTATCTGTCATTTTGACATGGAAATGTAACGTACATACACCATTCTTGTCCCTTCAAATATAAGCGGTATATCTGAAATTCCCAGTACAATATTCACAAAAAGTGATTTTGCAATTTCTGCAAAATTAACAATATGTGTATCCTCTGCCCTACAAGTCTACTTTAGGAACTTATTTCGGCATGTCAGATACACTTGCTTAATTGCAAAAGGGCACATGTCTCAAGGCTCACCTTGTGGCATGTTTCAGGACTTCATTATAGATGAATAATGTTCCAATGAGCACATGTGAAACATATATATCACTTGTTCACCCCTCAAAAAAAATTTTTTTCCTGTACCAGGGATCGAACTCGGGATCTTGTGCTTGCAAGGCAGCTGGCGGAACCACTAAGCTAAATTCTTGGCCACTCCTCGACTTCTAATGGACATCTCTGTATCGTTCCAATTTTAGTATATGTGCTGCCTAAGTGAGCACTTGATGGACATCTGTTTCCACCTTTTGGCCACTACGACTAGTGCTTCAAAGAACATGGCATACAAGTGACCGTAGGAGCTCCTGTTCTCAGTTCTTATGAGTATATACTAAGAGCAAACCACTGAATCCTATGGTAATTCTATACTTTCTTTTTTTTGTTTTTTTTGAGACAGGGTCTCCTGTAGTCCAGGCTGGTCTCAAACTCATGGCGATCTTCCTGCCTCAGCCTCCCAAGCGCTGGGATTACAGGTGTGCGCCACAATGCCTGGCTAGGTTCAGCTTTCTGAGGAATCTCCCTGACTTACTTTTTTCCTTCTTCCTCTCCTCTTTAGTCTGGAACCAGCTCCTCTCAGGTTCTTGGTCTGGTGCCTCCTTCCCCTTCTCCAGAAGCCGCTTGGCTGTGTTGATCTGTGGGAGAGTACAGGACATGTGCCATAAAGACTGTACCTGCTAATCCACAACATGGCAGCTGCAGACAGCCACTGCCTACAAACGCTGAGGGTTCTGATGGTTTGTCAGCCTTTCAAAGGTGGGGCCGTGGGGACTCCTGACACTGGGCAACCTCGAGGCCTCATCACCATCACAGCCTCACCTGGGCTTCCGACTGCTGCATCTCTCTTTCCTCCACTTCCAGCTGCAGCACTGCATAAATATCTTTCTCCATCTTCTCAATCTTGTCCCGGAATTTGAGGATAACATCTAAGGAAGAAAATAAAAGGGACATTAATAAGGGTAAATACTATGAGGCCAATACAATACTGTAAATATTTTCTGACACAGGAAAGTGTGGTTCTTAATATGTGACATTTCAATTTAACATTCCCCCATTAAGAGCTGGACAAGGCCTACAGTCCAGGGAGGCTGAGGCAGGAGGACAACTTGAGGCCAGGAGTCCTGAGTCAGCATGGGCAACATAACAAGACCCTATCAAAAAGAAAAAAGAAATAAACCTGACTTCCCCACTACCTCAGAAATCTTGCGCTCTTTGAATCGATCCTGAACTCCTAATAGTGTCCCTGTCTACCACTCTAGATTTCTGTTCCCTAGCTCACTATGCCCCAGACCCTCTAACATTCCTTCTCTTTTACCCACACACACCAAGTTCATTCTCACCGCAGAACCCTTGCCTGTGTCCTCTCAGTGGACATACTCTGATCGCTCAAGGCAGCCTCATTCTTATCATCCAGGACTGAGCTCCAAGCCAGCTGCTCAGAGGCCTTACCTGAATAGTTTTTCTAAAGCAGGCCCCCTCCTTCTTCCTACAATTGTTATCCTCGACTGCATGGACCATTAGCTTATTTACTATCTCTTTCTCCCCCAGAACATCAGGTGCTCTAGCCTTATCTCCTGGACAAGACTGGAACAGCTTGCTAATGGGCAGACTGCAATAAAAATGAGACAAAAGGACATCTATAAGCTAGGTCTGGTGGCACACACCTGTAATCCCAGGAGGATGAGGCAGGAGGATTGCCACAGGAGGCCATCCTGGGCTACACAGTAAGTTCAAGGCCAGCCTATGCTAAAAGGTGAGTTCTTGAATTATACTTTTATTATTTTTCATATATATTAATATATAATGAACATATTATTTTTGTAACACCAAGGAAAAAAGTAGCTAGGTGTGGTAGTGCATACCTGTAATCCCAGCACTCAACAAAACTGAGGCAGGAGGATTACAAATTTGAGCCCAGCCTGAGCAATTTGGCAACTTAGTAAGACACTATCTCCAAATTTTAAGATGTCAAAAAGAAAAAAAAAAAAATGTTAAAAACGGTTGGAATGTAGCTCAATGCAAAGACCCTAAATTCAAACCTCAGTATCAAACACACACACAGAAAGTAATATAAAAGATGTTTGTCCTTTATATGACCCCCATGAATCAGAGGATCAAAAAGAATGAAAGCTACCAAAAAATTATGAGTGCTTTTCTTCCCTACCCTCTTCCCCAGCAACAGAAAGAGGAAGATTAAAGGCAGGTGTGGTGGAGCATGCCTATAATCCCAGCACTTGGGAGGCTGAGGCAGGAGGATTGCTGTGAGTTGGAAACCAGTTTGGGCTACACAGTGAGTTCCAGGTCAGTCTCAACTACATAGTGAGACCCTGTCTCAAAAAACCCAAACCAAAAACAAAACTAAAAAAAAAACGAGGAAAGTTAGTGGGAATTTTCCCCGTAGACAAGATCTTTTCCTCTCAAGTTCTCCTAGGAAAGTACCTGTGAGTAGATTCTTCATTTACATTTCTATCATCCATCCCTTTCACACATGGAAGCCTGCGAAGCCCAGAGAAATGAAGTGAGACCTGCCCAGGGGTCTCGGCAGGGAGACAGCGAACCTGGGACTCAAGCTGGTCCCGAATGCAGAGTGCTGCTCTCAGCTGTCACCCTGTGCCCCTGCCCTGCAACAGGCACCTTGTGCTAAAGACATCTGTGCCTCCTCACCCTGGGGAAGAATCCGGGCCTTCACGGGGGCCTTGGCGGCCTTCACAATCTCTTTCAGCATCTTCCGCTCCTCTTCTCCCACCAGAGACACAGAGCGCCCAGCCCTGCCAGCACGTGCCGTTCGTCCCACCCGGTGCACGTAGTGCTTGATTGTGTTGGGCATGGTGAAGTTGATTACCTGGAGGGTTGGAATCGAGCATCAGTCAGATGGGGAAGGGGCACTGCGAGGAGGCAAAAAGATCCACCAAGTACAAGGAAGACAGGACCCGCTCACCGTTTTGACCCCTTCAATGTCAAGTCCACGGGCTGCCACATCGGTGGCCACAAGGATATCGATCTGTTCATCCTTAAAGCGTCTAGAAATAGCCGCAGAGATACTTACTCAGATACCCTACCCCAAAATGCTCCCCCAGAGCCTGGGCTACCAGACAACAGAATCACCGTAAATCAGAGTCAAGGAGCAGAGTAGGGACCATCATAGTGGTGACAGGGTCTAAATGTCAGCCCATCCAACTTCCACACTCACACTTGACCCACTGTGTAGGGCAGAGATAGTTCCGTATGTACTACCTCAGGCAGGAAATCCCGCACAGACTCATATGTGAAAACCTCTGAGCTAGACTAGAGGAAAGAACAGAGGCAAATGTCTCGGTGCTCACACTGGCCTTGCTTTAACACACACCTCTGAGCACCTGTGATCAGCAGGGATGGAGGAGGGTTATGTGATAATCAAATGGAAAAAATCACACAGAAGTCACAGCACCTGGCAAAGCAGATGCTCAAGTGATGACTGCTGGCTTCAAGTCTAACTCCTGTCCAATTGGACCCAAGTATGTCCCTGCTCTGGGAAAGCTGCAGAACAGACTGGTGTATTTCCCAGTGTCCTGCTGCACCCCCACTTAACAACTCTCACACAGGATAAGATCCTGGGCGTGAGGGTTATCATCCATGAAGACAAAGGCAGAGTTCTAAATGCATGGAAGACATAACCTTACTGTGCTCAGATTAAAAAAAAAAAGTTGTTTTTTTTTAATGAGGTATTGCCATGTTTCCCAGGATGGCCTCAAACTCTTGGGCTCAAGCGAACCTCCTGCCTTAAGTCTGCTAGGCAGCTGAGACTGTAGGCACTACCCACCACCTTAGCTTAAATTTTTTTAAAGCACAGCATAACGCTGTACCTACTACTGCTCTAATATAACCTTCTGGGTCCTACTTTTCTGTCTCTGACCTGCCCAAGGAGGGTTAGGGAGTGTCAGCCCTTGCCCAGAACATTACCGGAGGGCCTCCAGCCGCTGGGTCTGTGACAAGTTGCCATGGAGCTCACCCACCTGCAGCCCCAGGAGCCCCAGGAGGATGTGCAAGCGGTGGGCCTGCTTCTTGGTCTGAGTGAACAGCATCACGTGGTCAGTGAAGGTTCTCGTCAACAGAGCTAGCAGGGAAAAAGAGTGAGGCAGCGGCTGCTTTCAGGTTCCTACACAACTCACACCCTCTCCTCACCTGAGAAGGCAGGCTACCCTGTGGACAGTGATAAATGTCAGAGTGCAGAGTGGTGGGATGAGAGGTCTCAAGCAGGCAAATGTGGCAAAAGTCACCAACAAGCCTCTCCAGTTGGGGACTGCAGGCAGGCAGGTACTGGAGGGTTCTGAAGGACACTACGGAGTTCGAATTTCTGTCTAAGAGCAGTGGAAGCCACCAAAGGGTGTTAAATAACAAAATAAAAAGAGCAAATGTTCTTTTGTAAAGACCTGATGTGCAATGTGAAGGATGAATTACAAAAGGCCGAATGGAAACAAGAACAGCAAATAAGAAGCTGCAGCAACAATCCAGGCACCAGGCAGCAATGTCTGCACCGAAGGGCCGGAGCAGCAGAGTTCAAGACATAAAGCAAGACTAGATGGCAGGAGGGAGGCAAAGTGGTGAGAGCAAGGACTCATGGAGAGAATGCTGGAGCGAATGAAAAGTAGTGCGGCTCCCTTGAGCTAGGAGAGACGGATGGAGGAGGCAAGCGGGCAAAAAGCATGTGTTTCAGTGTAAACCCCCACGATGCAGTCCTGCCCTCAACATTCACCTGCAACAATGGCTTCCCGGTCCCCTTCCCGATTAGGCCGGATCCGTACGAACTCCTGCCGCAGGAAAGGAGCCACGTCTGTGTTGCTGTTCACAAATATCCGGACAGGATTCTTGAGTGAGACTGAAGCCAGATCTTTCACCTGCCAAGCAAAAGCCAGGGATGCTCAGCTCTCCGACCGGAGGTGAAGGGCTCACCCAGGCAACTCCTCTCAAGGCCAGCTGAGGTCCTCTGCACCACCCTCTGTGACACACCTCATCCGTCATGGTGGCTGAGAAAAGCATGGTCTGACGGTGGTGGGAGCACATTCGGATGATCTCTTTCATCTGCTCCTCAAAGTACTCGTCCAGCATCCTGGAGAGGCAGAGAGGAAGGACATGCAAACCGGGGGGTGCTCGGTGAGGGACAGAGAACACCATACAGGCCGTGGTTCTGCTGTCACTGGTTATATTTACAGCTCTCCTATTTTATTTTATGATAGTTATTCTACCCTTTCTCCAAGATTCACCAAGAATTATCATAACGCCACATTTACTTTCTTTTTTTGTTAACCTCTTTGCAAGTCACAGATGTCATGACATCTTACCCCCAACTACTGCAGCACTAATCTAAGAAAAATGACCTTCGGCTGGGGATTTAGCTCAGTGGTTCCAGCGCCTGCCTTGCAAGTGTAAGGACTCAAGTTTGATCCCCGGTACAAAAAAAGAAAAACGACCTACTTAACCACGATGTCACAGTCACACCCAAGACATTTAAGTGTCTGAATAAATCTAAAGTATAGAACAAGGGCTGGGGTTTTAGCTCAGCATTTCTACCACCTGCCTCACAAGCACAAGATCCCAAGTTCGATCCCTGGTACCAAAAAAAAAAAAGTTCTCACTGAAGTACAGGCCATATTCAAATTTCCACAACTGTCCCCAGAATGTGATTTTACAACTGTCTTTATTTGAGTCTAAGAATCAAAGCTCCTGTGTGGCAAGTGGCTGCATTTCTTGTCTCTATCTAGTCTCCTCCCTTCACCTAGAAAGTTCCCTCAGCCTTGTTCACGCTTTGGATTTGTCTAGTTGTCTCCCAGTGAGTGGATTCAGAAAAACCATCATTGGGCAAGGTCATGCCCTTCACTCTTGCTGAAAGAGAAGTCATTCCAAGGAGGCAAAGGTCATTCCAAGGAGGAGAAGGTCATTCCAAGCAGAAGGAAGAACACTGCAGACCCCTACAGTGGGGGTGCACTGACAGGACTCACCAGGAAGAGACAAGGACAACACTAGGAGTTTCAGCCAGAACAACTGGAAGGGTGGAGCTGCTCCTGCTAAGCCAGGGAAAGACAGGGCCAGCCACACCGGGTCAGAAGGTTGCCCAAGAACTTGCTTAGTTCTAAGATGCCTGCATGTGCAAGTCAACCTTCACATGTTCTGACTTGTCTGTGACTTCCCTGCCCCAATTCTATCCTCAGTTCAGTTCACTTGGCTCAGCTGAAGGAAAGAGATGAGCAGATGGGACATATATGAGAAAAAAGGAAGCAAGAGACAGAGAGGTAGAAAGTGGAAGGGGAGAAGGGCGGGCATCGCCGTCACAGTCGTGCAGACAGCCTGTGGAGGCCTCACTACGCACGACACTTTCCCTGTATTACCACTTGATGCCTCCTCACTGTCAGCTGGGTACTATTCCTGTCTTCGTGTACAAACAAGGAAAGGTTCTGTTTTGAGAATCTTATTAACATCCCAAATCTCAGACAAGACGTGGCAGAGCCCATATTTGACCTACCATATCGCTTAATCATTACGGAAAGAGGGAGAAAACAAACAAACAAACAAAAAAAAATAGCAAAAACATCTAGCCTAAGCCTGGACAGAGGTCCAGTGAGGATGGCTAAAGGGGTATCGCACACCCATGGCTGACAGCTCTGTAGCATAACCCAGGCTGGCAGCTGCTACGTCCAGGGATGTGCCCCTCAGGGCCTGATTCACGGGACCCTCCAGCCCCACCCTGCAGGCATACCTGTCAGCCTCATCCAGGATAAGCACCTCAATGCTGCTCAGGTGGAAGGAAGGGCAGTTGTGGAGGTGATCAATGAGCCGACCCGGGGTGGCAATGAGGATGTCAGGTGCTGTCCGAAGAGCTGCTTCCTGCGACTTCACATCTAGGCCCCCTGTGAAGCGGAGAGCCCCACCAGGTGGCCAGGTCAGTGGGTCATTCACCAGTGTCAACCCAACACCTGCCACCTTCCTTTGCTTTAGCCAGATGCACGGTAAACCAAGAACAAGACTGACAGAAGCCTCACCCACATGGATTTTGCAATACATTGGGAGAGACACATTATTTCATTATAATTGGACTAAGTGCAAAAACAAAAAATGATAATGGCCCCAAAACACTTCAGAATAGAAGGACCGAGAGAAGCATCTGTGAAAACTGTTGATGTCTCTACACAAGCACAAAAAACACTTTTGGTTTGTTTTTGTTGGTTTTTTTTGAGACAGAATCTCACTATGTAGCTCAGGCTGGGTTTTTTTTGTTGTTTTTTTGTTTTTTTTTTTTTTTGTACCAGGGATTGAACTCAGGTCCTTGCACTTGCAAGGCAGGCCACTGAACCGCTGAGCTAAATCCCAGGCCCATTTTTTTGTTGTTGTTGCTCGGGCTGGTTTTAAACTCGCTTTGTAGCCAAAGGTAGCCTTGATCTTGCAGCAGCAATCCTCCTGCCTCAGCCTCCTGTGTGGTGGAATCACCTTTAAATTCCAATTATTTAACAAGGGAGAGGGGAGGGAAAAAGGAAGGAATGGACAAGAAAAAAAAAAGTGAAAATAGAAGAAAAAAATGAAAAAAAAATTTAATGAATAAATCCCAATTATTTAATAAGGAGGGCAAAATGCAGGGTAGATAACATAATCATGTAACTTCATATAAGGAAAGTTTGCCCCAAATACTGATTCATGGGGCCAGGGATTTAGCTCAGTGGCACCATGCCTGCCTTGCAAGCACAAGGTCCTGGCAGCCCCCATGCCTGGAAGAGCAGAGCACATCTGTCCTCCCCAACAGCAGAGCCTGGTGGGGGCTGGCAGTCCTCAGCCCCTAAACTCACCCACAGCCAGGCAGGTGGTGATGCTGCAGAACTGCGCTAGCTGCCTGGTGACGGAGTGCACCTGGATCCCCAGCTCCCGGGTGGGAACTAGCACCAGCACTCGGGTGACTGGGGCCTGGCGGGGCTTGTAGATCAGACGCTCGAGGACTGGCAGAGCAAAAGCTGCAGTTTTACCTGGAGAGGGCAGCAGGAAAACAAAGAAAGGTTCAGTTCCTTCTAGCTTTTGGCTTTCACTTGAGCACAGTAAGCCTGTCTGGTCAGAACAACATGAAAAACATTTTTCATAGAGCTCTGCTGCTTTCAAACTATACAGTCAATGTAAATACACCTGGGAAGTACAAAGAAGCATGAAAGTAAGAAAAATCACCTAGAAGGCAGCCAACCAGAGACAAAATTCTGTTTTGCAGTACTAGGGATGGAAGCCAGGGCCTCACAAATGCTAGGCAAGCACTCTGCTGCTGAACAACAACCCCATCCGAGACAGACATTACTGTCCTGCAGTAGGTAGGATGTTACCACCAAGTGAAGGATCAAAGGAACTCTAGTCACTATTTTTTTTTTTTTTTTGGTTTTTTGAGACAGGGTCTCACCATGTAGTTGAGACTGACCTGGAACTCACTATGTAGCCCAAGCTGGTCTCGAACTCATAGCAATCCTCCTGCCTCAGCTTCCCGAGTGCTGGGATTATAGGCGTGTGCCACCATGCCTGGCCTCTAGTCACTATTTTTCTTACTTCTCATTGCTCTACGATCATTTCAAAATAAAAGGGGGGAGATATACCTACGTATTGCGTTTGAATTGAAATATATTTCAATTGCATATGTATTTGTAAACACTGGCATGTCCAGTGTTACTAACACAGTAGTGGGCTCAGATTCTGGGGGAAGAGGGGCAAACTGAAGAGCTGAGGGTGCTTTTTACTGTATTTTTTGTTTGTTTGTTTGTTTTTTGGTATCGGGGAACGAACTTCGGCCCTCGTGCTTGTGAGGCAGGCGGTGGAACCACTGAGCCAAATCCCCAGCCCTACTATATTTTTTCTAATGTATTTGATTTTTTAATGAGCCAGGCCTTGTCAGCCTCTGAAAAGCCTTGCTTACAAGCATCTTTATTTCTTTAGCACAAGTTAGTATAAACAGGCTAACTGACAATTCTTTTTTTTAACAGTTCTTAATAAAGCTTTCAGAATTGGGCCATGGATTGCCAAAGTGTCTCCAAAAAGAATGTGTGAACAAGCTAAATGTGGCAATTCTCGATCTTTTACAAAAAGAGGCAGACATGACACCCACTAGGCCCCATCACTTGCTATGTGGTTTGGAAGGGATCAAGCACTTCTTGGGGAGCCTGTGTTACAAGAGTAACACAGGAGGTGATGACCACACACACTGCACTGCTGTCCTGTGTCACCTGTGACCTGAAGAGAGAGGCTCAGAATCACTGGGCCATCCCATTCAGGTTCACAGGACACTGATTCCTGGGCTCTACAGAGCGAATGGCCCAAATGTCCTGGTCCTTCAAGCTGTGTATGTGCAGTAGACTGGATCTATATTTCGTCTTCATCATAGCATTTTAAAGACTAGACTGTTCAGTCTGTTTTGTTCTGTTTTTTTGTACTGGGGATCAAGCTCGGGACCTTGCGCTTGTGAGGCTAAATCCTCGGCCCTAGATTATTCAGTCTATCTCTGTCCCAGCAGCTGCAGGGAGCTGGGTAAGAGGGGTGACCTGCAGGGGCCAAGAAGACAAGACCTAGTCTGCTCTAGCTCCTGTGCCCGCTCTAGTTGGGCTGGCAGGGGCTGGCAGTCCAGGACGTGCAGGCTGCTGTCTCATTTCTTGGTCTCCTCCACAACAGAGGACCCTTACTGTCTCCCAAGTTCCATCGAGCTACATCTTTGGGGTGGGGGTAAGCAGGGTGCACAAGAAATGTCAATATGCTTTAAACTGGTCACCTCAGAGTCCCCCTAGGTTCAAAAGCCATTAAACCACCAAGTGAGTATGAATTGCTGTAAACTTTGTATATCATCCACAATTCCAAGCATGTTTCACAGACCTTTTGGGTATAAGAAGGGACCGTGCCTCCACCCACCACGACCCCGTCTCACCTGTCCCAGTGGCTGCACAGGCACAGATGTCCTTCCCTAGCAGACCCACAGGGACGCATGCCTTCTGGATTGGTGTGGGCTGCTTGAAGCCCATGGCTGTAATGGCCTGAAGAGAACACACAGTGACAAGTGGGCCTGGCAGAACCTCAGCAGGGAATAAATAGAGTGAGCGTCCAGAAGTGACTCTCTCAGTCCTGTCAGGCATTCAGTCCACACACAAACGGGGAACCTACCATGTGTGAGGTGCTGTTCTATGCACTGAGCATATAGCAATAAACAAAACAAAAAACAAAAGCCCTGCTCTCAGGAGGCTGACAATCTGGCAGAAAAAGACAAACGAAGAGACAAGTGTATGTCACACGTAAATACATGCTTTCGACAAAAAGAGCAGTCAAGGGGCCATGGAGGAAAGGGAGGTGCAATTCACAATAGGGCTGTCAGGGAAGGTACTGCTGAACCCCAAAGGGGTGAGAGAGTACCCAACGGACCCCTGCAAGAAGTCTTCCAGGCAAAGGGAAGCAAATATAAAGGCCTGGAGAAAGAGACTGCCTGACCTAGCTGAGGGCCAGCAGGGTCGTGTGGCCAGAGCAGAATGAGCAGAGAGATGCTGTCAGGAGGGACCAGAGGGGCAGAGTGTTTTAGATTAATGGAAGGAATGTGACTTCTTTCCCAAGTGAAAGTGGGAGCCATCAAGGGCTCAGAGAAGAAGAGGGACAGGATGGAATTTACTGCCTAAGAGGGCTCTCTAGCAACTGTGCAAACAAGAGAGTTGAGAGAGCCAGGACTCTACTAAGGGGGCACTGCAAGCATCAACCCAGAGCCAGGTGTGGTGGCGCACATCTGTAATCCTAGCACTCTGGAGGCTGAGGCAGGAGGACCACTATGAGTTCAAGACCAGCCTGAGCTACATAGTGAGTTCTACGTCAGTCTCAACTACATAGTGAGACCCTGTCTCAAAAAACAAACAAAAAAAAGATCAACCCAGGCTCCCCAAGAAGACTTACCTTCAGAAGAGGCCGGGAGAGGTTCATGTCCTGGAAGGAGAGATTGTCATCATACTGAGATGCATCTTCAAAGAATCCTCCTGCTTCCTACACAAGACCAAGAGATACAGGATGAACATTCAGCAAAAGCGTCCACGAACACCACAAGTTTAAAATCCTTTCAGATTGCCCAAGTGAGCTGCCCTGTTTCCCAAGCTCACCTGTCCTTTCTTCTTCTTCTTCTTCTTCCGCTCCTTTACTTTGAGTGTATCTAGGGAGAAAAACCCAGCTGATGCTCACAGCTCATACACACTGAGCACTCGCATCTGCTCCACACTGTCCTGGTATTTTATGTGGGCCTCCTCTGAGCCCACACATCTGCCTCACTTCCCAGACACGGACAATGAGTGGCAGTGCAGCTGAGTGACTTGCCTGAGGTAGACAGAAAGCAGAGCAGCCAGGCACAGTCCAGAGACCAGCTCTCAACACTGTCCCACACTGTGGTGCTTTACATACATTTCTACCGGCAACACTGAGCTACATGGGGGAGCCCACTGGATAAAGGTAACTTCGAAGAAGTTTGAGTCACAGCCATCTGGCAGCTGTGTGTGGCTACAGACGGGGAAAGAGGAAGCTGCCTACAAAGTATAACAACCTGAACAAAATGCCAAGGGAAGATAAAACCTTGAACATAACAGCAGGGAGATCCTACCGTACATAAGAGAAAAGGAATTCCTACCAAGTAGAAGTAGAGGCTCCCAACTTCCAGTCCCATTTCTTTTTGTGTGTGAGTGGTACTAGGGATTGAACCAAGGGTCTCCAGACTGAGCATTATCCCCAGCCCCGTTTTTTTTTTTTTTTTGGTACTGGGGATCAAACTCATGACCTTGCGCTTAAGAGGCAGGCACAGTGCCACTGAGCTAAATCCTCAGCCCTCCCACCCTTTTAAATGGTTTTGTTTTGTTTTGCAATAGAGTCTCACTAAATTGCAATAAAGTCCTGGGATTACAGGCACAGTCCACTGTAACGAGCTCCAGTCCCATTTCTCACAGCCCCACCATGACGTCTACCTGCTTTGGTGAGGATGTTCTCCTCCGCGGATGAGTAGTCAGTCTCTGATTCTTCATCTGCGGAGCCTGCTACTTCCTCTTTCCCTTTAAGGCCTGCCTGCTCCTCCGGGTCAGAGACCTCCTGAGCTTCTTTCTCCTCCAACTTCCCTGATTTGGCTTCTTTATCCTGGACACAGAATTCAAAATAAAGCAAAGTGACTACAAATTTCAGGAAATTCAGAACCTAAAAGGAGCACTCTTGAGCTCTACAGCCTGGACACGTTGCTGTGTGCTTCCTAGTGAATGTAGATGACAAGCACACAGCAGGGCACCTGTGTGAGCTGCACCCAGCTCAGGCTCAGAGAGAAACAGTGCTTAGGGTACAGCTCACAGCACAACAGTGAAAAGTAGCTGTGTTTCTTTCTCACCTCCGTTTTCCTTTTCTTTCGCACTTTCTCAATCTTCTCATCTAAGGTAGTGGCTGCCCTCTGCAGATAAAAATAGAGGAAAAAGAAACAGTCATGTAAGAAAGCGACCAAGCAAGTCTTGGCATGTCAGGTCTCGACAGTAATACAGAAAGGGCCTCTCGGGCCTTAGACGAATTAATAAATCTGTAGGTTATTTACAGGCAAAAGGGAGAAAGAAGTATTACATAAATAGTACATTTGTAAAAAGTAAAAACCTTTCAACTAACAGAAAGCAATTCAAACATGCAGTAGGGCTGCGCGTGGTGACACACACCTGTAATCTCAGCACTCGGGAGGCTGAGGCAGGAGGATCACTGTGAGTTCAAGACCAGCCTGGGCTACATAGTGAGTTCCAGGTCAGTCTCAACTACATAGTGAGACCCTGTCTCAAAAAATCAAATAAATAACAACATGTAAATGGTTTGTTTGTTTTGGTTTTAATTTTTGTTGTTTCAGTGTGTTTTCTGGAGTTATCTTGTTTTGTGTTTGTGTAACTGGGGACTGAATCTACCACTGAGCTACAACCCAGTCGTTTGAGTTATTTATTTGTTTGATTGAGACTGGGTCTTGCTATGTCATCCATCCTGGCCTTGAACTCACTGTATAGTCTAGGCTGGCCTCAAACTTGTGCTACTCCTCCTGCCTCAGCCTCCCAAGTGCTGGGATTACAGATGTGCACCACAGTGCCCAGCATAACAGCCTATTAATTAAAATGTTGAAATGTGAGTAAATTCAGATAATGCTGGTATTGCTAAAACATCAAAAGAGGGTAACTAATGGAAGCCCCTTTTATATATGTTCATAGCACCCTGCACCTTTATGGCATTTGCCACAAATGTAATTAATTGTACAATTAGCTGTCCAATTATTTTGTACCTTGCTAAGCTATAAGCTGCTAAGACAAAGTCCTTAGTCACATGGGACCGAAACAGTAGAACCTGGCAACAAATGGAATATTTGTTAAATGAACCTGAAACGAATTTTAAAAAATGAGATAGGAAAACAAATATTTCATGATTAACTTGAAAAACGTTTGCTATTCTCTGAAATAATATATATACTATACATACTTATATAAATTCTTCTCAAGACGATCTTGAAAAGGCAATGACAATTTACTTCAATCAGAACAAGAACCAGAAGAATTTGGGTTAAACTGTTCTGAGCAGGCAATTATTTGTTTCTCTTTGAAGCACATGAATGGAAAAAAAATGCTGCACCTTCTAGCTTGTTAGCCAGATTTACAGAAATGCATGAGCTCTTGGCAAACAAAAAAAAAAACACATTGGTGGCAGCTTTGGCTGTACTGTGTGAGAATCAAGGACCCTGAAAGTGATGCCACATGAAAACACCTAGCAAGTGACAGAGAAACGGCAGTATCTGTGGGGCAGAGGCAGAGTTCAACTATCAAAAAAACCCAAGGCTAGCCAGGCATGATAGCACATGCCTGTACAACTAGGACTTTGGGAGACTGAGGTAGGAGGACAAGTTCAAGTCCCACCTGAGCAACTTAACAAGACCCTGTCTCAAAATAAGGAATTTCTTTAAAAAGGGGCAAGGGATGTAATTCAGTGGTACAACACTCCTGAGTTCAATCCTCAGTGCTGCCAAAAAGAAAGAAAAGTGCCAGGCATGGTTGCACATGCCTGTAATTCCAACACTTAGGAGGCTGAGGCAGGAGGATCACCATGAGTTCGAGGCCAGCCTGGACTACATAGTGAGACTGTGTAAAAAGAAAGAAAGAAAGAGAAAGCAAGCAAGCAAGCAAGCACGAAAACAAAGGCTGTCTGCTAGATTGTCTTTTGTTACAAACTGATCTAAGTATCTTTCTAATAAAGGAGTGAACATGTAAAAACAAGAACACTTTAGCATAGCTACATTATTTTTTAACTCAACATTGGGCCATCTGCAAATTTCCTCCAAAACTTTTTTTCTTTTAAAGAAACAGGATCTCACTATGTGGCCAGAGCCAGACTTAAAGCCCTGAGTTGCTGGTACTATATAGGTATGCACTATAAAATCAAGGTGTGTCTGCCAGGGATTTAGTTCAGTGGCACAGTGCCTGCCTGACAAGTGTGAGATTCTGAGTTCGATGTGTGAGGTTCTGAGTTCAATCCCTGGTATCAGGGGAAAAAAAAAAAAAAAAAATCAAAGTCTGTCTTAATAGATACATTGAAGTCAGTCAGAGCTTACCCACCCCACCTCCAGGAAAAGCTATCATGGCATAATACGTCTATATGTCGTCTGTAGATAGATGAATATGATTGTAACTATAGTCTGCAGTACATCCATTTTTCAACGTTTAATACCTTGGTGTTAATCAAGACTGTGGGTTACTTGTGACCGCCTTTCCTCACCCCATCAAAAGTATATCACATGTTTTCAAAGGAGTTTCAGAATCCACTGAATGTTAAGAAGCACTGAGGCCAGGGCTAACCCTCCCCGTGACTCATTGTCCAACCTTCACAGCCCGCTGTCGACTATTCAACACTGTCAGTCTCACCTTCTTCTTGAGCTGGCTCATGACATCAGCCAGGGCCCAGCTGTCATCATACATCCCCCACTTCTCGGTAAAAACGAAGTCAGGGTTGAAATCAGCACTGCGGTTCTTCTGCAAGGCTTTCTGCTTTCGGCCCAGCACAATGGGCCCCTGGGAAGAGAACAGACAGGGTGACTATGGGGCGAGATGAAAGAAGAAAGGAAGGTGGCCCATAAGAGAACAGAATTACACAGGGCCAAACAGGTAACTAGGAGAAAATGACTTATTCACACATTGAGAGAGTTTTAACACACCTCTCTCAGAAACTGATAAATCAGGCAAGCCAAAATAGGTTTGTAGAAAATGTCACTGACACAATTCCACTGAACACACAGTGAACACAGCTCCTACCCCTACAGAATGTATGCAGGATGTAAAAAGTCCAACTCATAGAAACAGAGTAGATGAGGTGGTTGCCAGGGGCTGGGATGTCGGGAAAATGGGAAGAGAAAAAAGAAGCTGCCAAGAATCACGCCAAGGCTTCTGGCTTGAGATGGGAACAGGATAGAAAGATGGGACGGCGAGGGAGACCAGGAGCGAATATGCAGAGGCTGAGAAGAGCAGAGGGAAAACACCTGGGCTGAATCTCTGAACTGCAAGCGCCTTTTTCCTGCCCAAGTGTATTGTCTGTCACCTCCCACTCCAACGTAGGCTTTCTGGAGGGTGGCGCTTATGTTGTCCACTGCTAAGTCGCAACAGTAAACACTACGTCTAGCAGCGTTCAGTAAACCTTAAGGATCTCTGAACAGGAACCATGACTGACTTCACCTCTGGACCTCTATTAGGCTGGGCCTGGATTAACTATCACGTCAGTAGACCGATACTGTGTCCAGCAGGGCGACACTAATAACATGGCCAACAGAACAGAGGGGCAAGAAAGCTAACGGCAGTTGAACTGAGGATATCGGGATCCTGCTGAGCCCTACCCTGGGGGACGCTGAGGATTCGAGGACAAGGGCCTGAGGAATCGCGAGGACGGGACGCTGTCATGGTATCCCATGGGGCCGGGGCCCTGCCCGCAGCTGTCTTTCATAACCACTGCCCGGCTCATACCTCTTCCTCCTCATCTCCAGAGTCAGACTCTGGCTCCATTGGCACCTCGTCATCTTCGCCTATCGTCCCGATTAAACCGAGCTCCGCAAGCATGGTGAAACAGAACCCACTTCCGGAAGTGAGCAGCACGGCTGTCAGGCCCGCCCTCCTCCTTGACTTCCTCTTGGTCACTGCTGACATAACTTCCTTTTACCGCCCTCGCGGCCCACGCCTACCACACACCTAGAGCGCGCATGCGTAAATTTTGGGCGTGGTTTCATGTGGCGACGACATCGAGGGGGCGTGGTTTTATTTAAAATTCCATTGTCTAGGACGAGGCTCAGAAAACCGTAGACATCTGCGCAGTTTGCAAGACGTCTGGAAGAAGAAAGAGAGAAGATGTGCTTTGCTAAGCTCTATTATCTGTACGTTCGTTAAAAACTTGTGGCAGAAAATACAATGAATGGTTAGCACTTCTAAATAAGTGATTTTTACTTTCCACGATATTCACTTTCATGAAAATGAACGTAAGAACTACAGACGTGTTTACTAAGTGCTAGAACTGATCTAAGTACTTTTACACATATTCACTAGTTGAATCCTTACAAAACCCATGGCCTGCAGGTATCCATTACTGTTGCCATTTTACAGATGAGACTGGAGCCTCACAGAGGTCCCAAGGTCACAGAGCCAATTACTAACAGTCAAGATTATAAACTAGGCAGTGGCAGCAGGGTTCTTAGGGAAAGGGACTCAGAGTTTACTGATAATTTTTCCTCTCATCCACTCGTTTTATTTGTATTGGTGTTGAACTCACTGTGTGACCCAGGCTAGCCTTAAACTCACAGCAATCTTCTTGCCTCGGCCTCCTGAGTGATGGAATTACCAGCGTGCACTACCATGCGGGGCTTCCTCTCATTCACTTACGAAATCTTAAAGTCTGCTCTTGTGTCTCCTGCAGGCAACTTTCCTTTACATATCACTTCCTATATGAAGTCACCTGATAGCACCTATCCGCCCTTCCTAATCATGTTCCACCTACAACAGTCGTAGCGGTATCAGACAACTAGTTTCCATTGGCCATTTTATCGCAATTTTTTTTCATTTTTGAGGGTACAATTTGATGGCATTAATCCACTCATGATATTTTACAGCCATAGCCACTGTTTCCAAAACCGTTTCATCACCCTAAACAGGAACATTGTAACCATTAAGCAATTACATTCCCACTCTACTCTCCCCAGACCATGGTAACCTCTAATCCACTTTCTTCATCTATGATTCCACCAATCCTAGATGGTTCGTGTAAAGGACGCTATACAATAACTGTCCTTTTGTGTCTGGCTTGTGCTCTTAGCATAATGTTTTTATCCATATTGTAGCAAGAGATGAAGGGAGGAGGAGAGAGGAGAAGGGAAGGAGATAAATAAGAATTAAGCTGTTATGTACACGTACCAATTCCCCATGAGGAATGCAATCATTATGCCCTGCAAATATGGACTAATAAAAAAATAAAAATTGAAAAATTACAGCTGAATAATGGTGTATTGCTTGTGTAAACCACATTTTGCTTATTTATTTATCTGTTGATGGACACTTGGATTGTTTCTACCCTTTGTGAACAATGTGGAATAAACACTGTGGTACAAAGGCCTGAGTCCCTGTTTTTTGTTCTTTTGAGTACAGACTTAGGATGAAATGGCTGGGTCATATGATAATTTTATACTTGGCTTTCTGAGAAACCACAAAACTGTTTTCTACAAAAGCTGCATCATTTTCCATTTCTACCAATAATGTACGAGGGTTCCAATTTCTCCACATCCTCACCGATGCTTATTTTTTGGATGACAGCTGGGATGGCTTTAAGTGGGGGTTGTAATGGTTGTGAGTTTTATACTCTGGCTTCAGATACAGAAGCTTGGGAATGAAGAACGGCTAACACTTTCCTGGTGTTATTCCTTAGCCCAGTGTATCTTAACCCACAGATCCTAAAGGAAGATGTACCTTTCCAGAATGGAAAAACCATTCTCATGAGAATGTGACACGTAACCAAAAACTTGCATCAGCCTCCTGAAGTCCATCCAGTTACCCCAATGAAATCCTTTCTTCCAGACAATGGACAGCAGAGGCTTGATGTGACGTGATTCATCTTCTTTCTACCTCTTTTTGCTTCCATCCCACCAAGTTCAAATTCAAGTCCCCATCTCCCTTGGGATCAGATCCTACTTGGCTCTGCACAGAGCAGTGTTAATATTTTAGGAAAAGCTGCCCAAACGAGGCTTATTAGCTCAAAATTTATCTAGCCTATCTCAGCCCCCTTCGAGACTGAGGACACCAGTGGGGGCGGGATTTAGCTCAGTAGTTCCGCTGCCTGCCTTGCAAGTGCAAGGACCAGAGTTGAATCCCCGGTACCACACACACACACAAAAAAGACTGAGGACACCAGGATGAGAGCAGCTAAAGTCATTTTCAGGGCTTGCAGGGACACTCACTTGCCAGCATTCACAACATCCAGTTCCACACCCCCTAGAGGGACACCTAGAAGTCTCCAAACCCCCTAGTCACCTCAGTTCCGGGAAAGGCAGAGCCTTGCAGAGCACCCCTGAGGTTCCCGTCCTCCAAACAGGAGCCATCACAGGCAAAGACAGTCACCCCCTGGGAAACAAATGCCCCTGGGACCATGAGGATTCCTCCAGAGCTCCGGCAGCCGGAACTGAGACAGTGACCCACCGGCCCACAAAATCCACAAAGCCAACCCACAAAAGCTGGCCTCACGTTTTTGTGAGTGGCCACCGAACCCCTGCAACACAGCCAGGCCCTCCAGTTACTCCAGGAAGAGGCTTCTCCCAGCCTCCCTTACTTTCTAATTTTGTCTGATAAACATTTCTATATCTCACTGATACAGCCTGAAATTCTTTATTTGTGATGTGAGTCAAGAACCAAGTTGAGGTCCCCATCTCCTCTTTGGGGCTCCTCCTCACACCTCATCAGTGACATTCCCACTGGTCTCTCTGATTTTACTCTTGCCTCTGCTCGCATTCCTGCTGCTCGGGACAGAAATCTTTTAAGAACTCAAATGGTACTGCTATGGGCCTTGCTTCAATTCGGCCGTACACTTAGAACAAAATCCTGACATAGGCAACGTGCGCGCTTTAGTCCCGGCCTATTTCCCAGCTCTGCTTCCTCTTGCTCTTGCTCTCCTCCTTGCTCCCTGTGCTCCCGCCACACTGCCCTTTCACTGTCCCTCACACAGCCAGTCTCACATCTACCCCCACCCCCTGGCCTTTGCACTGGCTGCTCCCTCTGCCTGGGATGCTTCTCCTTCTGCCTCATGCATGACTGACTCTTTCTCATCCTCCAGATTCTGCTCAAAAGACACCTCCCTGGAGATTCCCATGTTGATTACCTCACAAACCAACAGAGCCACCCTGCAGATCCTCTGTGTCCCATCCCTCTCTGATTCACCTCAGGGTTCTCGGCACCCCTTGAAACCATCTCAGGTATTTGTTTGGTGAACTCCTTGGAGTCTGTCTTAGCTGTGAGCTCCAGAAGGACCTCAGCTCTCCTACTTAGCACTGCATCCCCGGTCCAGTGCTTGGCACAGGGCAGGTGCTCAGTCAGCACGAGATGAATGGATGAGGGAGTGCAGGTCCTTGTGTGTTTCGGGTGTGTGTCAAGTGTGCGTGCCAATTTCTCCTCCACTGTGCCGGATTACAGATCACTCTCGCTCCCTCCACCCTGACCTGGGGTCCTCAGAGCAGGAACCACACCCCATAGCTAGGAACAGTGCTTCCCACACCACTCTTACCGAAGGACAAGCGTTTTTGTTTGTTGAGACACGGTCTCACTATGCAGTCCAGAGCAGCCCCATACTTTTTACAGAACAAAAAACTGGCCTCGAAATCATGATTCTCCTGCCTCGGCCTCCCGGAGTGCTGGGATTACAGGTGTGTACACCAGGCCTGGACCAGCATTTAAAATATCCAGCCCATGGCAGACTGATATTTTTGTAAAATATAATAAAAATGTTGAGGCAATGTCAGTTTGCCAGCAAACATTCTGAATGCTTGTGATCCATTTCTGTACTTCTATCGTCATGAGCAGGTAAGGAAGGGATAGTTTACAAGCGGAATCAGTCCGGTCCACATTTTGAGTCGCCCCACCTTGGAACGGCATAGTAGGCACCAACGTTCTGAGAACTGCCTTGAGCCCTTAGAAGAGCAGCACAGTTCCATCACACACGATTAAAGGCTTGGTTCACTACAGAACATCGACAAATGCCCATGGCCAGGGCAACACTGTTCTGTGCAGCTTACAGCAGTGATGAAAACGTCCGCATGGGCCAGGGTGGTGACCACCAGCCATGTGCAGCTACTGAGCATTCACATTATAGCTAGTGGGGGAATTTCATTTTTTAGTATATATATATATTTTTAGTGTTAGGAACAGAACCCAGGACTCCTGCATGCTAGGCAAATGTTCGACTCCTGAGCTATACCCACTGAGGCAACTGCTTTTAATAATACAGTCACGTCAAGTTATACCTTTCCAAACTCAATGCTGCTATCTCCGTTCACACCTAACATCAAACCAACTTCCAAGATCTAACTATTCTACTTCCTAAACATAGATTCGACCTCACACCATTCTCTCTCTTGCAACTCTGTAGATGACACCGCCATTCGAGGACCCAGGCATCCTTGATTTCTCTCCTCCTCAACCCCTCCCCAAGCCCCACAGTCATGGTGTCCTGCTAATATCGCCTCCCACACAACAGCAACTCTCCATTTCTGTCCACCGCCAGCCCTGCCTCTCGTGGCCATGCGCCTCCTGCGTGGCTCCCATGCAGCCGTGTGGCTTCCACTCCCAGCCCAGTACAGTGCGAGACTCTCGAACAGCTTCCTATTGTGCTGTAGGACAAAGACACATCCCCTGCTGCTGGGCCTCCAGGCTGCTCTGTCTCACTCCAGACACTAAATTGTCAAGCTCTCTTCCTTCTTCTCCTTTTTCTCCCTCCTGCCTTGCCCCCTCCAACGTTTTGCAGTCCTGGAGATTAAACCCAGGCCCTCATGTATGCCAAGCAAGTGCTCTGCCGCTGAGCTATGTTCCTAGTCCTTTTTCCTCTTCCATTTCTTTTCTTTTCTTCATTTTTTTTCTTTTGAGACGGGGTCTCAATGTACAATCCGGGTCAGCTTTGAATTTGCTGTGTAGCCCAAGCTGGCCTCAAATTCACAATCCTTTAGCCAGGCGTGGAAATCCCAGAACTTGGGAGGGTCAGGCAGGAGGATTATCATGCGTTCCAAGCTTGCCTGGGCTACACAGAGAGTTCAAGGCCTGCCTGAGCTACATAGCAAGACCCTGTCTCAAAAAAAAAAATTCACAATCCTCTGGCCTCAGCTGGCCAATTGCTAGGATTACAGGAAGTCCAGCTTTAATATGAAACAGAGTCGTACTAAATCACCCATGCTGGTCTCGAACTTGCAATTCTCCTGCCCTGGCTTCACAAGTACTTAGGATCGTAGCATGTCCTGTAGTGCCTGGCACAGTGAAAGCAATTCCGCCTTCTCCTTCTTCTTTTTTGGTAAAAGGCGCTTGTAATCACGATGGAAGCAATTCTCCTTTGGAGCACTAGACTCAGTTGCAATTTGATTTTCTTTGGCGGGGGCAGCAGCAGGGATCGAACTCAGGACCTTGCGCTTGCACGGCAGACAACAGGACCACTGAGCTAAATTCCCAGCCCTGCAATTTGATTTTCATTTGTGGTGAGCTAACTAATGGGCTTCCTCGCCGTATCATCAGCAATATGAGAGCCGGGACTAGGTCTGGTTTTGCTTAACATTTTATTTCATTCCCTGGCACAGTGGCGGTGCTTAATAAAAATGTGTCACCCGGACAATTTAGCGGAGCAGCTGACCTGGAAGTCCCTAGAATCAGCTCCCTGGATTCAAATCCTGGCTCCCCCCATATCAGTTGTGACCCTGGGTAAATTAAACTCTCTGGAGGTCTGTTTTTTTCACCTGTACAATGGCAACGCTGTAACACCCATGTTTAAGAGTTGTTAGAGGAGTCTAGAATTTTGTTTTTGTTTGTTTTTCTGTTTTGCTTTGTTTTGAGATGACATCTTGCACGCTGCCCAGGCTGGTCTCAAACTCTTGTTGAAGCAGTATCCTGTCTCGGCCCCCAAATAGGTAGACCTATGTGCCTGAGCCACTGGCCTCACCAGATTGCATCATGTTTGTTTGTTTGGCTTGTTTCGTTTTGTGGGGTTGTTTTGTTTTGTGGTACTGGGGATTGAACTCAGGACCTTGCCCTTGAAAGGCGGGCGCCGGAACCACTGAGCTAAATCCCCGGTCTCCCGGTCTCCCCACCTTGTGTTTTGTTTTTGAAGACAGGGTCTCCCTGTATAGCCCAAACTGGCCTTGAACTCACAGGGATCCTCCTGTCTCATTTTCCAAGTACTGGGATTATAGGTGTGGCCACCTCACGCAGCAATTTTTTCCTGTGTTTTCTGAGACAGGGTCTCACTATGTAGTCCAGGCTGGCCTTGAACTAGCTACATAGCCTAAACTGGCCTCAAATTAGTAATCCTTTTGCCTCAGCTCCTCAAGAGCTAAGATTACTCACGTGCTCAGCAGAGACTTCATAATTTAAAACAGTACTTGGCATATACTAAGCACTTAATAATGGCAGCTGTCAGCAGCAAATGAATATGCATTATTACATGTGTGGATACCTCACTGTCCTCGCCCTTTCTCCCTCCCCATAGCAATGACTGCAGTGTAAGGGTCTTCCGCCTCCTTCTTCTGGCAGCACAGGTGCAAACTTTTAAAATGTAAATCAGATCCATTTCTTCAAACCTAATCTGAGTGTCACCAAATCGAGGACCAATGCTGACTCCGGGATAACAAGACATTTCTTTCTGATCCCTTTTAAAAAACATCTTCGGTAGTACAAGCTTGCAGTGCATAACAATTGCGCTCCTGGAGGGGAGTCGGCAGGTGTATCTAATCCCTTTAAATCAAGCATTTCGCAGTCTTGGCACTGCCGGGCGTTGGGCTGCTGGAGCCTCCCCTCTGTGCTGTAGAATGTTTGGCAGCGTCCCCGCCTGTACCCACTACAAGCCAGTGCCGTCCTCCTCACCCTCTGTGACAGCCAAAAATGTCCTGACATCGCCCCCGGTCGACAACCTGCTGCTTCCAGTGGGGCCTGCCCGCTGCAGCTACCCTGGGTCCCCCACACCCTGAGGATTCCCACACACAGCCGATGTGCTGCACACACACAGGCTGCCTGCTCGCCCTCAGAAAGTTACGTTTGTGTATCACTTTACTTCTTGGAAGACTGAGGCAGGAGAATTGCAAGTTCAAGCCCAGCCCGGGCAGTTTATTGAGACCTTGGCTCAAAGTAAAAAATAAATAGGGAGCTGAGTGTGGTGGTACATGCCTACAATCACAGCACTCTTAGAGGCTGAGGCAGGACGGTCACGAGTTCAAGCCCAGCCTGAGCAACTTAGGAACTTAGCAAGACTGTGTCTCACAATTTTTAAAAGGTGGGCGTAGGTAGGCTGAGTATGTATCGCTGTGAAAAGGCCCTGGGTTCACACTCTAGTACCAGAAAAATCAGATGGAATTTAAAATTTTTATTTCTAGAGAAATTATCACACTGGACCACTGAGGACATATTTTATAGTAATGCTGTTTGGAAGACAGCTATGCTAACCACTATAGCAACAACGCAGTAATGCTGTTTGAAATAATGAAAAACCACAGCACACTTAAAACATTGTAATAACTATGAAATAAGAAGACAGTGTGAAATAAATTTACCCAAATGTCAGTGACAGGAGAATGGATTAATAAGATGAGGTAAGTCCTAATCAGAATGTTAATAACGGTTTAAATGATAAAAGTAAAACTATAGGTACCAACATGAGAAGATCTGAAAAAATACAATTGTGAATAAAAAAGAAGTTATAGAAAGATGGGTACATAAAATGTGAACCATGAGTCGCATATGTAGATATTGTGCATAATGGTTAAACGCACAAGTTTTTGTTGTTGTTTTGGGACAGAGTCTCACTATGCAGCTCAGGATGGCCTAGAACTCCCTGTGACACTCCTGCCTCATCCTCCTGAGTGTTGGGGTTACAGGTGTGTGCTCCACCACACCCACTGAGCACAGGTCTTGGAACGGTGCAGACTTGGATTAAATCCTGCATCTTGTTCCTCACCATAGGGCCTTGGGTAACTTGCCAACCTCTCCATGTCAACTTTATCATTTACAGAAGCAGGGCACAGTCAGGAAGGGTGTACAACAGTTTATAATTGGAGTGGTAGCTTCTGGGTAGGGAGGGTAGAAAAGCGTGCTGGAGTATAGGCATTTTTATCCTTTGATTTTTTGTGTGCGGTTCATCCGATAATTTTCAAATTAATAAAATATGCCAGGGTCTGGGGGTGTGGCTCAGCGGTAGAGCACTTGCCTAGTATATGTGAGGCCCTGGGTTTGATCCCCAGTGTTACATAAATAAGTAAGCAAACAAACAAACAAATAAATAAGTCAAGTGTGTCACTGAAGCCACTCTCATCTTCCCATCAGCCCTGCTGTATCGGGCCTGCTGGGCTGGGCAAAGTCCTACAAACCACTTTTGCCCTTCGCCATCAGCCTCCTTGCTGGCATCTACCTGTGGCCTGTGCGTGTGAGAGGCTGGAGACTTGGAGGGGGAAGAAGGGAATCGCTCCTCCTGCTGCTTCGCTGGCTGAGGGTCACTCAGCAGCGCTCCTCCCTGGAAATGCAGCTCAGTCCGTTTGCAGGGCTTTGTCTCTCGGTAGCGCTCATGGGACCAGCTTTTCTGCATCCGCTCAGAGCAGCAGCAACTGTGCACCTCAGCCTCCCCCTGGGAACTCCCCTCTGGCCTCGGAGACATTGGTGTCTCTTTGCAGATCTGAGCTGCATGGGACTCTCCTGTACTCTTATGCTGCACTCAGCTCCCTGTTCCGTAAACTTCAGAGTTTTAACAATTGCAGCCTTTCCCGTCCGTGACACTAGCTGCGTGTGTAATGCAGTTGCTACCTCCAAATACCTGGAATTCCTTTTTGCCCGTTAAGTGTACAACATATAGTACAGTATAGTGGTTTTCACACACGTCCACAGATCCTTTCATGTCCTCCCCTCAGGAGGGTGAGCTTACTTCCCTCCCTAAGAAGGCTGTACTTAGTTATCTTTCGGCTACACGATATGACAGACTTTGTTTTTTATGTGATAGACTTTGAATTCTGAGGCTCCATCATAAAAAAAAAAAAAAAGAATGTCTTTCACATGCTGTCTTTCTGGAATCACACACACACACTCTCGGTGAAGGGAGCTCCACGTCCCGAGGAATAGAGCCACCTACGGGGAAGCCCCTGGAATGAGGAATTGGGCCCTGCCATTGGCCAGTCAGAAATGGAGGCTCTGGGCAGCCACCCAGTGAGCGCTCTGTCTTGAAAGGGGTCCCTGAGGCCCTGTGGAGCTTCAGCTGACACAGTCCTGCAAACACCCAGCTGCAGCCCCGGCAGACCCTGTGCAGGAGCCTGTAACTCTGCCCTTCCCGATTCCTCACCCACAGCAACTGGGAAATAATTGACATGTGCTTTAAGTCACTGTGCTTGAGGTGACTTGTTGTGTGTCAATACAGTGAGCGGCTAGCTAGATGCGGTGACCCACACCTGGAATCCCAGCACTCTGAGGCTGAGGCAGGAGGATCACGTGTCTGAGCCCAGCCAGGGCAGTTTGGTGATTTGGGAAGACCTTATCTCAGAATAAAAAGCTGAAAGATGGCTAGAGGAATTGCAAATGGGATTATATCAGATTAAAAAAAAAAAAAAAAAAAAAAAAACTTTAGCCCAGCACAGTAAAGCAAACAACCAACAAAGTAAACAGACAACTTACAGAATGGGGAAAAATTTTGCCAGCTACTCCTCAGGGGACTAATATCTGGAATATGTAAAGACTTCAGACAATTAGATCTCCCCAAACAAAAGACCCAAGGAAAAATATGGACAATTGACAGGCTGGGGATTTCATTCAGCAGCACCTGGCCTGCCTCTCAAGTGTAAGGTCCTGAGTTAGCTCCCTCATACAATTGAAAAAGAAAAAGCAATCGAAATGAAGAGACCCTTCTCAGAAGTACAAATGGCCAATAAATACATGAAAAAATGTTCAACCTCTCCAGGCAATAGAAAAACAAAAGCAAGTTGAAAAAAATGCTGAGATTCCATCTTACTCCATAAAGAATGACCACCATCAAGAAATCAGATAATAACAAATTCTGGTAAAACTGTAGGTGGTTGCGGGGAGGAACCCTTCTATATTATCGGTGGGAATGTAAACAAGTATAATATGGAAATACTAAAAAACTAAAACAATTCCTCCCTCTAGGTATCTTCCCAGAAGAGAAAAACATATTACACAGATCCGTGCATACCCATGTTTGTAACAGAACAATTCCGAATAGCTAAATCGTGGAAGAAACTTATATATGCATCCATAGGTGAGTGGATAAAGAAAATGTGATGTTTGCACAGTGGACTACTACTCTGGTGTGCAGAAGGGTGAATCTGAGTCATTCGTAGGAAAATGGGTGCCCTTTGACACCCCAATGTTAAGTGAAAGTAATCAGACACCCAAGCTTAAATATAAGAAGAGTTGAGATGTGTTATTATGTACAGGTGCCAACTTCCCACAGTGAATATGATCATTATGTTCTACCAATATGTACTAATACAAATAAAAACAAATTTTAAGGCCTGGGGATGTAGCTTAGTACAAAGGCTCTGGGTTCAATCTCCAGTACTACGAGAGAGAGAGAGAGAGAGAGAGAGAGAGAGATAGAGAGAGAGAGAGAGAGGGAGAGAAAGATTAATTGATCTGGCTAATAATTCTTCACACTACAAAAGCATTGTCACTCTATCTACTTGGAGAGGAAAACACAAAATGAATAAAAGACATAGTGAAAAAATAAAAACGAAGAATAGAGGTACTAGGAGCTGAGGGAGACTTTAAAGAAATACATCTGCAACTTCCTAAGGCAATAAAGTTACCAGAAATGCCTGGCTTCGTTAGCCATCCTGTCCTGACTACCTACAGGTAAGATCTCCTCCCTCTGGGAATTACCAGGTCTGACCTGTGCACACTTGTCACGCAGGAGGCAGGTTCTGTTCTGACGCAACCCTGAGTCCTCTGGGCCGTCCAGCTGCACCAGCCCCTCCCGGCACCACTCGGGGGTCCCTTGTGTGGAGCATTAATTACATATTTAACAGATGGGGCCAAATTCAGGACCTTCACATTCTTAAGGTCAGGGAGGCTCACAGAGGCGTCACCCTCCAACAGGAGTGGGCCCTTGCTGATGCTATAGAAAAGGGATATGGCAGCGGTCAAAACACTTAGGGATGCCTTGTAAATGTATTAAAGATCTGGATAGATTTCAAGTAGGAACTAAGGCTGGAGAACAAGGTGATTTTTATCTCTTTAGCAAAGTTCATTAATGTGACTGCTTAGAAAGATGAAGATGCATTTGAAAACAGAAAGCTTTGTAGCCAACCAAGAGTTCAGCGAGAACGACAGGGGATTGGGCGGGGCACGGAGAAGGATGGTTAAGGGGGCTCTGGGGTGATGAGTATGGTTTACCATAATTAGTGTGTATTCCAAAGCAGTAGAGGCTGGGGATGCAGCTCAGTGCAAAAGTGCTTACTTCACATGCACAAGGCCCTGAGTTCAACCCTCAGCACCAAGACAGAACTAGTAGGAAGATTTTTCATGTAGCTCCAAGACGTAAGAATGATAAATATTATAAATGCCGGCATGGTGGCGCATGCCTGTAATCCCAGCACTCAGGAGGCTGAGGCAGGAGGATCACTGTGAGTTCGAGACCAGCCTGGGCTACACAGTGAGTTTGAGGTCAGTCCATTTGAGGTGATTGATGGTCCAGTGTCCTGATCTGGTCATTAGACTCCGTGTACACATACTAAAATGTCATACTGTACCCCACAAATACGTACAGTTCTTATGTTGATTTTTTTAAAAATCAGGGCGGAAGATTTGGCTCAGTGGTTCGGCTGCCTGCCTCACAAGCACAAGGTCCCGTGTTCGATTCCTGGCACCAAAATAAATAAATAAATAAATAAATAAATAAATAAATAAATAAATAAATAAATACATCTTTGGCCGTGAATTTAGCTCAGTGGTTCCACCGCCTGCTCCAGAAGCACAAGGTCCACGTTTGATCCCCTTTACCAAAAACAAACCAAATAAAACAAAACAAAAAAACCTTCAAGGCTAACAAAGGGCTCAGAAAAAGAATACAGTGATTGACTAGCAATGTCCGCTGTGGACATGGGGGGAAGGGGTGAAGAATCCTGGACCTGATTAGCAAATGTGGAGTCAGAGGGGAAAGAGGATTGAGAGTGTACTCGGGGCTTCCTAGGCATGATTTTACTCAGTTCCCCGAACTCCACTTGACAGACGAAGCACCCAGTCGGGAGGCAGTTGACATTTGGCTGTAGGTGTCTGACTCTAAGAACTGTCTTCCCTACATGACCCCAATTCTGACCCAAGTAATAACAATTACCTCATTGTCGAGATATTTTCTGTGTTCCTTGTGCGAGCTTAATTCTGTCTTGGTTTTTAGTTTTCCATGTACCCCATTCCTTTTGGCAGTCTGGGAGGATTGAACGTAGGGAGTAGTGAGCCTTAGCCCTTTTGCAAAATTTTATTTTTAGACAGGATCACTAAATTGAGACAGGATCTCACTAAAAAAGAGATGAAGTAAAATAAAATGGAGATGGGCCTAGGCAAGGAGCACATGTACAATCCAGCCAACTCAGAGGGTTGAGGCAAGAGGGTGGCCAGTTAGGCCAGTCTGGGCAATTTATTTATTTATTTTTTATTTTTTGGCTTTTTGAGACAGGGTCTCACTATGTAGTTCGGACTGCTGTGGAATTCACTGTGTAGCCCAGGCTGGTCTCGAACTCACAGCGATCCTCCTGCCTCAGCCTCCTGAGTGCTGGGATTACAGGCGTGCACCACCACGCCCGGCTTGAAAATATAGTTAACAACATTTGTGGCAGTGCCCTTTTCCCAGTGATAAAATAGCCATAGGAAAGTTGTATGCCACTAGATGTTGGCAGAACTTATCTGGGTGTGGCATTAAAGGTAATTATTTTTCTTCTTTGTGCTACTCCATATTTTCCAATTTTGTTCTAATAAACATGCATTACACCAAGAAAGCTGTAATTAAAAAAAAAAGAATGAAACAGTAACCATTGGCAAGAATGTGGAGAAATTGATCCCCTTTGGCATTACTCTTGGAAATGGAAAACTGTACAGTCTTTTGGAAAAGTTTGGTAGTTCTTGTTTTGTTTTTGGGTACTGGGGATCGAACTCAGGACCTTGTGCTTGCAAGGCAGGCAGTGGCACCACTGAGCTAAATCCCCGGCCCTGGCAGTTCTTGAAAGAGTTAAACATAGAGTTATCATATGGCCTGAAAATTCTGTATCTAGGTATATACCCAAGAGATTGAAAAACATCTGTCCACACAAAAGCTTGTACATGAATGTTCGTAGCAGTGTAATTCATAATAACCAAAATGCAATTAAAAATTAAAAAGATGAAATCACAACAGACATTGCTGAAATCCGGAAGATTATTAGTATCTATTTCACAAACATGTATCAATAGATTGGAGAATTCCGAAGAAATGGAGCGATTTCTAGATACATGAGAATTACCAAAATGAAACTAAGAAGAAATAAAAACTGAGTTATCCAATAATAGGCAATGACTTTGAAGTAGTGATAAAAAAACCTACCAATTAAAAAAAGCTAAGCCGGGGATTTAGCTTAGTGGTTCCACCGCCTGCCCGTAAGCACAAGGTCCCAGAACAACAAAAAAGATCAAATATCATGACTAAGTAGGCTTTATTCCAGGGATGCAAGGGTGATTCAACATGCATTAATCAGTAAGTGTAGTATATCATATAAACAGAAGCCAAGACAAAAATCATATGATCATCTCAATAGACACAGAAAATGCCTTTGACAAAATCCAACATCCATTTATGATAAAAAAAAAAAACACTGAGGAAAATAAGTTCAGAAGGACTTTATCTCACTCTGATAAAAACTATTTATGACGAACCTACTGCCAACATCATATTAAATGGGGGAACATGGAAAGCTTTCCCTTTAAAATCAGGAACAAGACAAGGGTGTCCTCTGTCACCACTCCTGTAAAACATAGTGCTAGAAACTTTAGCCAGAACAGTTAGGCAAGAGAAAGGGATGAAACATATGTATAGGAAAGGAAGAGGTCAAATTATCATTATTTACAGATGACACAGAAGATACAAAAATTCCACCAAAACATTCCTATAATAGGAGGCTGGGGATGTAGCTCAGTGGCACCACACCTGACCAGCAAGCGTAAGGTCCTGAGTTTGATTCCTGGTACCAAAAAAAAAAAAAAAAAAAAAAAACTCCTAGAATAATCGAATCAAGAAATGTGGCAGGATAAAAAAATCCATAGCACTCCTCTACTCCAACAATGAACTGATTGAGAAAGAGATAGGACAAAATATCATTTAAACATTCAAAGTAGCAGCAAGAGAAATTAAATACTTAGGAATTAACCTAAGGAAGAAAAAGACGTCTACAACAAAATTTACAGTACTCAGCAGTTCTGCCGCCTGCCTTGCAAGCGCAAAGACCCGAGTTCAATCCCCAGTACCAAAAAACAGAAAGAAAATGGAAAGATGGGCGGGGGATTTAGCTCAGGGGTGCTGCTGCCGGCCTCGAAAGTGCAAGGTCCTGAGTTCGATCCCCGGTACCGCAAAAAAAAAAAGTAAAATATCCCCTGTTCCTGAATAGGCAGAGCCAATACGGTCAAAATAGCCGTACTTCCAAAACTGATATATAGATTTAATGCAATCTCAATCAAAATACCAATGGCATTCTTCACAGAACTGGAGAAAACAATCCTGAAATTCATATGGAACCAGAAGAGACCCAGAAGAGCAAAAGCAACCCTGGGTAACAAGAGCAGAGCAGAAAGCATCACAGTCCCACATGTGAAGTTGTATTACAAGGTTACAGCTACAGCACAGTACAGGCCCCCAAACATAAACTCTTTATTTCCTGAAAGAGAAAATAAATAAGACTCTTGAAATCAGAGGTGTAGGACTTTCTGAACAGGGCCCTGGTTGTACCAGAAATAGTACAAAGAATCAATAAGTGAGATCATATCAAGATAAAAAGCTTCTGAACAGCAAAAGAAACAACCAACAGAGTGAAGAGACACCCTACAGAGTGCGGGAGGAAATTGCCAACTATTCCTGAGACAGAGGACTAACATCTACATAAAGCACCCCCCCAAAATTGACTCCCTCAAAAATAAAAGACACAATAAAACAATGGACAACTAACCAAGTGTGGTGGCACCTTACTGTAGTCCCAGCACTTGGGGGGCTGAGGCAGAAAGACCTCTGTGGGTTCAAGGCCAACTTGGGCTACATAATGACTTCACTTCTCAGAAGAAGTGCAAATGGCCAATAAATACATTAAGAAATGTTCTCCATCCCTGGCCACTAGAGGGGCGCAAATTAAAACAACCCTGAGATTCCATCTTACTCCTGAAAGAATAGCTATCACGGAGAAATCAAATAACAACACATGCTGGTTAGGCTGCAGGGGAAAAAGGAACCCTTTTGCCCTGCTGAGAAGAATGTAAACTAATACAACCACTATGGAAATCAGTATGGAGACTCCTCGAAAAAACTAAAACTAGAAATTCCATTTGACTCAGCTAGTCCCTTTCCAGGTATCTTCCCCAAAGAGTTAAGGACATGATACTACAATGATACATCCATACTCGTGTTTATAGGACCACAATACATTATAGTTAAAACTGGGACACAGCCTATATAACCATCAACAGATGTTTGGAATTCAAACCGGGTGTGGTGGTGCATGCCTGTAATCCCAGCTCTCGGGAGGCTGAGGCAGGAGGATCGCTCTGAGCTCAAGACCAAGCTGGCTACATAGTGAGTTCCAGGTCAGTCTCAACTACATAGTGAGACCCTGTCTCAAAAAAAAAAAAAAAAAAAAAAATGTGGAATTTACATACAGTTGAGTACTACTCTCCTATAAAGAAGGATAAACTTGAGTTATTTGTAGGGAACTGAATGCACCTTGAGACCATAATGCTAAGTAAAATAAATCAGACGCATGAGCTCAAATATCGCACGGTTTCTCTTATATGAAAAACACAAAATATGAACAAAATGCAAAATAAAAGATAAGACACCAGGAATAGGAAGTAGATCTTTCTCACATGGGAAGAGCATGAAGAAGTGGAGGGAGAGGAGAAAGAAAGAGGAACAAAGGGAAAGAAAGGGGAAGAGGATAAAAAAGAATTAAGTGTGTTGCATCCACGCACCAACTCTCCACAAGGGATGTAGTCATGATGTACTGCAAAAACGCACTAATAAAAACAGAAAAACAAAACATCTTAAAAAGCAGTAATCTTTCTCAATTTACAATCTTTTTTATATGTCACATTGAACATGAATAATATCTACTGTTTAGTTGGCACTAAACTTTTTATACCCCTATGATAACATTGTTATGGTTTCTCTCTAAAATGTCCCCCAAAGCCTCAGGGGCTCATAGGTGGGCTTTTGGGAGGTGAAGCCTAACTGGGGGAGGTGGGTACTGGGGGTGTGGCCTGGAAAGGTCTATCTCCCTTTTTCTCTTTTTTTTTTTGTTTTATTTTTTTTTTTTTTTTTTTTTTTTTGGTACCCTGGATTGAACTC
>NW_022900934.1:11844940-11854632 GCF_012274545.1 Fukomys damarensis
TTTTTTTGAGACAGGGTCTCACTATGTAGTTTAGACTGCTCTAGAATTCACTGTGTAGCCCAGGCTGGTCTCTAACTCACAGAGATCCTCCTGCCTCAGCCTCCCAAGTGCTGGGATTACAGGCACGCGCCATCACGCCTGGCTCCTCTCTTGATCTCTTTGCTTCCTGCTGCTGCGCCAAGCCATGAGCTATTTCTCCTCTGCCTCGCCACCCTACCAGTTATGGACTGAAACCTGTACAAACTGTGATCCAAAGTAAACTTCTCCTTCCCTAAGTTGTGAGTGTTGGGTATTTTTTTCCCACCAAAAAAGAAAGTGACTAAAACAAACATGCACCCCCCCAAAAAAATCTTATTAATTATTGCTTTACTTAGGGTTTTTTTATTGCAAGCAACAGAAACCACCTCTCACTAACTGAAGCAGGAAAAAGGATTTTCTGGAAAGCTATGACCTATGTGCCCAGGTCTGTAGAAGAGTTTCTTCCCCTAGAAAATGTATGATGTTCAGCAAGTGACCACTACTTTGTGCCTCAATTTCTGCATCCACAAAATGGAGAAAATATGACTATGCACCTCACGGGAGTGTTGTAAGAGTTAACCAACCCGATAATTAATTAATGCATTAATTAACACACTGACCCATTAATTAATTAAAGCCCTTGAAACAGTACCAGGCATATAGTTAGTGGTCCCAAAGGTTCCTTAGGATAATAAGGAAATTACCCAAAGAAGGTAATAGGTGGCTAGCGCAGGATTTGAATCCAAGTCCATCTGAATCCAGAACCTGAGCTCCTCACCATGGCAACCAGTTTTCACAATACTAACTGGAGCCACAATTCTCCCCTGTTTCTCCTGAGCACTGATGAAAACCAAAGATTGTCCCTTCACCCAGCCTCTCAGCAGTGACTTCCTGTTGTCTTTTCCTAGCGCTTGTAAACAAAAACTTGTCAAGCCAGTTGGTCCCTTTCAGAAGTTCAGTCCATGCCCACACCCTCCAAAAACATTTTCTGCATTGGTTTGCTGTGTCTCCCTTGAGTGAGGTTATACTTCTAAGTGTAGAGGACATTTAATCCAAGTACTCCTGTCTCTAGGTTCGCCTAGCTGCTGAAGCCATGATATAACATTGCTCACAAAGTCTCTGTCTGGCTCTTCTCTAAGCGCTGGTCTTTCTTCTGACACTTGGTGGAAGATATTAGATTAAGGGCCTGAGATGTAGCCTAGTAGGTAGAACATAATCCTGACTATCTTTAAGAGAGAACGATAGGAAAGGAAAAGATACAGTCACTATCTCAAAGAATGCAATTCTCTGAAAAATGTGTCTGTCGTTGATGGTTTGACTTTTAATTTTCCTTTTTCTTTGTTGTACCAGGAATCAAATTCAGAATCTTGCACTTGCAAGGCAGGCGGTGGAACCACTGAGCTAAATCCTCAGCCCCCTGGACTTTTGATTTTTCTGATTTTTTTTCTTTTTTGAGATAGAGCCTCACTAGGTATTCCAGACTGTCCTGGAACTCAGTATGTAGCCCAAAATAACCTTGAAATGGCAATCCTATCTCAGCCTCCTGGGGGCTGAGTTGCAGGGATGTGTCACCGTGCCTGGCATTTCCTGAATTTTAGATTTTGATATTTTAAAAAGCTTGCTAGTCGTGTGCATCTGTAATCCTAGCTTCTCAGAAGGCTGGGGCAGGAGGATCCTGATTTAGATATCAGTTTGTTTAATACTATCTTAGTCCCGATCTCAAATAATCAAAAATGAAACACAAAACCTTGCTGGCTTGAGAGATGCTACTACCCCACCCCACCCCATGAGCAATTCTTACAGATAGCAAAGAGATCACTGGGAGGGTGACTTTCATATGCTGATTCCAAGGGTATAACCTTATTCACCCCTGTATCTAATTCTCACACCCCCAAGCCAATATTTTCCCTTCCCCAAACCATCCCAGGTTTATACCATAACCACCCCGCAATTATTCAAACTAGCAGGGCCAGGGATTTAGCTTAGTGGTTCCACTGCCTGCCTCGCAAATGCAAGGACATGTGTTTGAATCCTAGTACCAAGAAAACCCAAACAAATTATTGAAACTAGCCAGTCCTAGATGTTTTGTCTGCCTTACCTTTCCTGTTGACCCCAGCAGATTCTGCTCTGGCTTTCCCTCCCTCCTACCTTCTCCCACTTGGTTTAAACCTGGTGCTTCCCTTGTGGCCCTAATGGTGAGCAGTAACTGGGACCTCTGAGTGTAAGTACCTGCCTTCCAAGCCTTGTGCTTTTCCTCCCATAGCTGCACGGGTTTACCATATCCAAATGGCACACTCTTAGCACAGGTTTTGTGGGTCAGTATTTTTTTCTAAAAAGGTTGGATTTACATTTATTGTTAAAACACTACCGCTGGGCTTGGCAGTGCATTCCTGTAATCCCAGCATTTGGGAGGCTGAGGCAGGAGGATTGCTGGGAGTTCGAGGTCAGCATGGGCTACATAGTAAGTTTAAATTCAGCCTGAACTACTTAGTGAGACCCTGTCTCAAAAACAAAACAAAACAAATTACTGATATAGGTTAATTATAAAATTTATAGTATAAGAGACTGATACAGAACATTAAAGAAATTTTGACCAAACATAGCTCCTGCATCCTACCATTTTAATAAAATTGTCTCTTCCATTTTCCAGTCTTCCTTCTAATTTTGTTCCACATTCATTCCTCTCTTTGCATGTTTAGCAAGGATAACATCAGTGATTAATTGTGGCGCTAAGAAACACATTTTTCTCTTGCTATAAGAAGAAACTCTGTTTCTGAAGGTCAATGATTTCTTCCCTTTTTTTTTTTTTTTTTTTGAGGCAGGGTACCATTTTGTAGTTCAGACTGGCCTTGAACTCACTATGTAGTCCAGGCTGCCCTCAAAATTGAGATGCTCCTCCTGCCTCAGCCTCCCTGTGCTGGGATTATAGGCGTGGACCACCACACCTGGCTCAGGTCAATGATCTCTAACCTAGCATTCTATACCCAGCCCAATTATCTACGAAGTATGGGAACAGAATAAAAACATTCCCCGATGAACAAGGCACCCAAAATTCCTCCTATATGCCCCTTGCTCGGGAAGTAGGTGGAGTGTGAGGGAGAAAACCACACATAAAGAAACAGAATCTAGGGGAATGGGGCCCGGGCGAGGAAAGAAGCAAAACCATCAGCCAGGGCCTCCCTGTCCAGGGGACCCAGGCTGGAACCAGTAGGGGGACCCAGAACGACAGGGTCAAGGATGTCATTAAGGAGAAAAGAAAAGGAAAAGAAATTTGCCTGATTTTTTTAATCTATTGAAAGAAGATTTCCATGTGTTTCAGAGATTTTTGGATCAACTGGTGATAAGCACATAGGCAACTAAGTAAACCCAATTTGTAGAACAGATGGGCTCCATGGGTGTAGGCAGAAAACAAAGTTATTCTTGGATGCAAAGTTTATTCTTTGTTCTTTGCGTGTTCGGTTTGTCTCTCTCAAGTCCGTTCTTCCCCACACTTCTGAGGTCCACAGCATGGATTCTGAGCCACTGTCAGGTAATAACGTTCTCTGTCACTCGAAATTACCGAACAGTCTTAATTCAGCCATTAAAAAATACCCTTCTGTGGATTAAACTGGATCTTATGAAATTACCTTTTTTATTTTTATGTTTTGGTGGTCCTGGGGGTTGAATCCAGGACTTTGACCACTGACCTACATTCCCCAACCCTTCTTTTATTATTTGTTGGTACTGGGGATCAAACTCAGGACCTCAAGCTGTCTAGGCAGCTTATTTTTTTTTATCATTTTGAGACAAAGTCTTGCTAAATTGCCCAGACAGGCCTTGAACTTGTGATCCTCCTGCCCCAGCCTCCCAGGGCGCAGGCCTCACGGGCGAGCACCGCTGTGCCTGCCTGAAATTACCGTTTTTGTGAGTCATAAGTGCTTGGCAATTTCATTCCCTTCACTGCAATAAAAGTAAAAACTTCCACATTTGCGGAAGTGAAGTCATCTTTCCATCACCCACGCTTGCTTTGGGTTGGGCGCCTGAGTGAAGAAAGAGAGGCAGTCGGCACCCCTTCCACTCCGGAGGGTGAGGTTAGGAGGGAATGGGCTGCGGAGGGCAAGGAAAAGAGGAGGGCAGCGCTCTTTGATCCTGGCCAGCGCTGACCATGGCCAATCCCTCTCCCAGCTTCTGGGAGTTGGTGACCTCCGGCCCGGTCAACTTTAAGCCCCAAGTACCCTCCCTTTGTCAGTCCTGCCCTCGGCCCTGGACATTTCTCCTCCACTGACTTCACCTCCGCCTCTGGGCAAACCCCTTAGCCTAGGTCCGGCTGTTCCTCCAGCAGGGCGGAGGTGGCCTCAGGACATTGCCTTCGCCATGAGCACCCCTGAGCGCCCCCTGCCCCTTTGCTGTGCCCCCTTCAGAGCCCTCAGCCAGCCACCGTCCACTTCCTTTACACTTAGCAGTGTGAAAGAAATGCGTGTGTCTGAGAGAATGGAAAGAAGACTACCAGAAGGAATTCTCATGTTGCACAGGAGGCAGAGAGAAGATCTAAAACGTACGCGCGTCACTTAGACATGGAAGGAAACTGCCAGGAGGGAGAGTTCAAAGTGAGTGGGTGGATGTTGTTTTCCATGATACTTAAAAAAATAAAAAGTGGCTCGACTCTAAAAAGCGAATACTTTAAGAAATTTGATTTAAGGCCGGGGATTTAGCTCAGTGGTTCCTACGCCTGCCTGGCAAGTGGAAAGTCCGGAGTTCCACTCCCGGTACCAAAAAAAAGAAAGAAAGAAAGAAATTTGATTTAGGTAGAGGGAGGGCAGGGGCAGGGGCAGCGGACATAAAAAGTATTAAGATGTGTTATGCACACGTTGCAACTCCCCATGATGAATGTAATCATTATGTACTGCCAAAATGTACTGATAAAAATTTGAAAGATAAAAACATTTTTATCCACTCAAAAAACAAACAAGCAAAAAAACTGGATTTAAAGTCAGGCACGTGTGTATGCAGCACTTGGGAGGCTGAGGCGGGAGGACTGCAAGTTTGAGATCACCCTGGATTACACAGAGTTCAAATCCAGGCTCCTGTTTGTTCTTTCTGTTCCTGTTCTCCTCTTTCTTCTCCTGCTTCTGAGAGAGACAAAGACAGAGAGAGGAAGAGAGAGAGAGAGAGAGAGAGAGGGAGAGAGGGAGAGAGAGACAGAGACGGTCAGAAACAGAGAGACAGAAGACAGAGAGAGAGAATATAATTTAAACTACAGGGGTGCTGCATGCTGTAATCTCAGGTTCTGGGGAGGTTGTGGCAGGAAGAACAGTAGTTTTAGGCCAGTTGGGCAATTTAACAAGACCTTGGCTAAAAAAAAATGTTTTTTAATTTACAAACTATGGATATGTGGTAAAAACAAAGCTATGTGGTAACTGGTAGAAGCGGCACACACCTGTAATCCCAGAACTCGGGGAGGCTGAAGCAGGAGGATCACCAGCTCAAGCCCAGCTTGGCCAACTCAGTGAAACCCTGTCTCAAAAATAAAAAAGGGCTGAGCCGGGGATTTAGTTTAGTGGTTCCGCCGCCAGCCTTGCAAGTATAAGTTCGATCCCTGGTACCAATAAATAAATAAATAGATAGATAAAGGCTGAGGGTGTAGCTCAGTGCAAAGGGCCTGGGTTCAATCTTCAGTCCCTCAAAAACAAATACGCAGAAATGGCTCTGTGGTAAAACATAGAAATTATCTAGGGAGTAGGCAGCATTTGAATATAACACAAGCACTTGTGTTCATCGCAAGAAACTATTTACACGAAGCCACATGCTGCTTCTGTGACCAAACTGCTGCCTGTCCTCTCAGTGAAAATGAATCCTTTGAGCCCTCTGCCTCCAGTATCATCAAAATTCACCCTCTGGTCTCCAAATAGCCTTGAGGTAAGCAATGGATTCTTCCTCAGCTGCGTTTAAGCTTAAATTGTGAGGAGGCAGCTGTTTTTCTCTTTGGGAAATAACCAGGTCAGCTAAGCCAGCAGGGTCTCCCTGGTCGACCGAGGACTCAGGACGTTCACTTCTCACCTCACTCCCCAAAGAGCCCTGACATTGCTGTACAAACCCTACCAGGCTTTTATGGGCCAGCAGGTGAGAAAAAAAGACCAGGAGTGAAAAACAGACGTGGTCTTCAAGTAACCTCCATGACCTGTCTGTCTTGTTCACCTCAATCTTCCTAGTGCCTGACGCAAAGTTAATGTTAATCCAAAATGGTGGCACATTCCTGTAATCCCAGCACTCCGGGAGGCTGACGCAGAAAGACTCCAAGTCTGAACTCAGCCTAGACTATTTAGTGACTTAGTGAGACTGTCTTAAAGCAAAGCAAAACAAAACCACACAAGGGCTGGTGATATAGCTCAATACAAAGGCCCTGGGTTTAATTCCTAGCTCCCTCATTCTAAATATCCACTGGTTGACTAAAATATTTTTTCTTTGTTTCTTTTGTACTGGGGATAGAGTTCAGGACCTTGTGCTTTCGAGGTAGGTGTGGTGCCACTGGGCTAAATCCCCAGCCTTGGTTGACTATAACCAACAAGTAACTATAGCTCCCTGCTTTCTCAAGGTCTATAACCATGTGTCAGTTACTTTCCTTGTTGCTGAGACAAAATACTCAACACCCAAAGTTACAGGAGGAAAAGGTTTCTTTGGCTTAGAGTTTGTGGAGGTTTCCGTTCATAGTTGGCTGACTCCACGACAGGGTGGAATGGCAGAGGGGCATCACAGAGGAGAAACAGTCCACAGCAAGCAGGTATGCAAGAGCAAGCAAGGGTCCTTAGCAGCTTCTTTCTGCCCCTTATATATTCTATTTAGACTACCAGGATTAGGGTGGTGCCAAACCAAACAATGGACTGATTTAGTACTTACACATCCTTAATCCCAATATCACACTCTAAATCCAGCCACCTCTGAAAAAGCCCCACCTATGACTGCATGAAGCTTTGGGGGGGACATCCAGCACAAGCCATAACAAATCATTAGAATAAAATTATACCTATAATTCATAGACCTATGAAAAATCAATAGATTCAATAGTCCATAGGAAAGAGTACCTCACATCTGGGGTATAGCTCAGAGGTAGACATACTTAGTATGTGTGAGGTCCTGGGTTTCAACCATAGCTGGGGGGGAGAAAGACAGAGAGAGAGACAGAGAAACAGACCTAATGAATGTTTTGGGAAGCATTCAATTAAAAATGTAGGATGACACAGCAGCCTGAAATGAGCCTGAAATCCCAGGCATTTAGGAGGCTGAGACAGTAGGATCTCATCTCAAGTTCAAACCGTAACTGGACATTTAGTAAATTGGCAAGACTCTATCTCTAAAGTAAAAAATAAAAAAGGGCTAAAGGTGTAGCTCAGTATAAAGGCCCCAGATTCAATCTCCAGCACCATAGTCACACAAAAAAGGTATAAATATTATGGAAAGAGTTAACACCAAATCTTGCCCAGGCTGGCTGGTCTGGAACTCCTGACCCTCCTGCTCCAGACTCCTGAGTAGTTGGGAATTACAGGTGTGTGCCACCATATCGAGCTTAAACACCAAATATTAAATGAATAGATTAATTTTGCTTTTTAAAACTACCAGCAGGCAGGTGCAGGAACATCTCTAACCTCAGCTACTCCAGAAGTTAAGGCAGGAAGATCACATGTTCAAGGTCAGCCCAGGCAATTTAGCAAGACCCTGTCTCAAAATAAAAAATTTTTAAGAATGGCCTGGGATTTACCTTAGTGGTAGAGTGTTTGCCTATAAGGCCCTGGGTTCAATCTCTCAGTACCACGAAAAACAAAAATAATAACCAAAGAAACCTCAAAACAAATGAACAAAAAAAACCTACCACCTTCAAGGTGAAGGTATTTTCTTTAAAATAAAGCATTGACTGTATTGGAGAGTACAGCCAGGACCTTCACACGGAACTATATCCCTAACCCTTTTTCATTTTTAAAATTTTGAGCCAGGGCCTCATTGAGACCCTAAGTTGCCTGAACTTGTGATCCTCCTGCCAGGGGCACGCACCACCACACCTGGCTCATGTTGCTTTTGGATCAGTTGTTAAGCATGCACATTCAGGAGACCTTGAAAAGGCATCTGTCATGATTTGCATGTGGTTTGCATGTGTCTCCCATGGCCTCGTGTGTGGGGAGTTTGCCCCCAGTGCGCGGCAGAAGGCCCAGTGGAGACTTTAAGAGGCGTGGCCTAGCGGGAGGTATTTGGGTCTTGGGGTTCTGCCTTTGGAAGGGATGGAGTGAGTTCTGCGAGGACTTGTCCCTTTTCAGGAGAGGGTTATGAGCAAACCCAGGTCCCACATCGCTCTCTGCGCCCTGTATCAGGACGTGATCTCCTCCTCTTGCACATACTGTGTTCTCACCAGGGCTGCAGTTCTGCTCTTTGGACGTCAGCCTCTGAAACTGTGAGCCAGTAAACTTCTTTCCTTTCTAACGTTAGTATGCCTCAGGCATTTTGTAAAATGCAGCAGAAAACAGACTAATACAGTCTCTCTTCTGTTCCTGGGAGCGGGATGTAGGTCAGCAGTGGAGCCCTTGCCTCCTACACACGAGGCCCTGGATTTGAGCCCTAGCATCCCTCCCTCCCTCTCCCTCTCCCTCTCCCCCAGCCCTCTCTCTCTCTCTCTCTGTCTCCCCTGCCCCCCTTCCTACCTCATCCCCGGCTACTTCTCTCCAGAGACAAATATTATCATCACTTTTTTTGGTATCATCCCATACCTCTGAGATTTGACATTTCTCTGTTCATTAACAAATGGGTTCTGTAGCTGCCACAGTCTTGTTTTGCAGTTTTCCCCTTCATCAGTCTGATTAGAGGCTTATCAATTTTATTGGACTCCCTTCCCCCAGAAAGAACTTTTACTTTCAAAGATTTTTCTCTACTATTGTATTGTTTTGTTTTGAGACCGATTGTCTTTTTTGTTTAGGCTGGACTTGAACTCACCAGCTCCAGTGATTCTCCTGCCTCAGCTTACTGAGTAACTGCAACTACAGGCACTGGACACTTCATCAACTTGTTTTACTGCTTTTAATATCCACTCTTACCTTTGTTATTCCTTGCCTTCTGTTTGCTTTAGATTTAATCTGATCTTCTTTTTCTAGTTTCTGTTTTTTTAAATTTTTTTGTGCTGAGGCCCAGCCCAGGGCTCGCACTTACTAAGCAAGCATTCTACCACTAAGTAAATCCCCAATCCCTTTTTCTAGTTTCTTAAGACAAAAAGTTAGATTACTGATTTGAGACTCATTTCTAACATAATTTAATGCTACAACTTTCACGCCACGTATTGCTTTAGTTGCACCCCCAAATTTTTGGTGTGTCAGAATTTTATTTTAATTCAATTCATAATACTTTTTTTTTGACACTGGGAATTGAACTCAGGACCTTCAGCTTGCAAGCAGGCACAGTGCCCCTGAACTACATCCCCACCCAAATTCACAGTACTTTTAATGTTCTCAATTCTGTGAAAAAGCCGGGCGTGGTGGTGCACGCCTGTAATCCCAGCACTCGAGAGGCTGAGGCAGGAGGATCCCTGTGAGTTCAAGACCAGCCTGGGCTACATAGTGAGTTCCAGGTCAGTCTCAACTACATAGTGAGACTCTGTCTCAAAAAACAAAACAAAACAAAACAAAAAAATCTGTGAGAAAGAAATTTACCAAATATTTATT
>NW_022900934.1:11854984-11860907 GCF_012274545.1 Fukomys damarensis
TATATATACCTTTTTGCCTGCATCCTACTGTATTCAGTGAAAGTGTTATTTTCTGGGCCAGGGATTTAGCTCAGCGGTGTAGCGCCTGCCCCACAAGTACAAAGTTCTGAGTTCAATCTCGGTACCAAAAACAAAAACACATGATTTTCTAAAGTTAATTAGGTAAGCCACTTTTTTTCCCCATACTCATCAGTCAATTCATTTGTTACACTGTATCTTCTTTCCATCCTGGAATCCTTGCACATTGTTTTTTGTTTTTTTTGTACCGGGGATTGAACTTGGGTCCTTGTGCTTGCAAGGAAGGCCACTGAGCCCCTGAGCTAAATCCCCAGCTCCTGTACCTTGTTATTTTTATTTATTTGTTTGTTTGTATGCATGTATGCTTGTTTTGAGACAGGGTCCTACTATGTAGCCCAGGCTGGCCTCAAACTCACAGCGATCCTCCTGCCTCAGCCTCCTCAGTGCTGGGATTACGGGCGTGCGCCACTACACCTGGCTTTTTTTTTTTTTTTTTTAAACAGGGTCTCACTTTGTAGCCCAGGCTGGCTTTGAACTTGCAGCAATCCTCCTGCCTCGCCTCCCAAATACTGTGATTACAGGTGTGCACCACCATGCCTGGCTCTGAGTTCTCCCATTTGTTGTCAGCTATCCCAGCAGGTATATAAGGGTATCTCCTGTGAGCGTGTGTGTGTGTGTGTGTGTGTGTGTGTGTGTGTGTGTGTTCTACATTTCCCTAACAACATCTTCTCATATATTTATTTGCCAACCATATACATCCTTGGTAGTATCTCAGTTCAGGTCTTTTGCCCATTTTTCTCCTTTTCTTTTCTTTCTTTCTTTTTTTTTTTTTGTTTGTCTTTTGTTTTTTGCTTTTTTGTTGTTTTGTTTTTTTTTGGTTTTTTGAGACAGGGTCTCACTATGTAGTTGAGACTGACCTGGAACTCACTATGTAGCCCAGGCTGGTCTCACTCACAGCCAACCTCCCCGCTTAGACTCCAGAGTGCTGGGATTGTAGGGGTGCACCACCACGCCCAGCCATTTTTCTTCTTTTCTTGTGCTGTTTTCTTATTGGTGAGTTTTAAGAGAGTTTTTAATATGTCCCAGATACGAGTCCTTTATCAGATAAGTGCTTCAGAAATATTCTCTGCAACCTATGGTTTGTTTTTTCATCTCCTTTACAGTGTCCTTTTTCATTTCTTTCTTGTTTTAAACCACTGACTATTAGTCCATTGTCAGAACAGGTCGTAACATACGTAGTCAGCTTTAGGTGGGCAGATATTGAGACTGTTTCCAAACTTTTGCTATTACACACTATGCTTTCATTAATGTGTGTGTGTGTGTGTGTGTGTGTGTGTGAGGTGCTGAGGATGGAACCCAGAGCCTGTGCATGCAAAGCACGTACTTTTCCACTGAGCTGCACTCCCAGCCCGTTCATATCACTTCTAAGAAACTTGCTTTTCCTTTCCCTGCGATCCGTCTGCTTCTATGTTTTGTCTACTTTTCTATTCGGTTGTTGATCTTTTTGTCATTCATAGGAGCTCTTTATATGTTACAAAATACGGCGTTCCTGTGACTGAAATGCAAATTTTCCCCAACTGTTGTCCTTTTTGTGCCGTATTTTTAATTTTACAAAGTCAGATCTTTTCCTGTAAGGGTTCTAAATTTTGTGTAATAGTTAAAAGGATCTCCTCCACTTTACTAGGTATTGCAGTACTGGAGATTAAATCCAAGGCTTCCACCCTGAGCTCGATCCCCAGCCTTCTTGTTTGTTTGTTTGTTTTCATTTTTAAATTTTGTATTTTGAGACAGCCTGAATTGCCCGGGCTGGCCTCACACTTTTGATCCTCCTCCCTCAACCTCCCAGGGTGCTCAGATTACAAACGTGTTACCACGCCTGGCTTCACTTTAGAGGAATGGAATAACTTTTCCAAGATTCTTCTGGTACTTTTTGTGGTGTCTTTTTTTTTCCATTTAAATATTTTTTTGTGTTTGGCATCATTTTTGGCATATAATATGACGTACAGCTTTAACTTTTTTTTCTCCACAGGGCTATCTTTTCCCCAAAACTCTTCGTTAAGTGAAATCCATCTTTCCCTTACCAATTTGTTTTTCAAATTAATTTTATTGAGGGATTTAGCTCAGTGGTTCTGCCACCTGCCTCGCAAGTGCAAGGTACCAAGTTCGATGCCCAATACCTAAAATAAATAAATAAAAAAATATATATTCACTAGTCTTTCTGTAAGCCCAGCACTTGGGAGGCTGAGGCAGGAGGATTGCTGTGAGTTCAAGACCGGACTGGGCTACATAGTGAGCTCCAGTTCAGTCTCAACTACATAGTAAGACCCTGTCTCAAAAAGCCAATACATTACTACATTAATTAATCAATTAATAAATTTTATTGGTACATTTTTAATATATATAGGGTCTCACTATGTAGTTGTGACTGACCTGGAGCTCACTATGTAGCCCAGGCCGGTCCCAAACTCACAGCAACCCTCCTGCCTCAGCCTGCGCCACCACGCCTGGCTGGCCCAGTATATTTTTGAAATGTGTTGAACTTTTAAAGTCAATAATATGAGCCAGAGCATGTTGCAGCAAACCTATGGTTTGTAAAATAATAACAAAAATAAAATGGAATATGTTTTTCATGCTTTTGCCTTAAAAAGATAATTCAGAGCCTATGTGTCCGAGAAGATAACTTATATTTTTTTGGTTCAAATCTAATTCTGTGTCCCTATGCAGAATTTAACATTTTTCTCACATGGATTGTGTACACTTCTTATAGAGCTTGTAGAGTTTATTCCTAGGAAACTTTTCTTTCTTCTTCTTTTTTTTTTCATTACTTTCTAAATAGGATTTCCCATTATATCTTCTAATCATCTCCCTAAGTGTCTGAGACAGCTCTAGGGAGGCAATCTCCTCAAACAACCTTCAGTTTATTTATGTAGGCCAGGAAATAGTTCTCAACCGTGTTTGTTGCGTATAGCACATCCTACAGGTGCTTTGTGGGGGGTATAGGGGATGGAACTCTGGACCTTGCACTTGCGAAGCAGGCGGTGGCACCACTGAGCTAAATCCCCTGCCCTCCTACATACGATCATGATACACATCCCCAATCTTACAGGTGTTCTGTGTGTGTGTGTGTGTGTGTGTGTGTGTGTGTGTGTGTGTGTTTCGGGAAATCAACACAGATCAGCCAAGCTAATTTTTTGTTTGTTTTTGAGACAGGGTCTTATTTTGTAGTTCAGGCTGGTTCTGAACTCACTAGGTAGCCCAGACTGGCCTTGAATTCATGGTGATCTTTCTGCCTCAGCCTCCGGAGTGCTGGGATTATAGGTATGTGCCAGCATGTCTGGCAACAAGCTGTAGTTTTTTATTAGTCAGTGGGAATTTATCAATTTATCAGTTACCTATCTTCTACTCAATGCTGTGTTAGAGACCAGGGACACCACAGTTACCAAGAGAGCTTGAGTAACTACTTTCATGAAAACTGACTGCCTCGTCAGTGACCTTCAGCAAATAACTCAGTAATTATAAGGAGATAAGGTTTTTCTAAGATCTTATGAGGAGAGAGCAGAGATAATTTGTCAGGTGCTAGCATCCACTAACATTTACACCCAAGGCTTCAATTATCTCTCAAATGGGATCAACTCATATATTTGTGTCAGTAGCTGTGACTGTTTTCTGATCTCCATTGCCTCTTGACTATTGTCAAACGTTAATTGTCTGGAAAAGAAAATCCTAGCTGGGCGTGGTGGTGCAAACCTGTAATCCCAGCACTCAGGAGGCTGAGGCAGGAGGATTGCTGTGAGTTCGAGACCAGCCTGGGCTACATAGTGAGTTCCAGGTCAGTCTCAGCTACATAGTGAGACCCTGTCTCAAAAAACAAACAAACAAACAAACAAACAAAAAAAACAAAAAAAGAAAATCCTTATCTTCCACGAATCTAGCATTATTTTTATTTTTTGAAATCCCTTGTAATCAGTATCTTTGTTTCCTTTTGTTTTCTCATGGCAATCTTCCTACCTCTGCCTCCTGAGTCCTGAGATTACAAGCATGCACCACCATGCCTGGCTTGTAATATATTGTATTAAAGGAGATACTATAGTCATAAATTATGAGAATTGCTTAAATCCTTATATCTAGATTTAAGCACACGAACCTAAGATGATTTTTATCCTACAATAAAAGCTATTCATCATAATTTACTACCAATATTAAATTATAGTTACTTTGGAGCATAAATCAAATGTTTTCAGGTATGCCTATAACATACCTAAGGGACACTTCCTATAACATACCAGTGAATTCTCTTTCCATGTAACGGTGCCTTCAACTTTCATTTTTAACTTAACCAGCTCTGGAAATTACTATTGCAGGGTCTAAAGAGAAAGGCAAAAGACTGTAACAAGGCTAGGGGTCATTCTTTTTTTTTTGGTTTTTTTGAGACAAAGTCTCGCTACGTAGAGACTGACCTGGAACTCAATATGTAGCCTAGGCTGGTCTGGAACTCACAGCGATCCTCCTGCCTCAGCCTCCAGAGTGCTGGGATTACAGGCATGCGCCACCATGCCTGGCGACTAGGGGTCATTCTTAATGCTTCTCTTACCCTTCTCTTCCCTACCCCCTAAGTACCTCTTGAATCCCACATCCATCAACACTCAAATCCAGGGCAACCACCACCCTGGCCTCTCCTGTTCTGTAAAGTGGGACGGGTGATTGTAGTTCCCAAAGATCACTCAGCACCGTTTCCTATTCCACATGCTTTTCTTTGGTACTGGGGATTGAACCCAGGGAGCCCTGAACCACTCCACACCCCACTACGTTTTTCATTTTAGTTTTTAATTAATTAATAACCCTGGAATAATAGCAACTAATTAAGACTTAAAACCAAAAAAGCAAAAGAGAAAAGGGACCTAAAAGAAATCTGAAGAGTTAACACTTTCGGTTTTGAAACCTACTCTGAAGTTTCACTTTGTATAATCGGAATTGTTAGTCATGGTGTTGCCTGGGGTTGAAGAAAGGGCCACTTAGGTTTGCTTTTCTGTTTGCACTTAGAAATTGCTGGTCAAGTTCTCTCCCAAGAGTACATAGGCCTCTTGACTTTTGGCAAATCATTTGTTTTTCTCTTTCTTGGAAACAAGAAACTATAACTACTAAGTATATTACACTATATTGCGTGCTCCTTCCCACAAGATAAATTCGGTATGTTTATAATAAGGAATGGGAACCCAGCACTCAGAGGCTGAGATAAGACGAGATCCAGGATCGAGACGAGTCTGGACAACACAGTGAGACCATATCTGGAAAAAGCAAAAACAAAAGCCCCAAAGGAGTAAGGAAACAGTCCCAGAGTGCGCCCGGGCAGAAGATTCCTGTGCGCTGCAGTTCCTGCTCAGTTCCCCTGACCTGCCACAACCCGCGCATGTTTGAGCTCCAACACCCACGGCGCATCCCTCTCCCGACCCGTCTCAGTAAGGGAGCTGTTGGAAATCACTTAGCTAGCCTAGAACTTTTATTGTAACAGGGACCGATTGTAAAATTTTCCAGCACTGAAGAGTACGCTCTTTGAGGGGAGGGATTTTTGTCTGTTCATTCCATTTTGTGCTCCGAAGGATGCCTCGAACATGGTGGACATTTAATAAGCCTTGATAGGAGGAAGGAGGGATTGAGGGAAGGAGAAAAAGGAACGACAGACGTAGGAAGCGTACAGAGAGCACGGAAGAAGGAAGTGCGTGAGAAGATTGAACGCTAGGCGGCTCGCTCGCCCCACTTCCGGTATAGCAGGCGCGCGAAACTCCCTGCGGAACTACAACTAGCAGCAGGCGCTGGGGCCCAGGCACGACTAGGCCCCGCCTCCAGGATTCCGGCGTGCCTTGCGAGCGTCTGTCCGCGCGGTGGCCGTCGGGACTTGTGGTTCGGG
>NW_022900934.1:11861384-11872344 GCF_012274545.1 Fukomys damarensis
CCGCCTCGGGCGCGCGTGCCCTCTGCCCCCGGCTGGGGCCAGAAACAGGTGCCGCGGCCGCTTCCCTTCCTTTCGCGTCGCTCCCGAGATGCCCAAGTTATTCCCGGGGCAAGAGGGAGGCTCCCCGCCTCAAGTCTCCGGGATCCGGAGTCCCCAAAGCCCTCCAGCCCGGGTCTGTAGCTTGGTGGTCACTAGCTCTGCCCAGGTGTCCTCCAGGGGTGCAAATCCCAGCTCTACCCTCTTAGCCAAGTCAGTCAAACTCTTTGTGTCTCCGTTTTAAAAAAGGGGCTACAGCCGTCCCTGCCTCTTAAGGCTGTTAAGGTTCAGTGAAATGGGGCGTGTAAAGCGCTTATCAGAGAGCCAGACCCGTAGCATGTCCCAGTATAAACCGCCTGCGTAATTTATTAGCGTGATAGGAAGGTATAATTTAGTGGGCAGAGTGGACAGAAGTTGACCTACCTACCCGTTTGATTTGCGAAGAGGTAGAAGCGTCCCTCGTGCCCACTGCCGGCGCCCGGGCATCGTTTTGCGTTAAGTGACGAACGAACGCCTAATTGGGGCATCCTGTAAACGATGAACGCTGCTCTTTTCGTCTGCCGGGTATTCACCAGATCTTGCAGTATGAGCAGAAGCCTGTCCGCATTTTCTGCCATCATCCAGCTTGTTGTCATTCCGTTTCTGGGAAAGTTGCTGGCAGAAGCGTCCCTTGAGTTCAGTAGAACTTTCTGGAGCACTTGCTGTGGGTCAGGCTGTGGAGGGGGAATGTACGAAAGTGTAAAAATCTGTTCTTTCATGCATGCCTTTCCAACTACTCACTTTTTTTTTTTTCCCCGCTGCGGCTTTGCTTTTATTTCCTCCGCCGCCGCCGCCGCCGCCGCCGCCGATGGCCGACTTTCCTTTTAAGCCCTTGCTCCACCTCCCTGTTGCAGTACTGCTTGTGTGGAAGTTTTCTTCTGTTCGGCAGAGATGTACGCTTCAGCCTGTTCTGCCGCTGTCGTGGGAAGCCTTTTCGGGTCACTCTTCCCTTCTGCGTGGAGCTTTGATTGTTGAGAGACTGGTGAATAGAGACTTAACCAAAGTTTGTGGTTGATTTTAGCCTTTCGGGAATTTGTGCATAGCACGTGTAAATGACATTGCTTCTTGTTGAAGTAAAAACTATAAATACAGTTGGAGTGTAGAGGGAACAGTTTCGGTTATCTTTGTGACAGGTGGGATTTTCAGAGATTCTGAGTTTAATTCAGCAAGTAATTGCATAGGTCTACCCTTTAAGGAAATGCACTTCACCGGTGTTCAGATTTACACGAGTGAAAAGTATTGTGCTTTTCTGAACGATCCTCTGGTGTCTTAGGGTTGCTTTAGGCAGTACATTTCCTTAGCGAACGGAGAATAGTTTATCTTTCACCCGTCTCAGTAGTGCAGAGTGTCACCTGTTTTTGACATTTTCCTAGAATTTTCTGACAGAGTCAGGAAATAGTTTGTAGTTTAAACTCTTTAAAATTGTTCCTAGTTTAAAATCTCTTTGCCTTTTCAACAGCACCTAACCAGCAATACAGCGCTTAGTCAGACCCTGTCTTTAAAAAGGCCTGAGGTTGTAACCCAGTGTGAAGGCCCTGGGTTCAGTCCTTGGTACTTCCAAACAAAACAACCCTAACTGCCAGAAAACAAAAACAACTACACAAGCAGTGAAAGACTATCTTTTGTCATATCACAAATTATAGTAATGCTGGAGAAGTGGGGAATATTGCACCTGATAGTCTATTTTTTTTTAAAGACTTTTATTAAGGAAAAATGTACAAAAGTAAAATAGTATAGAGGACCCTATGTATTGGTCACTCAACTTTGACAATTATTAACTTGTAGCCAAGGTCAGTCTTGCTTCATGTTGTACTGCCTCCCTCCCCCAGACTGGATTATTTTGAAACATATCCTAAACATCACATCATGATATTAGCAATTTTGACTTTCACCAAATTGCCCCAGGCTGTTACCCTGTCACAAAATTTACTCTCACTTCATAGTTTTCATTTTTTAATTGGGCTTTTCATTTGTTTATACGTGATTATTATATGGCAGGTTAAAAGTCAACATCAGAATTAGCTCTTGATATAGTGATTTCCACTCCTCAAAGTCAAACCCAAAATTCAGCCTTTTTTTTTTGTACACAAAAGTAACAATTCTTGAGTTAGCATCAATGACTATAATTGAAAAACAATAAAAAATACAGATTTCCTTAACCCTGTCTTGGTAAATGCAGCCTGTTAAGCCACTTTTGAAAGAGTTTTGCTTTGTGCCAGAGTTAAACTACAGTTAATAATTCATAATGAAAACTTTATGTAAATATATTGTTATCACCTTAGGTTAAATATTAAGTGAAGGATATCTGATTGAAAAGTCTTTTTTTTCTACAATTGTTTTCCAAAGATTCCTATTTGCTTTATTTACAAACGGTAAGAAATCACAGCATAGGTGTTCATATTGTTGTTTCTTGTCTAAAAAGAGGTGGTGATGTAGCTCTGTGATAAAGCGCCTGCTTAGCATGTGTGGAGCACACACACACACACACACACACACACACACACACACAGATTGATTCTTCCCAGAATGGAAGTTGACAGGAATATTATAAATGTTTGGCATGACTACTTAATCTTCACATTTTTGGACCTGAATAGCTTCCTGCTTTTACACCTGTAACATTATTATTTCAAGCCTGCATGTTTACTTTTGAGCTTGATCAGGTGCAGTAAAGATGCCTTACCGTTATATTTTAGTTATTCAAACCTGGAAGGTAGGAAGGATGGATATTTTTCTTAAAATTTCTTTCTGTCTCTCTTTTTTTTTTTTTAGTACTGGAAATTGAACTCGGCACCTTGTGCTTGCGAGGCAGGTGGCAGAACCACTGACATAAATCCCTGGCCCCTCTCTTAAAATTTAATTTGGGAAAAACTCCAATTTAATATCTAAAAAGGAAGTAAAATACATTTTTAAAATGCTTAATGCTTCTCATGAGGCTTAAAGTGAAACTTAAAAAATTTTTATTAGTATGTGTTTACAGTATATGGTATTACATTCATTATGGAGAATTGTTACATGTACATACCTTAATTCTAGTAAAACTTTCCAAGTATTTAAAATTTACTATAAATAGCTTCTTCAGAATAAATTACTCTTAAGATTCAGTCAGAAAGCTCTTTTATATACAAATTACTTTAATTTTAGAAATCAACATGACTCATGGAACTTTCCCTCTGTTCTGAAGCCCAAACCATCAGTGTTAATCCTGGTGTAATTGTGTAAACTGCTCCTTTCATCCAGTCTTTCTTACCCCCAGTAAGAAAATGCAGATATTTAGTATATGAGGCACAACTTGAATCCAATTCTAGGCAACTTTCTTTTGAAACCCTTTACTGGGTAGAGCAAGAATGAAATTCAACAGCATAAAGTGTAAATGTGAAACTTAGCTGAAAAAGGTATCTTTGAGTGATGTCATAGTCGTTTCAGGAGGCTTTATTTTTAAGAACCTTCAGACTGGTCATTTTATGTTATGCTTCGTGACTCAGAATTGCTCAATTTGGGGAAATACAAATTATTCCTCCTCAGTTGAGAGCTGTTTACTTTTTTATTTGGCTGGGATGGGATTTTAGAGAGTTCAAAAATGTTTGCAAAGTTTTACAGCAGATGTATTTCACACTAGACCTACATCTGTTTTGTTTGTTTTTTGGTACCTGGGATCAAACTCAGGACCTTGCACTTGTGAGCCAGGCGAGGTGCCACTGAGCTTAATCCCTAGCTCTATATCTGGTTGTTTTAAATTAACTTCTGGTGGAGACTTCTGTGGCTGAAATGCTGCTGGTGTAATTTTCCTTGGAAGGTTTTTGAAGTAAAAATTTCATCAGGATCAAACCTGTATTATTTATGCTGTTGTGAAAAATATAAATTGCAAGTTAGAGATTGAACCATGAGAAGACATGTTAGTTGCTATATTTTCTCCCAACATTTTATTATGAAGCATTTCAAACATATAACAAAGCTTTTGAAATTTTACCATGTACCTTTATCAGTGTAACTTTCTGCCCTTAACATTTTGCTATACTTAACTCAGATTTGTTATTCAGATCTGTCTAGCTGTCTTTTAATTCATTAATTTATTTTTTTATACATTTCAGAGTAAATTGCTACATTATTTTGGGGCGTTGGACATTAAACTCAAGGCCTTAAGCATGCTAGGGCAAGCTCTAGACCACTGAGTTACATCTTCAGCTATTATAGTTAATTTTAGGTTGAGGTAGCCCTGTAAGTTATTCTGAGATTTTGGTTTTTTTTGTTGTTTGTTTGTTTTTTGTTTTTTGTTACAGGGTCTCACTATGTAGTTGAGCTGGTCTCGAGCTCACAGCGATCCTCCTGCCTCAGCCTCCTGAGTGCTGTGATTACAGGTGTGCACCACCACACCCGGTCTGAGATCTTTTAAAAGCAAGAATTTTGATTTTTTTTTTTTTGGTACCAGGGATCAAACTCGGGTCCTTGCCCCTGCGAAGCAGTCGGTGGATCCAATGAGCTAAATCCCTGGCCCAGGAACTTTGATTTTTATTTGTAGTTTTGCTTTGATTCCAGAACTCTGCTTTTAAAGCAAATTGTTTATTGAACTTTTTCACCAAGATGCTCATCTATAAATCAAGAATTATGCAATTTAATGCTGACAAATCCTTTGTTCTCACGTATTAAGAAGATCATAGGGTTATAAATATATAGCTCTGCTGATCTTATCAAATCTCCCCTGGATGGCTTCCATATCTATCTTGTTGACAGTGTAATGCTCTGAATTAAAAATCTTACTGCAAAGAAAGCTATTATTTAAGAAATAATAAAATGGGAAATTGCTGCAAATAACTATTTTAAATATTTACATTCTCATACTGGCAAACAAGGATGTAAGCGTGATATGTCACCAGGTAAGTGGGGGTGGAAACTAAATCTCTTGGTATTTGTGTTTTTCTGGGATTTACATGTGTTCATTGATTGTTAAAAGTATATATTTATGGGGCTCCCTCAAAGTGTATTAACTAAAAACAAAAATGAAAAAAATCTATTCAAGAAAATATTTACTTTCGAATAAAAACTTAGTCTTCTAAGTATTAAAGCTGTAACCCATCTGGCTTCTGTTAATCAGTGATCTAATTTGGGAAAGAAGCGTGATAACTTTGCAGATTTACAACACTAATAGAAGCAAAATAGGCCATTTTATTACACTAGAAGTTTTTTGTGATGTCTGCCAGACTACAGAGGCCTCGCAGTCTGGGGCCGCAGTCCTCCCCAGAATGAGAGGCTGCTCACAGCTGGACTGTGTCTCACTGTTGCCCCAGTAGCTGTGGGACACTTCCAGTGAGAGGGTTGATTTTAGTCAGCATATTTTGTGTTCCCATTTAACATTTTTTACAAGTGGTATATAGCTATAAGTTTGTATTTATATATATTTACACAAGTGAGGACAGGATTAGTGAAGTTGCTGGAAATATTGTTTACTGTTATTTATTGAGTTCTTTCCATGTGCCAGGTTAGAATTACAGGATGAGTTACTTGAAGCAGAAAAGGAATCAGGCTAAGTTGAATTTATTTAATAATATAAAAGCTGTATTTCATTGAGCCCTTGGTACTAAAGATATGTAAACCCTTTATATTCTCTTTGGTTTTTTTTATTTTATTTTTATTTTTTGGTACCAGGGATCGAACTCCGGACCTTGTGCTTGTAAGGCAGGCGGCAGCACCATTGAGCTAAATCCCTGGCCCTCTCTTTGGTTTTTTAAGACTTGCTATGTAATCCAGGCTGGCCTTTAACTCAAGATCCTCCGATTTCAACCTCCCAAATGCTGGAATTATAGGCGAGAGTCACTATGCCTGGCTGTACGTTACATTTGTGATATTTGAAAGCATCTTTGTAGAATAATAGCTGAGGATGCTGAGGCCAACTAGCTGTCTGGTCCTGTGTAACACTAAGTATTACCCCTGGAGCACAGGCTGGTCTGGCTTCAAAACCAGCATCCCTTCTGTGCAATCCTGCGTCCTCTCAGTTCACGCTCAGGTGCTTTCTCTTTAGAGTAATTGATTCTGCTTGTCACTCTGGTGTCCACTGCTGTTGGAATAAAATTCTCACCTCTAGGATGAGATTTGTTCAAGGTCAATTTGAGTGAAACTCTGTTTAAGTAGTACTTAGTCTTTTTGTTTTGTTTTGGTGCTGGGGAAAGTGCCCAGGGCCCCACAGGTGCATTTTCTAGGCAAGCACTCCACCCACTAGCTATATCTTCAGCCACAATACTCGTCCTTTAAACGGCTCTTTGTGTCAAATTAAGCTAAAATTTTAAGCTTATTCATAGGTTTGTGTGTGGGAAGTAAATATAAGTGAATGAGGAGATGGTTTGTTAACCTTTGTTGAAGGACTCTAGCAGTTTCTTAAATTACTGTTTTTTCTTAAATTGCTATAATCTGTCATTGAAGTTTGTTAAAAATGACTTATTAGGGCCGGGGATTTAGCTCAGTGGTTCTACCACCTGTCTCATAAGCAGAAGGTCCTGAGTTCTAACTCTGGTACCAGGAAAAAAAAAAAAAAACTTATTAGGGGCTGGAGATTTAGCACAGTGACATCGTGCCTGCCTTGTAAGTGTAAGATCCTGACTTGAATCCCCAGTGACCCCCCAAAAAAAAGACTGTATAGTCAGAGCTGTAGCTAGGAAAATGAGTTGCTTTTGAATTATCATACTCCACTTTATTGGAGGAGAGAGTAGGTGTTTGCTGCATTCTTTCTTTCCTAGTTGTTTCTAAGATTCAATTTCTTGCTGATGGTGTTGGACATATTTAATGTAAATTTCTGTTTAGTATTGAACTGCCTCCTGAACAATTTCTCTTTTACTTTCTTTGAAAGATCTTTCATTGATCTCAACCAGAAGCCTCTTCTAGTTCTCCACCAAGAGAGTTGTTCCTTATGGCTGGTCTTAAAAGGCTAGATCAATGAAATTAAATCTGCCTTTGGATTTGCGCTTTTAGTGAGATGGTGTATGAAATTCCATTCAGTGTTTAACCGCAGTAGAGGCAACTGTGTAGTCTGTAATGATAGAAGTGTATCTCATTAATCATGAAAAGGTGTTGAGAATCTGTGTTTTCTGGAGATGAAATGAGCAGATGCTGCTGCTTAAATTGTTGGCATATTGACTCCCTTCACGGCTGAGCTTTCTGATCTCACTAGACCTTACCTGGTTCTCTTACATCTTTGCTTTTTTTGAAGCTCATGTTTTCCACGGATTAAATAACAAGTATGATTTTTTTGCTTTTGCAGATTTTCACCCTGATATTATAAATAGGACCGTTGTCTGCTGATACCATTGTGATTTTATGCAGAATGTTATGCAGCCCTCTGTCCAAAAGAGGGTAATTTATATGCAATAAGTCTGATTATACTTGGAAGCTTATGTTCTTTGTTGCACAATTTAACCAGCTTGCTCACTGAAGTTCCGTGACCCTTTACCTAGATAAGTCAATAAACCTAGATAAATAAGTTTTCTTTTGGTTTAGAGTAAACCTTTACCGTCTAATGACTACTTCTAGGTAGTAATTTCTTTTATTTGAGAATTTATTTTAGCACAACACATACAGAAGAATAAAGTAAAATAATAATTGTTTTTGTGTAAGAGCCTTTGTAAAATAAGCTTTTTTTCTTAGAGTACTGAATACACTTTTTAAGTAACATTTTTGTGTTATCAGTTATGGTATGCTGTAACAAAATAATGTACTTTATAAGTTTTTCACCTACATTGTCTGTTAATCTACTTAGGAAATATAGAATTATTGTTTTAAACACATGAAATGTGTGGTGGTAACCGTTTTGTATATTAAAAGGCTGAAGCCCTTGCTCAGCTTATTCAGTTGAGTGGTGGAGGTAGGACCCAAACCCAGATCCCTAGTGAGGAGTTTTCCGTCATAGCCCAGTAGCTGTGTGTCGGCTGGTTTATCTTTCTTCTAAACCAACAGTTTACAATCAAGGGAGCTTTTATGTTATGTCTTTCTTATAAGGTGATGTGTGTCATAAGTGAATTGTTACTATTAGTTAAAATGTCCCTGTGAATTACTTTAAAAACTTGTATTGGGTTCAAGGTTATTTCTATACCAGTTCCATGAGGACAGGAACTGTAGCTTTTTCGTACATACCTCTCTCCCCAGGGCCTAGCATAGTGCATATAAACAGTAGTTGTTGAAGTAATTAAAGCAACCAATTTAATTCATTTTTTTGCATTCTGGTATGTCTTCGTGAGTTGGGAAAAAAAATGGGCTTATCCCAGCCTTTCATATCTTTGCTGTTGCTCAGAGTAAGTGCTATACAGATACACTGGAAATAATCATAATTGTTTTAGGTTATCTTTTGAAGTTAATTGGGAGATTTAAAAGAATGGATTTGCTCTTGGATGTGTGAGTGTATATGTGACTCTCTAGTATCACTTGTATGAAGATGTTCTAGACGCAAATGCTTGCAGATGTACTGTATTTCTCTGCTGTTGGTGCCGTTTTCTTATTATTGTCATTATGTGTGACTCTAGCGGCTCTGTTTTCTGTTCTAATTTTTTCTTCTGTTTTGAGGTAGAAATCTGATATCCAAGTAGTTGAGTGTAGAAGGGCTTGGATTGAGGGACGCTTTGTTGGTATAAACTGGGTTGCTCAGAGGCCTTTATCAGTTCGTATTCATGCCAGTCTTTGGAGTATGTAAGGTTACGGAGCAGCTGGGTTCTAGGTTGGAAATTTGTTAGTACAGGTAGAGTATACATTATCTGATCTGATATACTTGGAACCAAAAGTATTTCTGATTTTAGAAATTTCATTTTTCCCCCTCCTCCTCCATCTTTTTTGTCTTCATCTTCGTAGTTGTCTTCTGTGCTGATCAAACCTATGACCTTGCACATATCATATTAAGCAAGCATTCTATCTCAAGCTATGTCCCCTATGTTTTTAGATTTTGAAATATTTTCACAGATCAACAAATTGATCGTTCCTGATTCAGAAATCTTAAGATTTTTTTTTGAAATTTGAAACTTTTTGAGGACATTTTGCATAATTGTTTTGGGGATGCTCATCCTGTATAGGATTTATAAAAAGAAGAACCCAAGCCATTATTAGTACTGGAGAACAAATGAGAGCTCATGATTTTATTTCTGAAATCATTTAGAACAACAGCTTTTTTTCTTGTCTGTTAAGTCAGTAGCAGTGAGAAACTGAAGCAGGCAAAAGCACATTATGTAGTAAAAATACAGAAAGTATCTCAAGGAAAGGAATTCTATTTGTTACTGACTACTGCCATTTAAAGGGGAGAGGAACCTCTAGCTAAGTCAAACCTTGGAAGTCTGAGAATTTAACTCAAATTCTATCTTTTTGTTGTTGTTGTTGTTTTGAGGCAGGGTCTCACTGTGTAGTTGAGACTGACCTGGAACTCACAGTGTAGCCCAGGCTGGTCTCAAACTCACATCAATCCTCCTGCCTCAGCCTCCTGAATGCTGGGATCACAGGCATGCACCACCATACCTGGCTACTCAAATTCTATCTTATGTTCACTTAGAAGAGATGATTATGATTTGTATTTACTAGACATAGTGTGCATTTTCTTGTATTTCCCAATATCATATAACACTTTATAGAATGCCTTTTGGTAATTTTTTCATGTATTTGCATATTTATATCATCAAGCCTGTGGCAAGGACATTTATGAATAAAATATTCATGGGCTGGGGATTTAGCTCAGTGGTTCTGCCACCTGCCTTGCAAGCACAAAGACTGGAGTTCGATCCACGGTACCAAAAAAAAAAGAATAAAATATTCAGCTGGTAGTTGGGAGGAATGTCACAAGCTCGAAAATCAGAAAAAAAAGTCCACAGCTCTTATCCTGAAATAATCAAGACTGAAAAAGGAAAGTTCTCCTGTGTCATGTACTGCGCTGTCAGCGTCACTTAGTTCCCAAGCATTGCTTTTGTCAGCTCTACTGTGTGCTGCTTCAGGCCATGACATCACACTCAGAAACTTTTCTACCTTTAAATCGAAGGTTTCTCCAAAACTTGAGCAATATGTGTTTTCATTTTCAGAAGAAAAAAAAAGACCTACTCTGGTAAATTACTGTATCTTATTTTCTAGGAGTTTCCTAACCACATGACCTCTCAGAACTGAGTGAAACCAACACTGCTTCTGGAACACTCTTTTTAAGGTACACATAATTTGGCTTTATGATTCCAGACCAGCCTGTAATTGGTGATACTTTTGAATTCTTCGTTGACTTGTATGGAAAAAATTTTACATCTGTTATTAGAGAAACAAGTGTTCTGATGCAGCTTGAGTTTCTTTTGTACTCTTGATTTAATAAAAAAAGTAAATGTAGGAAAAATGGTTGGCTAGAATCATAAAACCCTCTAACCAATGCCGCCATATATTTTAAATGTACAGTGTGCAAACTCACCACAGAGCTTGTCATTAAACAACTTGTTCAATAAGAATCTTGGTCATGGAAGCTTTTGTAGGTTGCTTTCTTGTAAAAAACCTTATTTTTTGGCTTGTTTGTTAAACTTGGTTTTCAAACTTCTGGAACTAATTCAGCGTTGTTTTCTGTTGTGAAATAGGATTATAAATCAAGCTCCAGTCTTTCAAAAAGGAGGGGGAACAAGAGGTGGAGGTGGGAGGGAAGGAAGGGGAAAAGGTTTTAAAAAAGAGAATCAAGCTTATGTATTTATTTGTTTGCCCCCCCGTTGTAGTTCAAGCTGGCCCTAGACTCACTGTGATCCTTCTGCCTCAGCTTCCCAAGTTCTGGGGTTAAGGGCATGTGCTACCACGCCCAGCAGAAATAACTTTTTTAATTTTTATTTTTATCTATCTTTTTTTTTTTTTTTTTTTTTTTTTTTTGAGACAGAGTCTCACTATGTAGTTGAAACTGACCTGGACTCAC
>NW_022900934.1:11872354-11888966 GCF_012274545.1 Fukomys damarensis
TTTTTTTTTTTTTTTTTTTTTTTGTACCAGGGATGGAACTCAGGATCTTGTTTCTTGCCAGGCAGGCAGCGGCACCACTGAACTAAATCCCTGACCTGAAAAAGCTTTTTTAAATGGGGAGGAGATAAAGAGCTGGAGGGAGCAGGAAAGGATGGGAGGGAAAGGGGGCATAAAAGAATTGGGATGTGTACATGTACAGACTCCCCACAAGGAATGTAATCATTACGTACTGCAAACATGTTACAAAATAAATACATATGGCATGAAGTTCTGAAAAAAAGCTCTATTTACCACTGGAAGCTTGTGATCACCTAGATTTTTAAAAAAAAATTGTAAGAATATTAAAAATTTTGTTAAATATCATGTGGCTTCTCTTATGAGAAACCGAGTGAAAATAAAGAGTAAATAAAAAACAATAGGAAGTAGTAAGAGATCATTCTCTAAGGGGGAGGGGATCCAGACGTGGAGGTGGGCGGAGGAGGAGAAGGAAGGGATAAGGGACCGAGAAAAGGGCTTGGGATGTGTGCATGTACCGAGTTCACAGGAAATGGAAACATCGTGTACTGCAACATGTACAGAAAGAAGGCAGAGAATCAACAGATAGGTAGTAGAGGGGGGAGAGAGGGAAGGGGATGAAAAAAGGAATTAAGATGCACCTGTATGAGATTCCTGCAAGGAACAGAAACATATACTTTACACATGTACTAATAAACTAAAATAGCAAAAAGAAAAGTGAAGAAAAAAGGAATTTTCAAGATTTTACAGTCTTTTGTCAGGGTACTGCAAAATATACTACTTGCATTAATATTGCTTTGTGTTTGTTCAAACTTTGCCTCTGAGAACTGAAAACAATCCCAGCTCAGGAGGCAGAGGTGGGATCGTCGCCGGGAGTTCTAGGCCATCCTGGGCTCTGTAGCAAGACCCTGTCTCAAAAACACAAGACAAAACAACCAAAAACACATCACCATACCATGTTTCTGAAGTAGTATTTAGTAGATAAGTTAGCCCACTTTTTTGAGGAATGAGGAAATTAAAACAAAGTAATTAGGAAGTTGTACAAAGCTCGGTGGGTGAATAGACTGATAGTGTAAACATTGGCATTGTATAATGCTTAGTAAGATTGTATTACTAAGCTTCAGGATTCCTTCTGTATGTTAGCCCTCTGCTATAACTGAAGCTTTGTCAAGTATCTTATAAAGTGCTTTGGAGAAACTGAGGCATAGGGAAGAAGATTGCCAGGACTTGCATGTGTAATACTAATTTGGGAGTGAAAGTAGAAGCCACAGCTTCGAAATTTGTTGTGATTTAACATATTTGGTTGCTGTTTAACAGCTAGGCTGGTTTCTAAGAAACTGAGTCTTGGGTCTGGTTTGTTTTGCATGAAGATGATAGGTGCAATTGTGTTTCTAGGTATATGGCATATGGTTATAGACAAGTTTCCTTTTCTGAAAGGGAAAGTCGGTTAACTGTTATGTTGAAACAAGCCCTTTCTTAGTCAAGAGTGTCACAGAGAACAACTCTTAAAAATCTCTAGTTTATGAAGAGGGGTTTATTTTGGTTTTATTTTTCTCTGTTTTTATAAGTTTAGATTTAAAAAACCATTATTTACAGAAATAGTATGGGTTTGAATTTAGTATCTTTTAAGAACAACTAGGAAAAGGGAAGGGGGAGTTTGAGGAGGTTTTAAGGCTAGGGCAAAAATAAAGTTTATGGCTGTGAGGCTGTAGAGGTAAATATTTTTCACTTTAATATGAGGTAATGGCTTTTCTAGAGTGAACAATTACTAGTGAATTTTCTTTTAGGAAGTGTTTCTTTAAATGGATCACCCAATGACTACATTTGTGTGGAAAGAAAATCGTTGCTGTTTACTTGGCATCAGGCCAGGTATAAGACAGGGGCCACGTTCAGTCACTCAAGCCTATATGCAGAAATCTTGAACAGTCTGCGTTGTTTCCAGGCATTATTTTTTACTAATTTTATTGTCTTGTCCTCAGGGCTGATTCTACTATGTCTTTCTGTTGAGCACCAAGAACATAGTGTTTTTTTGTTTATAAGTAGCTTGGTTACTTTTTTTTAAAGAACATTTTCTTACTGTGTGCTGTAATGCATAAATGGCTTTGCGTTGAACCTTATTTACTTGACATTGACCTAAGAGCCATCATTTTGTAGGCTTATTGTGATTGATGTACTTTAAAACTTGTGGCTGCCCTTGCTACAGGTGTTTGGGTAACGTTTGGAGTCAGTAAGTTGGTTTTTTTGGAGGCCACAGAAGGGGAGGGCCACAATGGTGGGGAGTGAGTTTGCTTACAGAAACATAATGGCATTGTACCTAGAAAGGTGTATCAGAAAAGGGTCTTAAGTTATATAAGGAATGTGTGGTATTTTAGGGCCATTTCAAGGGTAGTGGAAAGGGCTTTACATTGTAGGAAAATTGACCGAGTTTCTGTGGGACTGGAGCCTCTTAAAAACTAAAAGGAACAGATGAGTAGATTTACAGTTGGTTGGTTAAAGCTCTCTCATTTTTTTTCCCTCTTATTTTTGATGGAAAGTTTAACAAATAGTGCTTGCTTCAGCAACACATATACTGAAATAGGAGTGATAGGTTTAATTAGCATGACCTGTGCACTTAACAAGCTGGTGAAGTGATAAGTATTTTTGTGTTTGTATTAAGAAAGCATCTTTGTTGAACAAATAGATTCATTACCGAATTTGGGAATGTACAGTTTGCCATTTATGGTTCACATGTTATAGATGCATAATAAATTATTGTTGAATATTGAATGAAGGAATATATTGTAAAATTGCAGTTGGTATTGCTAGTGCTTTATCATGGCAAGAAACTAGAGTGGTTCTTTCTCTCTGGGTCTTTTGTTTCTTGAGATTTACTGGAGGATTTGCAAGGGAAGGTATTTAGTGAAATATTTGTTATGATTTGAAAAGGAAGTTTTTCCAGAATTGAGATCGCTTACTATATTCTCTCCCACCATTTTCAAGAAATTTTGTTTGCAAGTACCACTTTTTGCAAGGAGAATGATGTATTAATCTCACAGAAGTATAAATACTACATTACGAATCAGGTGCTAGTACAGTGTTTAAAAATTAGTTACTAAAAGTGCTTAAATAACAGCCAAGCGTGGTGGTGCATGTCGGTAACTCCAGTTGGTTAGGAGGCTAAAGCAGGGTGATTGCAAATTTGAGGTTAGCCTGGCAACTCAGTGAGACTGGCTCAAAAACTAAAAATGGGGTGGGAATGTATCTCAGTGGTAGAGTGTTCTCTTAGCAAGTGTGAGGCCTTGGATTCAATCCCACCTCTACAAAAACAGAACAAAACCTTGAGTAGTTGTTTTACGCTATAAAGATTTTGTAGACTTAGTCAAAAGTGAATACAAGACGGGCTTGGTGGAGCACACCTGTAATCCCAGTACTTGGGAGACTGAAGCAGGAGGATCACTTACCAGTCTGGGCTAATAGTGTGTTCAAGGTCACCCTAAGCTATATAGGCGAGGCACTGTCTTAAAGCACAGACAAGAACAAAAAAGTGACTATGACTAAGCACTATTACAAGTAGTTCTGTAAACCATTTCTAGAAGTATCCGCCTTCTTGTGTGTTGAATCACTCAGACTTTGTGCTCAATGTGGTCTGATCCTGTTTGTTTTACTGCTGAGTGAGGAACACACATTTTGCTTTACTACACTTTTAGGACATGTGTAAGTTAAACAAAGTTTTTGTAGAGTTCATGTGCCCATGTTTCCCTTCCCTACAACCCATCATAAATATTTGACACTTGTAAAATGGTAGCTGCCAGCCAAGGTGAAATTGTTACTTGTTACTTGTTTTGTTTTGCTTTTGTAGTACTGGGGATGGAGCCCAGAGTGTTTGCCCTCTGAGTTATATCCCTAGCCCTGTTTTTCAAAAAAAAATAAATCAAAAATTCAGGACGGAATCTCACTAAATTGTTCAGACTAGGCTTGAGTTTTGTGATCCTTCTGCCTCGGCCTTCTGAATAGCTGAGGTTACATGTGTATACCACCACACTTTGCCTTTTAGAGCAAAACTACAGATTTTGTTTTCATGAAAAGATATTTGTGTCACCAAGCCAGTGTTAGGACCCAGGAGGATTTGAAATTAAGGAATCTTAAAAGAAGCACATACAAATCCCTCGTTTCACCTCTTTTAATTTTATAGTGCATATGTGTGCAACAAAAAAGTAGATCTTGAGAGGAAGAGGAATATATTTTCCTGAGCTTGTGTCTTTAGCCCTTCAAACAGGAAATACTAGGAGAATAAAAGTTCCCCATTTGCTGGGAAGCAGGGAGATGACAGCATGGCTCAAGGCTTCAGAACCAAAGGTGTTTCCAGCAAGAACTGAAGGATCTTTGTATTTCAAACTTTTCGGCCTCGTTTTACTATGTGTAAAATTCTGTTCTTCTCCAGGAAGCCTGTAACAAAACATTTTGATCTCTCAAGTTAGTCCCTAATTTACCTGATGGAAAGTAACCCTCAGAACAACTGTAAAGAAAAAGAACTGTTGTGTAACAGATTTAAATTTGTTAAGAACCAGTAGTTCTAAGTCCTGATTTGGCTGAGGGCTGCTGTGAACTTTCTATCAATAGTGAAAGGCCCCTATCCCTCCCCTTTCTTGGGAATTGAACCCAGGGCTGAACTGTATTTCCAGCAAACACCCCTATCACTACCACTCCACTGCCCGCCTTATTTTTTTTTTTTAAACTTTATTTTGAGACAGGATCTTGCTTCAGTTGCTGGGGCTGAGCTGGAATTTGCCATCTCTCTGCCTCAGCTTCCCAGAGTACTACTAGGGTTACAGGCGCTACTGTAGTGAAGTAGTGAAAGCTTTGTTCTTTGAATTATATTGAGTAAACAATATATTTTCCCCTTTGACAACTATGATGTCAGTCCTGGATATCTGTAGGGCCCTCTCCCATCCTGGCAGTGACAACCAAAAAATACCTCCAGATACAAGCAGATATTACCCCCCCACACACCTCTCTTGAAAACCACTCCTTTAAATGGTCTTTTCAAGCTTAAACAAGTCACATAGAAGTGTTCAGCTAGCAAGTGACTAAAAATGTATTGGCAAATGAGTACTCTTTGTGACTCTTAAATAAATTGCAGGGTAGGAATTGAATCCAGGGCCTCAAGTATGCTAGGCAAGCATTCTTCCCCTGAGCTATACCCCTAGTCTACTGCTTGGTGAATTTTAGTATTGGCCATGTTATAAATTTGAAGTTTACAAAATAGCTTTACTTGGAGGATTTATATGTTTTGAAAAATTTACAGTTTCTTACTACTTGTTTTAACCAGTTAATAGACAACTCTTTTGTGTGTACTTGTGGTTAACATTTTGGAAGCAATCGTAATGAAAAGCTTCTTTTTCAACTTTTAGAAAATTCATGTATTTATCATTTATCCCTGTAATTGGAAATGCTGGCATTAGGTCTGCTTTAGACAGCCTTACTCAAAAAAGGATCCCTTTGGACCCCACCCTTTCTAAATTTAGGTGTTCATTCAGAGTCTTAGACTGAGAGCCACCCAGGACAGAGTTGGGCTGCTCCTTTTTGGATGGTAGTAGGTGCTGAGCAGATGCTTTGCTTTGGCTTATTTTCTGACTTTGTGATCTGAGATCAGTGTTATGATGTTACATGTACATTATAAGTGATTTTGTTGTTAATAAATAATACTCAGACTTAGAAAGAGTGGAAATGGGAGAAAGAAGTCAGTAAGCAAAGGAGAGAGAAAAATTTCTCTTTTTGGTAGCTGAAGGAAAAAAATGAAACATAGTCATAGCTGACTGACTTCCAAATGGTTCTGGATTTGTTTCTTGACACTGACTGGCAAGTTGTTTGCTAAGACCATCACCTAGATCTTCAATGGAACACCTCTTATTTTGTCCTGATGACAGAAGTAAACAAGGAACCACTGCACAGTTGGGGATTTTGATGAATGAGGTAATGTTTATGCCTCTGCTATCCCAAGTCATGTTGTAAGCTGTTGCTTGCAGGTTTTGCAGTTGTGTTTGCTGTTCAACAAGAGAATGTAACTCCTCAGAAAACTGCCTTGCTCTGGCTATTGATCTCTTTCTAGGTCTGACTTAAAAAAAATCATTTTGAAACGTTTCAAAAAGTTAAAGCAACAATTACTATGTAACAGAACTTGTGATTAGTAGGTATGCTGAACTCAGCTTGTTGCGCCAGTTCCCGAGAGGTGTCATTGTTAATCTAGTTTTTGTTGCTCCTGCTTATTTTGACTTTTTAAAAAACATTTAAAACTTTTTGAAGGATGTGTATAAAAATTGGAAGACTCATTCCTATTTTTGATTGATGAAGAAATTGAAATATATTTAGAAATCATGCCTTTGTAGTGCCTATTTACAAAATGAAGTAAACTAAGTCCCTGTGTGTTCCCACCTCCAGGCACCCCAGTGAGATTGCTCTTCCTCTCTTCTTTATTCTCTCCACTCTTACTTGCAGTAGTTTAAGTACAATAGAATGGCCTTTGCTTTTCTAATCATTCTTGAGGATCATAAACCTTGATGTGAGCACAACAGTTTTCTGGTTTAAGATCTGTAATTAAATGAAATTATCTGAGATCTCTTAATAAAACAGGCATATCTTTTATCATAAGGAAAAAGAAATGGCAAAAGTGAGAATTTCCTCCCTTCGTCATCCAAATGAAAAAGCTTTAAATTTGAGTTTGTAGTCATCAAAGGGAAGCAGTGTTTATATTCAGCAGTTAATGGTTGCTACACATTGTACTTTCAATTTTGCATAATTTTGAGGCCAGAGACCTTTATCATATTCTGTATAATATGGAAAACCTGCTTAAAATTTGTATTTTTGAACATAAGCGGTAGTTTGCAATTCCTAATATTCAACAATAAATACACCCCAGTGAGTCTCTTTGTAAAATGAACACATAGAACTTGTGGGGATTGCCAGTCTTTCTAAAAATACTGTAGGAAATTCACAAGCCAGGAGACTTTCTGTACAACATGGACAAACACATTTCTTTTTAATGAGTTTGTTGGTACTTTTTAAGTATACAGTATAGTTACATTCATCATTGGGATCTTGTACCTTTACATGACAGATCTTTGTTCTCATTTTTTCCCTATACCCTTGCCCTCCTCTCACCCCTACCACCCTCTCTTATGACAAAGACATTTCTAATCAATCAACATAGCTACATGCTAAACTGTGCTATTTTCATAACTGACTAGGTAACACCAATTTTGACAATTTGAATATTGACAATTAAATATCTCCTCTATAATTTACCTTTTTATTTTCTTTCCCTTACAACTTTTAGGTAGAACTTTAGACTTCATAGCCCTGAATTAACCTGCACTGAAAGCTGTTTACCTGCAGTTGTTTACTTTTGTTGAAAGTGACCATGTCTCAAGTTCAAGTGCAAGTTCAGAACCCATCTGCAGCTCTCTCAGGGAGCCAAATACTGAACAAGAACCAATCTCTTCTCTCAGAGCCTTTGATGAGTATATCTTCTTCTGCTAGCTCTCTGCCCTCTGAAAATGCAGGTAGACCTATTCAAAACTCTGCTTTACCCTCTGCATCTATTACATCCACCGGTGCAGCTGCAGGTAAGCGTATGAATCCAAGTGTCTGCTGTTTCAAATGTTTTCCCAGCTTGTTTTCTGATCTGATAAATAGGTTACAGATGTAGGGAGCTATCATTTAGCTTCAAGAAGCAGAAGGAAGTACTAACCACCTGCACTTCTGTGTCCCAGAAATAGAACACTGGTTGTATGTGTGGAAGCCTCAGTTGACAGACCAGTATTAAGGAAGAGAATTGAAAACTATTCAAATGATAACGCTAGTCTGTTACTTTTTTTTTTTTTTTAATTTGAGGTGTGATCTCTATTTAGTATAGCTTCCTTAAAGAATAATTCAGTCAGGGCCGGGGATTTAGCTCCGTGGTTCTGGCTCCTGCCTCGCAAACGTAAGGACCCGAGTTCAATCCCCATTCCAAAAAAAAACAAAAAACAAAAAAACAACAAAAAAAAACACCCCAAGAATAATTCAATCAGATGTCCCCTTGTAAATTTATCGTCCTAACCTCCAGTATCTCACGATGTGACGATACTTGGAAATATCTAGTCTGTTATAAAGTAGCACTTGACAGAATTAAACAGAGAGTACCATTTTGGATGGTCATTGTTAAATTATTTATTTTTATTTATTTTTTTGCAGTACCGGGGATCGAACTCTGGACCTTGCTCTTGAGAGGCAGGCACTGTGCCGTTGAGCTAAATCCTTGGCCCTGGATAGTCATTGTTTAATGGGAAGATTATCCTTTTAAAGTTATTTCTCAGAACTGATAACTCTTGTGTATGCAGGTCCCCTTTTGATATGTCAGTAAGATTTTATCTTAGACAAGGGAACAGAGTTACTAGAATATAAAAGTACATTGGCATTAATTTATTTTGAACAAGTAAGTTTAAATCGTAGAGGCAGTTCAGAATCCACAATGAGGAACAGTCAGAAATTGAATAAAAGCTGAGTGTGTGGTGCACTAGGAGGATCACTATGAGTTCAAGGCCGGCCTGCACTACAAAGTAGGAGCCCTACAAAGTGAGATCCTATCTCAAAAATCAAAACAAAGAAAAAGAACAAAGAGGCAGAGATTATTTATTTATTTATTTATTTTTTTTTTTGAGACAGCGTCTCACTATGTAGTTGAGAGTGACCTGGAACTCACTGTGTAGCCCAGGCTGGTCTCGAACTCACAGCAATCTGAGGCAGAGATTTTTAAAAGGAAACCAATTTAAAAGCCTTCTCATTTGATTATTAGGAAACTGAAAATGAGCTAAAGATACTGGTTGACTAGAGAAGAGTTGAAACACTTGGCAGGGACAAAAAATGATTTTCCCCCACGTCGAGGCCAAGTAAATAAAATGAGGTGTTGGTATGGGTGACTCCATACCAGAGTCACCTCATAACGAATTCTTTGCAAGGCCTGCCTTATTATACCTGACAATTTCCTTTGCATTTCTTCCTTTGTCATTTCATTTTCTTTACTTTGTAAATCTGTTCTTAGTCGCTTAGTCGCTTCTTCTACCCTCAGCTGCATGGCATCTTCTATCTCCAGAATGCCCATGACTGCCTCACTGGATAGCATTTTTGACTTGTCATCATCTCCCCAGAGACTCAGTTTTCTCTAGATTTACCATTGCTACTGTCTTAAAAGAAAAAATACATGACTGTATCACTCACTACTCTTGGATTTATTGTTTTTTCTTTTAATATGCTCTTACTTCCACATCCTGTTGACTTTATAAAACTCCTGTCCATCCTAGTTATTTTGCTCATGTAATTATCAGAAATACATGAAGTCTTAGGACACAGTCCTGGAGAAAGGATGAGGGATGCTTCAGGAATGAGAAGTTAGCCCTGTGGAAAATGACAGTCATATTTTAGATAGTTACATGTAGCTTGACAGCTGTCATGACAGCCTATTTCTCTGTGCTCAGAAGACCTTGTTGGTCCCTTGGTTGGCTGTAATAGCACTTCATTGGAATCCATATCTTTCTTAGTTGCTGTGGGTTAGTGTTGTATCTTTGCAGGCCCCACTCCCACCCCCATACTGGGAATTAAAACCAGGGCCTTCATACTAAGGTACATTTTAATTTTGTATTTTGAGATGGTTTTGCTAGGTTGCCCAGGAGGCTAGGCACAAACTCAGAATCCTCCTGCTTGAGTCTTCCAGAGTGTTAAGATTAAAAGTATACATCTTTAGTTAATCTTGACTTCTACTTTCTTTTTTTGGAAGATGCACTGTCCTAGGTTACCCAGCTTCAGCTGGTCCAGGAGACAGAATCCCAGTTCTGTCTTTAGGCATGTGCTCCCAGCATACTTTGCAGTTTTGTGTCATTGCTGCTGAAGTCCTTAGACCTTCATTTTTTTTCTATTTTTATGCCCTTGGGAGAATTGCAGTCTTACATACTGCTAGTATATTTCAGAAGTCTATATTATTTTCAGTTCCTTCTAACATGACCCCCCTCCAAAAAAGAAACACCGCTGTGTCTTGTGAATGAGTGAATATGTTAATCAAGATTCAGCCTGAGTATAAACTTTTGTATGGGGCCGGGGATTTAGCTCAGTGGTTCTGCTGCCTGCCTAAATCTGAGGCAGAGATTTTTAAAAGGAAACCAATTTAAAAGCCTTCTCATTTGATTATTAGGAAACTGAAAATGAGCTAAAGATACTGGTTGACTAGAGAAGAGTTGAAACACTTGGCAGGGACAAAAAATGATTTTCCCCCACGTCGAGGCCAAGTAAATAAAATGAGGTGTTGGTATGGGTGACTCCATACCAGAGTCACCTCATAACGAATTCTTTGCAAGGCCTGCCTTATTATACCTGACAATTTCCTTTGCATTTCTTCCTTTGTCATTTCATTTTCTTTACTTTGTAAATCTGTTCTTAGTCGCTTAGTCGCTTCTTCTACCCTCAGCTGCATGGCATCTTCTATCTCCAGAATGCCCATGACTGCCTCACTGGATAGCATTTTTGACTTGTCATCATCTCCCCAGAGACTCAGTTTTCTCTAGATTTACCATTGCTACTGTCTTAAAAGAAAAAATACATGACTGTATCACTCACTACTCTTGGATTTATTGTTTTTTCTTTTAATATGCTCTTACTTCCACATCCTGTTGACTTTATAAAACTCCTGTCCATCCTAGTTATTTTGCTCATGTAATTATCAGAAATACATGAAGTCTTAGGACACAGTCCTGGAGAAAGGATGAGGGATGCTTCAGGAATGAGAAGTTAGCCCTGTGGAAAATGACAGTCATATTTTAGATAGTTACATGTAGCTTGACAGCTGTCATGACAGCCTATTTCTCTGTGCTCAGAAGACCTTGTTGGTCCCTTGGTTGGCTGTAATAGCACTTCATTGGAATCCATATCTTTCTTAGTTGCTGTGGGTTAGTGTTGTATCTTTGCAGGCCCCACTCCCACCCCCATACTGGGAATTAAAACCAGGGCCTTCATACTAAGGTACATTTTAATTTTGTATTTTGAGATGGTTTTGCTAGGTTGCCCAGGAGGCTAGGCACAAACTCAGAATCCTCCTGCTTGAGTCTTCCAGAGTGTTAAGATTAAAAGTATACATCTTTAGTTAATCTTGACTTCTACTTTCTTTTTTTGGAAGATGCACTGTCCTAGGTTACCCAGCTTCAGCTGGTCCAGGAGACAGAATCCCAGTTCTGTCTTTAGGCATGTGCTCCCAGCATACTTTGCAGTTTTGTGTCATTGCTGCTGAAGTCCTTAGACCTTCATTTTTTTTCTATTTTTATGCCCTTGGGAGAATTGCAGTCTTACATACTGCTAGTATATTTCAGAAGTCTATATTATTTTCAGTTCCTTCTAACATGACCCCCCTCCAAAAAAGAAACACCGCTGTGTCTTGTGAATGAGTGAATATGTTAATCAAGATTCAGCCTGAGTATAAACTTTTGTATGGGGCCGGGGATTTAGCTCAGTGGTTCTGCTGCCTGCCTTGCAAGTGCAAGGTCCTGAGTTTGATCTCTGGTACCAAAAAACAAAACAAAAGGGAAAAAACAAACTTGTAGGAAGGTTCAGCTCAGTGTAAGGTAAACATTGTCTGTTTTGCTTGTGCATTTGTAACTCACCAGGAAGGTTTTCTGTTTTGTTTTATTTTTGGAGACAAGAGTCTTAGTGTTTATTTGTTTTTTTGTTTGTTTGTTTTGCTCATGCTGGTCTCAAACTTAGGATCTTCCTGGCTCACTTTTCCCAAGTAGCTGGGATTGGAGGCGTGCATCACTGTTCCGGGCTTTCTGTTTTTTTTTTTTTTTTTTTTTTTTTTTTTTTTTTTTAATATCAGAATAAGATGGCCAGAGCCAAGAAACTCAAAAGTACAGGTTTCCAGATTTGCTTCTTTTTTTCATCTACAAAACAGGTCAAAGAAGCTACATGCTCTTTATTAGATATTTGGCTTTTAAAATTCCAAACAGTGTGAGGTGAAGATTCTGAATAGAGACAGTTCCCAAGTGCTGTGCTGTGGTTGATTTTGCATGACTTTTTTCCAGGTCCTTCTCTCTTCAGCCTTTCTTTGGCTCCTTTCCTGCTTGTTTGCATGTGGACTTGGTAGGGGGAGGAGGTAATAGGAAGTCCATTTTGCTGCTTATTAGCAAGCCATGTATTGGGTTTGATGATTCAGATAGGAATTGATCTTAAAATGAGTATTTTGGTTTGTCTTTGATTATTTGTCATTCTCCTTATTTTAGAGAATAAAGCATGGGCTATAATTTCAGTTTTTGCTTACTGTTAATTGAGTTCATTCTGCTAACTTGTTTGGTATCTGTACTGATTTACACCTTGGATCTTAATTTTTGCATATTTGGCTTTATCTTTTTTGGCAGTAGTAGGAGAGTTCAGGAGTTGGGCCACCTGTTTCTGAGCTGAGCCTTGCAGCAAAGATGGTATATTAAAGATGAGTTATTTCATTATGGCTCATTTTTCTTCACTTGAAAGCCCCAAGCCTTGAATGTGGTCACATTTCTCTTTTCATTTGATTAAGTATAACATCAAGTGCCATCATAAATAGGCACTATTGCATATCATGGTTAGGTAAGTCACGTTTGTAGTCTGCCAGATTTTAGTTTGAATCCTGGCCTCTTCTAGTTTTGTGACCCAGCGCAAATTAAGCAGTTTTTGAACCTTGGTTTCTTCATCTGTAAAATGAGGATCATATCTCCAAAATAAGCCTGTTGTGAGAATTAGAACTATATGCTGAAGTGTGAAGTACAATACCTGGCACTTAGTATGCATTTGGGAATAGTAGCTAGTATTAAGCAATTATATATTTAAGAAAAGTAGACATTACTTGTTTACATGAGGCTAGTTCAAAAAGTTATCCTAAAGCAAAATTATATTCAAAATAATTTCTTTCGTATTTAGAGGGCAAATAGTAATTTTTTGTAACTTGTGTTTCCTCTAAAGGTTTTTTTTCACCCAGACCTTATCTTTGGGATTCCCTTAATTAATAGCTGTTTTGGTAATTTTCTGAAATCTGTACTTTTTACCAAGCATTTTCGATAGATTGACTGTGTGTTCATCTGTAATTGCATTTTCTTTTTATACCTACAAGTTATTCAAAGAGAAGCTTTTCTCTTCTGGGTGACTGCTGGCTTATTCTTTCTAAAAATCAGAGGTCTTGTGTACCTTAAATTCTATCAAAACCAAGATTATAACTTTGCTGCTAACCTTCTATGTAGGATGCCAGCAAAATGGCCATGCACAGGATGGGGAGGGTCCTGGAAAAAGCAAGACTCTTCATGAGATGAAGCGCTTTTGCTTTTCATCATTTTCCCCTTCAGCATCTTTCTGTGAAATAATCGCAGAATGACCCAGATATGGCACTGTATTGCAGGTGCCTGCCTTTGACCTCTCAGGCTAGCCTGGGTTTTAAGTTCCTATTATTTGGTACTTAAATGTGTAACCTCATGAACTACAGAACATGTATATGCAATCCCTACTGTTTCAGTGGGAATGAAGGATTTTTTGTTTCCCTGTTAGTGGAAGCTGTGCACTGAGAGAAACCTGACGTTAAGAACTACGGGAAAAATTAGCTATGGAGGCAACCTCCCCTCTTTCTGCTTAGGCACCAGATTTAAATGATCAAGACATATCTACGCCAGTGTTTGCACTGTAACTTTTTAAATAAATGAGATAAAGTGATATCTAGTGATAAAATCAGAAAAATGAAAGCTCTGTTTGATTTTGCCGAATCTCTAAGTAATGGTTTCAAAACTTTGTGTGTTAGAATCAGTTTTGGAGCTTACTAAACATGCACAAGCCTGGTATGGAGGCCCCTGGTACTGTTTGGTCACATTTGGGCATTTCTGCTTTCTCAGGCTTCTTACTTGCTTCTTCAGATGCAGCCAGACTTTAAGAATCACTGTGTGGCAGTAGGTTATCAAGTTTTGACAGAATGTTAGCTTAGTAGTAATGGAATTTTAATGAAATATTTTAAGAATGGTGATGTATACTCAGGTTACCTTTATTTATAAAGGAAGGAAGTCTGGCCTTCATCAGCATGTGTTGAGAAAAAAATTAGGCAGAGTCTAAATAGTACAGTCTTAAGAGAATAGAAGGTAACATTGGAAAACCTGACTCATATTGTCAGATTTTCTCAAGTTTTGTCTACTAGGATTATATTTCCAGACAAGAGTTCTCATATGCCCTGTCTTAATTTGCATGAGATCCTACAATGTTTCTGAATCAACTTTGAGAAATTTTTTCTATGAGAAGTAATTGGAAGACAGTAGATGTTTCGATATATTCTAAATGAGTTTATTATTTTAACATAACAACATGTACCTGCCCCATATTGCAGAGTTAATTTTTCATGGAGTGCCACTGAATGCTAATCAGAGGATACTAGAAAAAAATTTTCTACTTATGAAGATATTAATAAAAGGAAAAAGGCTTGGAATAAATTATTAAGATAGTGACCAGACTTTTAAAATGATAACCATAAAAAGCGTTCAAGGTCCGAGTGACGTTACAGTTAACATCAGGTTTCTGGAATTGAAAATTCATACTTTTCCATTGTGGGTGTTGACAGTACAGCGAACACTTGGAGGTCAAAACTGGCAAGGTGAAGGAAGTAGTACTTAAAAGCCAAACATTTAGCTGCAACCAAAGCTTTGGAAGAAACAAAACTTCCTAAACCCATAATGTCCCCTTTTTATAGGAAGGAAAGAATCAGGCGTTAACACATGGGAAACTTGTCAGGTTCCTTCTCAAAAAAATGTGTCTGGAGGTACTTAGTATGAATGTGAACAGTTTCTGAACTAATTTATAGCTTTTGAAAGCACAGACCCTATACTACCAGTGGCAAATACTTATCTGTTTGGTGTCCTTCGCCTTACTCTTATGAAGCAGTGGGTTCCTAGTCCACAGTTCTTGATTCCTGATGATCTTCAAATGTGGTTGTGGGAAGGGGCTATCTCTAAATTCCTAAAATTTCAGAAAAGCATTTTCTCTTGAGAAGGTTGTACAGATTATGAAGAACATGCATGGTGTGACCAAAATACATAATGTATGTGTAAATTTTAAAAATTTGTTTCAATAAAAGACACATTGCCATGGCTGGGGATTTAGCTCAGTGGTGCTGCCACCTGCCTTGCAAGCACAAGGTCCTGAGTTGGATCCCTGGTACCAAAAAAAAAAGGACGTTTCCATGAATCCCCTCAGGAATACTCCCTCTCATTTCAGACACTCATCCGGTTTTTCTTGCCTCGTTCTAAAGTAGTTCTGGAAATCTTTCATGAGTATCTTTATAACGTGTGGTTAAAAGGATGAGTTCTGTTGCTGAGTTCCATCCAGCAGAAAGGCAGGCTTATAAAAATATTATGGCATGTCCTCAGCCTTCCCTTACATGAGATCTGGCACCATGCAACTTTTTGCTCTTCCTCAAAGTCAAAATGACCATGGAAGGTAAACATTTTGAAGAAATTCAAGATATTCAGGCAGCCATGACAGTGCAACTAATCATACAAAAAAGAACTTCCAAAACTACTTCAGAAAGTGATAAGAATGATGGAGTCACCTGGGGATGTAGCTCAGTTGTTCCTGTGCCTGCCTGGCAAGCGCAAGGTCCTGAGTTCAATCCCTGGTACTGCAAAAAAACAAACATACAAACAAAAAAAAAAACAACCCACCACCACCAACAACAAAAATGATGGGGTAATTGTGTTTGAATTAGTGGAAATATATCTTTTATTATAATTTTTAAATTAAACCTCCTGTTTTTTTTTTTTAGCATACCATGTAGATTTTAGGTTAGAAGCTCATCATATCAGTGTAGTAATATTGATGTAACCTGTTGATCAGAAGTGCTGATTGTCGTGTGTGTGTGTGTGTATACATCTGATAATGAAAAAAAATGGGGAAATAACTTAAATATGTATTACGGGCACACAAACCACCAGGACATAGTTCTACTACAGAGGCCTGAAGCACAGAGAAATACTAATCAAGAGGTATGTCTGGTAAAGAGTTGGGAACCGGGCAGGGGATTTAGCGCAATGGTGCCGCCGCCTGCCTTGCAAGAGCAAGGTCCCAAGTTCCATCCCTGGTACCTCCCCCCCACCCCCAAAAGAGTTGGAAACCTCTGGCCTGAAGGCTGTGACCAATATGGCTCTCTCAGTAGTCATCCCAGGCCTAGGTAGGAAGGGTTAAACATAGTACCGGGGATTGAGCTCAGGTATTTGGGCTTGCAAGGCAGGTGCTGGAACCACTGGGCTAAATCTATTGTCCCGCAAGATATTCTTATGAATTTGATTCATGCACTAAATTTAGTTGAACCTTCTTATTTTTTTTGAGGCAAGGTCTCCCTTTGTAGTTCAGGCTGGCCCTGAACTCACTATGTAGCCCAGGCTGGTCTCGAACTTACAGTGATCCTCCTGCCTCAGCTTCCCAAGTGCTGGGGTTACATACGTGCACCACCACACCCAGCTGGTTGGCCCAATTTTATTATAAAATCAAGTCATTTTAAAATTTTTTCAGCATACTTTTTTTTTTTTTTTTTTTTTTTTTTTTT
>NW_022900934.1:11889159-11910783 GCF_012274545.1 Fukomys damarensis
TTTTTTTTTTTTTGGTGCTGGGAATTGATCTCAGGACCTCATGTTTGCCAGGCAGGCCCTGTGCCACTGAGCTATATCCCCAGCCCTCTGCATACATTCTTGGAAGGCATTTTAAAATGGATTTGTCTGTACAATTATTTTTTATTTTTTGGTACCAGGGATTGAACTCAGGTCTTTGCGCTTTCTGTATACATTTAAATTAAATTTTGCCATTGCTATTCTGTATTTGATATGAAAATGTTATTATTAAGTGTGATTATGCATTGACACTAGTCTTTCAAGGCTGATTTTAAAAAATGATTTGTAAAGATTTTTTAATTGGATGAACTGAAAGAACAAATTTGAAAAGGAATACCGTGTATTTCCTGAAGTTGATAATTCTGAGGTAATGACTTGCTCCTGTTTACAAAAAATGGAACTACTTTTCCTAGCAAATATGACCGCAGACAAAGCTTGTTATGCCAAGATGGAGATGTTGAATACTTTCTGGACCTCATCTTTTCTAAACAGGATTTACTTGTCTCCTTCTCATTTTACCCCTTTCCCATGACACATATCCCACCGTACTGTAGTTTTTTGTGCTTTATGTTCTGTGAACTCCTTCAGATCAGGAGTTGTGTTCCTCAAGATTTGCACTGTACAGGGCTGGGGATTTAGCTCAGTGGTTCAGTGGCCTGCCTTGCAAGCACAAGGACCTGAGTTCAGTTCCCGGTACCAAAAAAAAAAAAAAAAAAAAAAAAAAAAAAAAAAGATTAGCGCAGTACAGTACTTTGCATCCAGTTGATTCTTAATAAGTGCTTCATTCACATAAATAGTGTGTACAAACACTCTTCAGGACAACCATTGTGATAGTAGTTAAGCATTCTCAAAATAATTGAATGGTCACATGGAATTTTTCAGCTAGAAAGTTGATGTGTATTGCAATTTATTTCTGACAACTGTACTGTATATATTTCACTTGGGTTAACATCTTGGGCTATATTGTTGCTCTTTTTGGTATCCCTTACAATATCAAGGAATCATATTAGATTCTTGTATTTCCTGACCTAAAGCTTAGCAATGACGTATTCAGGTGCCTTTATGTAACACATTGTGAATTAGTAGAAAGCATACTGTTTTAAAAAAAATTTTCGTGATCATCCCCATGTCAGAAAAAAAAAGTTCCTTGTTTTGCTTCTATTTTACAGAAAGCATAACTCCTACTGTTGATCTAAATGCACTGTGCATGAAACTTGGAAAAAAACCAATGTATAAGCCTGTTGATCCTTACTCCCGGATGCAATCCACCTATAACTACAACATGAGAGGAGGTGCCTACCCCCCAAGGTGTGTATGTGTTGAGTTCTTTGTAAAATATAGTTGAAAATGTATTTTTTACCTAGACCAGTGGTGGGACACATGTTACTTGTTTTTCTTTTAAGAGAAAAGATGCTAATGTATGAGTTTTTTTCTAAACTAAAACTTCCGTATTCAGGTTTAATTGCTGTGTTGGCAGTCTGATAAATAAGCGGGTTTCGGGTTGCATTTCGTGCTCACGTCCCTAAAGCGTTTGCATCACTGACCTAGACGAGGATCTACAAAATGTGGAATGAGTAATCGTTTTTTGGTTTACTTTGCCAAGTGCGGAAGTAAGCTGTGGTTGTGTTGTGCCTTTGGAAGCATTTTGGTGCTCTTTGAGTTTCCATTTGGAAAAAGCCTGAGCATATTCTTTGGGAGCAGTGTGTCTTGGGCCCCCAGCAGTCTGGCTAAAGAGGGCCATTGCAGCAGCTGTGTGTAACTTGAGTCATTTAAACATGATTCCCCCAACATCATGATTCTCAGCATTTGTAGATTTCCTGATTACTGTTTTTGGGTGATTTTTGAATTTTGCACCTGTGTGCTTTGTAAACAGCCTCCGTCTGAAAAATACTAACTGAAACTTGAAAGTGCCATGTGTTCAGTCTTTTGCCGGCAGTAATAACACATTAGTAGATAGATTGATGATCAAAGTAGGACTCTTCATTTTTCTGCCTTCCTTGGGGAGGGGCTAGTCAAAGACATTTTACAAATCTAAGTCTTTTTTTTGGTACCCGTGATCAAACTCAGGTCCTGTGCTTGCGAGGCAGGTGCTGGAATCACTGTGCTAAATCCCCAGCCTGACATTTTATAAACGTAAGTTTTTAGCGGGATGTAGTGGCTCATGCCTATAATCCCAGCACTCAGGAGGCAGAGGCAGGAGGATTGCCATGAGTTGGAGGCCAGCCTGAGCTACATAGTGAGTTCAGGGCCAGTCTGAACTATAAAGTGAGACCTTGTCTCAAAACAAAACCAAAAAAATAATAATAAAATAAATTTTGAACTGGATAAGGTGGCACACACTTGTAAGCTCAGCATTCTAGGTGACTGAGGCAGGAGGATTCCAAATTTGAGCCGTGCCTAGACAACTTAGTGAGATCCTGTCTTGGGCAGTTAATCAGTGGCTGGGTTTGTAGTTCGGAGTGAAGACACTGTGTTTATTCTCTGCTGTTGACCTCCCCACCCCAAGTACACACATATATACATATATATGAACTTTTGAAATGTAAGAAACCAGGGACTAGACTATGGGCTCTTGTTTCTAGATTGTGTGTGTGTGTGTTGCAGCATTGAGAATTGAACCTAGGGCCTTGGGCCTGCTCCACATGCTCTACCACCTCCACCACTGAGCACCTCCCATCCTTTCTAAAAATTTTAACTTTAAAATTCAGAGCCTCGGGGCTGGGGATGTAGCTCAGTGGCACCGTGCCTGCCTAGCAAGTACAGGGTTCTGAGTTCAATCCCCAGCACCAAAAAAAAAAAATTTTTTTTCAGAGCCTCCTATGGAGGTGCAAATCTAAAGTTGGAGAAAGTAAAACAAGTTAATTTCTCTCAGCTAAAGTTGAGTTTAGATTTTTCTTTTTTAGTACAGGCTAGCATTATAAATTAAAGGCATGTCATTTATAAAACATATTTTATGGAGCATAAGTGTGATTTGCTACATAGAATAAGATACACCGCTATTCTGGTATACACAGGATACTGTATGCTGTATAGCAGTTCTAAATCACAGAATCTCTGGATGTATTAATGAATAGTCATTGTTAGCAAGCAAGCGCTAGTGTAATTAGGCTGTGATGAAGGAAATATTTGGAATTTGCCAGAGACTTATCAACCTGAAACTGTAATTTTCCTAACTCCCTTTTCTTTTTAGGTATTTTTACCCATTTCCAGTTCCGCCTTTACTTTATCAAGTTGAACTTTCTGTGGGAGGACAGCAGTTTAATGGCAAAGGAAAGACGAGACAGGCTGCGAAACATGATGCTGCTGCTAAAGCCTTGAGGATCCTGCAGAATGAGCCCCCGCCTGAGAGGCTGGAGGTAAGGAGGGTGGCTTGAAAGACAGTGCCTCAAGTTACTTTTTCTGAGACGGTATATTGACAGCTATCCATAACTTTTATAATTTGATAGCCTACAAGATTTTCTACCCTGTAGCCTGCCCCTTCCTTTCCTTTTTAAATCTCTAGCAGTCACATGCCTTCTTTCTTACTTTGGCATAATTTTGGGTGACATGAATATAGGACAGACACAGCAGAAGGGCCGACTGTTGAGTTGTGCGAACGGGTATGGATGTGTTCTTAGTGCTGGTGATCACGCTTGCCGGGACCTACTAATCTGTGGTACCAGGTGAGAGAGTTTTCTGACCTGCTTTACCAGTCTTTATCATGTAGAAATGCGTGTTGTCCATTGCTGCATGACAGACCCTTACAGAACTTAGTGAGGATTTAAATTTTGCTCACAGATCTGCAGGCCTTGGTGGAGTAGCTTATCTTTGCTCCACCTACCTTTGGCAGTGGTAGCTCGCAGTGGCCTGAGAATCCGATTTTAAGATGCTCATTCATGTGGCCAGTTGGAGCTAAGCTGGCTCCTTGGTACGGGGCTCTCCTCTCTGAGTTGACCTGTGCAAGAACCGAAGACACTGTCTCATGGCTTGGTGACAAGACTCCAAAAAAGATAGGAAATGGAAGAAGCTGCCAGGGTCTTAAGGCCTGTGCCCAGAAATCACAGCATCTCTTCTGCTGTCCTGCATAGGTTAAGGAGGTACAGAGCCTAGATTGAAGCAATCACATAGGGAGCCTCAGTGTTTATTTTGTTTTCTTTGAAATAAAATCTCATTACGTAAATTTGTCGTTTGACCATCTTAAATATATAATTTGGTGGCTTTTAGGGCATTCACTTCTGGAGAAGGATATCCGAATTTGAGGTCATGTTTTAAAACAACAATGATAGGAGAAAGATTCTCACTTTTTGTAAATAACTAATAATAATAATTTTTAGGAAATCAAAGGCTGCATTCTACTGAGGGACCAGAACATTAGGGATTATTGCTGGTAAGGCAGTTTTATTATAAATCCAGTCACCAAAGGGCCAGAAAGAAACCTGATGAATAGAGAACATTGAGATTTCCTGGTTCTGTTTAATCACAGTAGTGTCTCCTGAACATATCCTGGGTAGCACTTGGCTTTCCCTCCCTAGGTAACAAATTCACAAAGAACAGGTAATGTTGTCCAGAACATGGGGCTAAGAGAGTGATGAAAATTAGGGGCCCAAGTAGCCCTAAGCAGAGCCTTGCTGAGGCTTTGCGACTGGCTGTGCAGCAGTGCTTTCTTTTTTCTTACTCTGCATTTCCATTTTTCAGCGTAATCACGTAACCTACTAGATCCGAGTCCACTGAGGACCAAATAGAAGAGAATTGGGCTGGAACTTAGAAGGATTTAGTGAAGTTAAAAGGATGTGTTTCTCAGTGGTGAGATTTGTTAAAAGACCAAAAGCCAGGGGCTGGGAATTTAGCTTAGTGGTTCTGCCGCTTGCCTCTCAAAACCAAAAGCCTGATGTAATCTGAGTTATTTTAAAGGTCTTGCATTGTTTTACTTAACTTTGGTGCTAATGTAATTGGAGTCAGATGGAGTTGGTATTTCTCATTTCCTTTAGCCAGTAATTGATAGATGGTGCGGGAACACTGGTGTTTGGGTTGTTTGCGTTAGAATGCTTGAGAAGTGTAAGAAACAATTCTTAGGCCCATCCTCTGTGATTATAATGAAGCAGGGCTAGGGTGAAACCCAGCCATCTGGCTTTTGCTTTCTTACTGTTCATATGCTCTTGGAGTGACTCTGAGGCATGGGCAGGGGCCGGAAACCATTGCTCCTTAGTGTCATCTGCACTTCCGAGTCCCCCTCTGAGCCTTCCTTGAGAGGAATCGCACATTACTATGAGGGGAAGAGCCTGTTGGTGTCTCTGAGTCTAAGGCACAGTTCTGAGGGCAGTAATGGACACGTTTTCCTGGCTGAATTCTGTAAGGAGTTTTGCAGTTTAAATCCACTGCTGCCCCTAGTCTTCCTTCCTCTTTGACTCTTTCTAGCTCTGTGTGGTTTGGGGTAAAAAACAATGTCTTTCAAAAGGCTGGAGGCTGGAAGGCTGGAAGGCTAGCTTTAGCTAATGCTTTGCCCCCTTGATTTTGATGGGTCTCACTCTCTTCCCTTCTTTCCTTCCTTTTCCCCTCCCTTCCATCCTTCCTCCCTTTCTCTCTTTGCTCTTGGTATTGTGAATTGAACCCAGGAATGCTGCCACTGAACTGAGCTGCATTCCCATTTATGCACATTTTTTTTTTTTTCAGTACCAGGCTTCAAACTCGGGACCTTGAGCTTTCCAGGAAGTGTTTCTTTGTTTTGTTTTGTTTTTTGGTACTTGGGATTGAACTCTGGTCCTTGAACTTGCAAAGCAGGCCCCCGGACCACTGAGCTAAATCCCTAGCCCTAGGACCTTGAGCTTTTGAGGCAGGTGCAGTAGCCCTGGTCCACCATTCCTGTTTTTTTTTTTTTTTTTTAACTGTTCTTGCTAAGTTGCTAGATTGGCCTCCAGTTTGTGATCCTCCTATCTCTGCCTCTCAAGTAGGAACTGTAGGTGCGAGCCACCACATCTAGCTAATTTTTCTTTCTTAAAAGTAGTGCACGTAGGGCCGGGGATTTAGCTCAGTGGTGCTGCCATCTGCCTCACAAGCAAGGACCTGAGTTTGATCCCTGGTACAAAACAAAACAAAACAGTAGTGCATGTAGGGCCAGGGATTTAGCTCAGTGGCACCATACCTGCCTCACAAGTGCAAGGTCCTAAGTTTGATCCCTGATAGGGGGTGGTAGTACATGTGAATTATAACAATTTTTAAATTTGAAAAAGGAAAAAATAAATTATATAAATTTACCTCTTGCAGATGATCACTATAAGCATCTTAGTTGATGTCAGTGGCTTCACAGGAAAGTAGGTGTATCTGTCTTAGCACAATGGGATCGCACTGTCCGGTGTGCACCTTTTTTCACAGGGTGTTGCTAGGTTGTCCTGGCTGGGCTTGAATTTGTTATCCTCCTATCTCAGCCTTTCAGAGTGCTGGGCTCACAGATGTGTGCCTCCATGCTCAGTTCATGTTTGAGCTTTCATTTCTGAGCTTGCTTTTTCAAGTCCTTTAAGGAATAACACTGAATGACTTTTCTCCTCTTACAGAATGCTTATGAACAGCTGGGAGAAAACATACAAGACTTTAAAAAATGGAGTGAAACTCTGTTTTAAAATTATGACATGGGATGGGACAGGGAATAGCTTAGTGGTGCTGTGCCTGCCTCATAAATGCAAGGTTCTGAGTTCAATCCCTGTTACCAAAAAAAAAAAATTATCACATGGGCCCCTTGAACTTTTTTTTATTCGTCTTTGTGTTATTGGATCTTGGAGACCTTGATTTTCCTATGTCTTGAAATGTTTTGCATTATATATGCATTAAACATTAGTCATAATACGTATCCTACACTAGTCAGCATCTTTTTCTAAGTAGGCTAAAAACGACAAAAATCACCAGAAGATGGAAGGATCATAAAATCCCTGGGTAGAGGATATCATAGTTATTATTATATCATCCTTAACCTTCTTACAGCTTTGCCCACTGATTTGCAAGAAACAAAAGAGAACTAGAGAGCTGGACGTGGTGACGCAGGCCTGTCTGAAAGGCTGAGAAAGGAGAATTGAAATTCAAGCCCAGTGACTTAGTGAGAACCTATCTCAAAGTAAAGAATAAAATAAAAGACTGGGGATGTAGCTCAGTGTGAAGGCCCTATACCAAAAAGACCTGGGGACACTGAGTCTCCCTTTTTCACCTTTCAGTGAATGCAGCTGAGACATCAGTCTTTTGTTTTTCCATCCATAATGGCAGGCAGGAAAATTGACAGAGGAAGACACTTGCATTTATTAGGCAGATGAGCAGATGAGCACAGAGAGACAGATAGTGGTGCTCCAGACTAGTGATGGGAGTGGGACTGGGCGGCCAGGTGAGGTCCCAGGATGAGATTTTTTTTTGGTACTGGGGATTGAACTCGGGTCTTTGTGCTTGCAAGGCAGGCGGCAGAACCACTGAGCTAAGTCCCTGGCCCCTTTGGATGAGATTTTTTTGGTTGATAGCTTAGATGAGTTTTCCAGACTCAAGAGTTGACAAGTGAGCAGTGTATTTTTATTGCAGATGGAAAGGGAATGTGAAATTCTCATTCAGTCCACCATTCAACAGGAAGGATTTCCTTATGGACCGGTTGACAAGAACTTGAGTAATCTTGTTTGGATTAAAAAAAGAGGGCCAGGGACTTGGCTCAGTGGTGCTGCCGCCTGCCTTGCGTGTGCAGGGACCCAAATTTGATCCCCGGTAGAAATAAGCAAGTGTAACAACATGTTTGCTTGCTCACTATGTAGCATAGCTCACTGTGTAGGCCAGGCTGGCCTCAAACTCATAGTGGTCCTTCTGCCTCAGTCTCCCGAGTGCTGGGATTATAGATGTGCGCCACCATGCCTGGCTCTTGCATCTTTTATAATGTTAGACTACTGCATTTATTTAACACTTAGCATCCACAAAATAAGTGGAGAAATGCAAAAGGAAATATTTATGCAATGGTGATTGGAAAGAAATAGATAATAACTATGAAAATGAAATCAGTGTCGATCTGTTGTTTATAAAGGTAAAAATGAAAGAATTTTTCAGTTATGATGCAAAAAAGATGGCTTTTGTGTTTTCAACAAAATGAGTCTGTTTCAAAAGTAGGGTGTTTTGACATTATCAGCACGAGAAGAATCAGAAACCCTGATAAGAGCTTATTGAGGTGTTTGAACTCTGACATCCCATAATGGGCTGTGCCCTACACACAGGCACAGCAGGTGATGGGCAGTTAGTTGCATGTACTGGAGTCCTTTGTCCATACCAGAAATACATGACTTCCCAAACCAGAAACATAAAGGAAAATTTTGGGTTTACTATTCTAAGATGTTTAATGGAATGGTGTTTGTCTTTTATTTTAGCTGATTTTAAATCTAGAAAAATAAAAAGGCATGCCTATAATCCTAGTACTCAGGAGGCTGAGGCAGGAGGATTGATGTGACTTTGAGGCCACCTTGAACCACATATACTTCAGGTTCAAACTCTGTCTAAGTCAATCACTCTGATTATTAGAGCCAGCTCATATATGGTGATGAGCATTTTTCCTGGTATAGGAAGAAAGGGCTAAGCATGGTTCACTGTAGTTCCCCCCCTCCTTTGCCTAATGTTGCCTAGATGTTATCACTGAACTGAGTACTGTAGAGTTGATGTAAATAGTAATTTTCACTTAGTGACAGAGTAAGGGCTGACTAAACTTTCCTCATCTTACAGGAGTGGTTTTTGTGGATGTTTGTTTGTTTGTCTTTTTGTTTTGAGGCAAGGCCTCACTTTGTAGTTCTTGGGCTTACTGTGCAGCCAGGCTTGCCTCGAACTCGAATTCAAATTTACAGTGATCCTCCTGCTTCAACCTCTGAAGTGCTGGGATCACAGGTGTGTGGCACCACACCGGGCTTTGTGGATTTGTTCAGAGTTGTTGCTGCTTCCTCTTTTGCAGTATTTTGTCCAGAGTGGATATATGAAATTATTTATGCAGAGGAGCAACGTAATAGCCCTTCTAAATAAATGTGTATACCTTTGGCTCCTGTTTTTGCAAGTTTATTTTACTGGCTGCTTTGTTCCTATTGAAATTCCTCTGGAAGCAATGATTTGGAGCAGTCCATCTTAATTCTGGTTGCTTGTAAAACCACCTCAGGACTCTTTTTTTTGAGGAATAGATAAATACCATAAAAGATATCCAGGCCATACCCATAGAATTCTGAGTTCATTTGTCTGAAGTGGAGACCAGCATCTCTCTGTTGGAAGTTTCTGAGTGGTTCTGGTTCTGCTGTGGTGAGATCGGCCGGCCTCAAGGTTAGGGCTTAGTGCTAGACCCGTTGTTTTCTATTGGTCTTGAATGGAGCCCTAGTATATAAAATAGATAAGTAGCATTTGTTAATGTAAACTTAAAAGTTTGAGATTGCAATATTGATAGTCATGAGAATGATTTATGTGAATTTTCAAAACAATTATACTATATTTTATTTTCATCCATTAAAATGCTGGTTGAGATACATTCACACTGAGATAGTTAACTGCCATAGGAAGAGGAGTGAGAAGGGCTTCAATTGTTTTTCTTTAAAAAATCTGATGTCTGTAGTACTTGATGGGCCGATAGGATAAACAAAACATCTGAAAGTTAGGATGTATGCATGGCTTTGAAGTCTTCTACCAGCCTCAGCCCCCATTTATTTCCAAATTTTGTTCTGGTTGTACATAGGGGGAGCACGCGTAGTGACAGTTACTTATTTGAGAGTAGATAGTGTGGGAGGGGTGAGGGGAGTATAGCTGCATCCCCGGCCCTGTGTCTTTTTTTTTTTTTTTTTTTTGGGTACCTGGGACCGAACTCAGGTCCTTGCGCTTGCAAGGCAGGTGGCAGAACCACTGAGCTCAATCCCCAGCCCTCTTTTTTTTTTAACAGCCCATCTGTTTGAAACAAATATGGATACACTTTTAAATAAAGTCGTCAAAAAGCTTTATTTTGTTATGTACAAAAATGAGTTAACATGTTGGCACAAATGTGTTGATCTTTGGTGTGAAACATAAACAGTTTTTATTATTTTATTTTTTTGGGTTTTTTGAGACAGGGTCTCACTATGTAGTTGAGACTGACCTGGAACTCACTATGTAGCCCAGGCTGATCTTGAACTCACATCGATCCTCCTGCCTCAGCCTCCCAAGTGCTGAGATTAGAGGCATGCACCACCCCACCTGGCAAAACATTTTTGAATGTTGTGATGAATTGAGGTGAAATTTATATATAAGTGGTTTAGTTTGGTTTTGTTTTTTGGTGTGTGATCTGTAACCCCAGACCTTTGTTATATTTTTATTTAGATACAGTGTCACTAAGTCACTAAGTTGCCCAGGCAGGGCTTGGGACTGGTCATCTGCCTGACCTTCTTGGAGTGCTGTAGCACTATACCTGACCTAACCCACATAAAAGCTTTAACTGTTTTTTAAATGGTGGCATTACATAGATTCTTAGTGTTACGCAACTTTCATCAATATCTGTTTTCAGAATTTTCCTATCATTCCAAATACAGACTCTGCTCATTAAACAGTTAAGTCTGTGCTTCCCTTATTCCAGTTGCTGGTAATCTCTTTGTCTCGACACATTTGCTTACTTGGTGTGGGTACCTCACACGTATTTGTTCTTTGTGTGGCTTAATTCACCTTTAATGTCTTCAAGAGTCATCCATCCATTCTGTAGCATGATTCAGAATTTCATTCTTTTTAAGGGAAATTTTACATTTTATCTGTTCACCTGTTGATACACATTTGGGTTGTTTTCGCCTTTTGTCTGCTGTGAACAATCCTACGGTGAACAGTGGAGATATAAATTTTGTTTGCGTCTCTGCTTTCTATTCTTTTAGTTGTGTATCTGGGAGTGGAATCGATGGACCATATTGTGATTTTTTGTTATCTTTTGATGAGCTACCAAATTGCTTTCCATAGCACTGGTACTGTGTTGTGTTTCCACCAGCAGGCAGTGCGGCAGGCAGGCAGGCAGGCAGGCAGGCAGGCAGTGTCTTTACATCCTTGTCAGCACTTGTTGTTTTCTGTTCTCTTCATAATAGCCGTCCTCATGGGCGTGAAGTGGTACTTAATTTTGGTTTTATTTCACATTTTTCTAGTGACTAATGATGTTGACTATCATGTACTTGTTGGACATTTGTATATTTTGGGAGAAATTCCCATTTTTTTTTAATTGTTGGGTTATAATTTCTTGTATATCCTGGATATTGATCTCTCCTCAGAAATTTGATTTGCAGATCTCATTTTTGTGGTCTGTCTTCACTCTCGACATTGTCCTTTGGTACATAAAGGGTTTTTTTTTTTTTTGTTTTTGTTTTTTTTTGTTTTTTTTGTACCGGGGATTGAACTTGGGTCCTTGCACTTGCAAGGCAGGCCACTGAACCGCTGAGCTAAATCCCCAGCCCCGATAAAGGTTTTTAATTTCAGTGAAGTATAATTAATTTTTCTCGTTGCTTGTGCTTTTGGTGTTATGTCTAAGAAATCATTGCCAAATCTAGAAGTGTCATGAAGATTTTCTTCTAAGAGTTCTATAGTTCTAGCTTTTACATTTGTCTTTAATCCAGTTTGAATTAATTTTTAAAATATGAGGTAAGGGTCCTACTTCACTATTTTGCATATGAATATCTTTTTTCTAGGCCCATTTGTTGACATACTTTTTGAAGTACCGTGTATTAAAATTTTTTAAAAATCTATTTAAAATTTCAGATAAATGTTGTGAAACTTAGTTTTTGTGTAGACTTGGTGTTAAGGACTCACCCATAAAAACGCAGTCCCCTGAGCTGGGCATAGTAGTGTGTGCCTGTAGTCACTGGCTCAGGAAGTTGGAACAGGAATATTGAGACAATGTGGGTAGACTACAACAAAAACCCAGCAGGTCTCTCTCCTTTCAGATTAGTAAACCATCAGAATGATCTGTAAACACTGCTGACTGGGCAGAGAGTAAAGTGAGACCAGGTTGGGAAGGAAAGAATTGTAAATGGAATCTGTAATGAATTTATTTATTCAGAATTACACCCTAGATTGTATTTGCTGACCTAAACTTTTATTTTACATTAATAGCTTTCTCATGTTAGCTCAGTGGACATGAGCCAGCCTACCTGATAAACTGAAGGAAATGTACCACCTGTACCATCTCGGCCAGTCCTGTCCTTTGTCTTGTTACCTTTCAGACCAGGTTCCTATCAGATAATTCTAACCTTGGAAATAGGATTTTATAAATTTCCTGACAACTGAATAGCAATAATGTGAAGAAAAACAGCTCTTTGGCGGTGTTTGGAGACCTTCCTGTTGTGGAGTTTATCTGTTTTCTAATGCTGTCGCTACACTGCAACATCAAATGTGTCTTAGCACACAAAGGAGATCCCAGCCCCTCTGACCCCGTCCCTGCTGGAGACCTGTGAATGAACCTTGTTACAAAGATAGGATCCCTGCCCTTGTTGAGGAGACTTTATTAGTTTATATACTTGGGGTTTTGCCAACTGTACTAAGTCTGAGATATGTGGAAGTTTTATAATTTCTCTTTCACTGCATTGTTTTCAAAAGTGGTTTCCAGAGACTTTATGACCAAATAAGAAACTTGTGTACATAACGTGGAAAGACCTGTATCTGAACTTGCTCTGAACCACACAGATGTCTGTATTTGGCTTATTCACATTGTAGCTTAACAGAATTGGAGGAGGGCTTTGGAATTCTGTTCTCCAGGCAGTGCTGGCATCCTGCTGTACCACAGCTGGACTGGTTTATACCCACCGGACTGTTACGTGTGGATTGTTTATGAAGCACAGTCTGTCCCACAGTTGACAGGATATTTTTAACTTTTAAAATTCAGGGATACAGCCGGGCGTGATGGCGCACGCCTGTAATCCCAGCACTCGGGAGGCTGAGGCAGGAGGATCACTGTGAGTTCGAGACCAGCCTGGGCTACATAGTGAGTTCCAGGTCAGTATCAACTACATAGTGAGACCCTGTCTCCAAAAAAAAAAAAAAAATCAGTAATACAGGGCTGAAGATGTAGCTCAGTGGCATTACACCTGCCTCACAAGTGCAAGGTCCTGAGATTGATCCCCAGTACAAAAAAAAATTCAGTGCTCCATTTCCCATACAGAGCTAATGTGGCCTTGGTCTAGTTTCTTGTTAAATCCGTAAAGTCAGGATTCAGTGCTTTTAATGGTTGCTATCCTAACTGGAATGTTGATGGTTTTAATAAAAAGTTAATTCCTAGACAATTATTCTTCTTTTAGATGAATGGAAGAGAATCAGAAGAAGAAAATCTCAATAAATCTGAAATAAGTCAAGTGTTTGAAATTGCACTTAAGCGGAACTTGCCTGTGAATTTCGAGGTAAGCTTATTTTACATGTAGGATTTTGTATTTTAAAACCTTATTAGGATTCATCATAGGAATGATTCCCCCCCAAATATCAATTGAAATATGAACCTCCAAATTTAAGATTCACCCTTTGTGTTCAGCAAAGCAGTGCTGTTTTCATTCTCTTCTCCTGCAGGTCCCGATCTTAGGTGTATGAATGAATCTCTGGCTGGGCCAAGTGTGGGCTCAGTTTGTCTGTGAATTTCCTGAAGAGGTCTGCAGAATATTGTATTTCTGTTCACACACATGCTCATGTTCATCTTGAGAGGGGGCCTCTTTCTTTCATCATCTTTACCTCCACAGTACTAAGGATCTCTTAGGTGGTCCCCAAAATGTTGCCGGACAGTTTTTATTTTATTTTATTTTCTGGTACTCGGGATCGAACTTGGGTCCTTGCACTTGGAAAGCAGGCACCAGAACCACTGAGCTAAATCCCTAGCCTGCCACACAGTTTTTAAAAGGACATAGGTTTTGTTGTTATACTTCATTTGCTATTGGGAATTTTGTGAAATAAGAGTTAATGGGTTGGCCGGGTGTGGTGGTGCCTGCCTGTAATCCCAGCACTTGGGAGGCTGAGGCAGGAGGATTGCTGTGAGTTTGAGACCAGCCTGGGCTACATAGTGAGTTCCAGGTCAGTCTCAACTACCTAGTGAGACCCTGTCTCAAAACACCCCCCACAGTTAATGGGTTGTTTGTTCAAAATGTAAGAAAAATACATTTAATGTTTTCTTTCAAAGACGACATAGTCCAGATAGGATAGGAAGGAAAGGAGAATTTTTAAAAAGTTTTTTATGGCTTGACATATGGCAAAGTCTTTAATTCCTTGCTTGATTATGGGATTATTTTTAAAAAGTCTTATCTGAAGCATACTATCTTTTAAAATACTTGAATTCTGTAGTCTTGATTTTGCAGTTACAGGAAACCCCCGAAATTGTGTGCCTGTTCTTTAATGTGTACAGTCTCCTGTGATACACTAGTATTTGCCCCAGATTCAATCCTGCCTGCAGAGGGTGGTGGTGATTTCTGACCCACATCCTGGTGGTGGGGCAGAGAGTTGCACTGAGTTGACTGGGCCAGCTGTGTGCAAAGATATTTCTTGTTCCCCCTATGGCCCCCCACACCCACCCCTGCCCACCTGTGTACTCCACTGGTTGAGAGCAGGTTTATAAAATTGCTTCCCTTTTGGAGTCAGAGCCTCCTGGTCCTCATCTTGTGTAGCCTTTGTCCTCTGGAGAGGGTGAGCACAGGCAGAATAATAGGACTGGTTGTTTTGGCAGCGACTAGATGGGAGCTGCACCCAAGGAAATCCTGAGGTCTCCATGGGCACTCATTGCAGGACAGGGGAGAGAGGTCCCTTTTCTCCCCTGCTCAGGAGTTAATGTGGCAGGAGAATGGATTTTGTGAAGATTGGAGGAAGGGGGAATGAAAGATTCCCGGCTTCTCAAGTCACCTCACAACTAGAGTTGACCGTTCATCCATTTTCACTAGTTCCTGCCCTTCCAGACTCACAGAGACTTGAACCTGAGTTGAGAAATTGTCATTTTATATTTTTGCTCAGTAGCATCTGCAGGCCAGATTGCTTCCTTCCAACCCACGCTTTTGTTTAGATTTCAGGATTTAACTTTCATCCCTCCCTTCAGGAACCTGTGGTACGTAACATGAAACCAGGAATTGGAGAGTATTCATCTCAGCAAAATTGTAGGAGCGCCCTCTGGTGGTTAATATCTTTTAGTTTCTTGTTCCTTTTTTTAAAATTGTATTTATTGGTACATTCTATGTGGACAGTACAATTGCATTCATTACTGGGATCTTGTACTTTTACATGACAGGCCTTGCTTCTCAAAGTTTCTTGTTCTTTATGGCTAAGGGTGATCCTCCTGCCTCAGCCTCCCAGATGCTGGGATTACAGGTGTGCACTGCCATACCTGGCTAACTTTTTTTTCTTTTCTTTTCTTTTTTGGTACTGGGGATCGAACGCAGGACCTTGCGCTTGCAGGGCAGGCATGGTACCACTGAGCTAAATCCCTGGCCCTTGAGTGTCTTTTTATTACCAAGTTTTGAGGGCTCTTTATATATTCCAAATGTAAGTTCTCATCTTTTTCTTCTAGAACTAGTGACTGAACCCAGAGCCTTCAGCATGCGAGGCAAGCATTCAACCACTGGTCTACCTACCCAGTCCTCCCTTCTTCCCTTCTTTCCAGCATTATAGGCATTGAAACCTGGGCCTCACACATGGTACACAAGTGCTGAACTACTAACATATACTCCCAGTTCTCCTTTTTCTTTCCTTAATGTGATTTTAGGACAGAGTTGTGGGCTGGCCTTGAAGTTGAGATCCTTCAGCTTTACCCTTCTGAGTAGCAAAGATTACCAGCTTGCTTGAGTACACTCAGCTTCCAGACTTTTCTTTTGCATTTCATGATTGTTATGTTCCTCAGCCTAGGCTTGTTCTGTTTTAGAAGTTTCCTTGTCTTTGTCTGACTGTCTGTCTGTCTGTCATCTGAGTCATGGTCTCTGCTATGTAGTTCAGGCTGGCCTTGAACCCACTCTGTAGCCCAGGTGTTGAACTCAGAGCGATCCCGGAGAGCTGGAGAGCACCATGCACCACCACGCCCTGTTGCTCTAATTTAAAGTTATGATGTCTTGAGAGTAGATTTTTATTTGTACTTTGAGTTAGGGTCATAGCTTTTTGGTTTGGTGTGGAGTTTTTGTTTTTTGTTTTCTTGGGAAATGTCTCACTGTTCCTTCACAGTTTATTATTTGTATTTTGTTTGTTTGTTTGGTGCTGGGGATTGAACTCAGGACCTTGCACTTGGGAGGCAGGCATCGGAACCACTGAGCTAAATAAATCCCTGGCCCTCCTTCACAGTTTATTATTTGTTTGGGTTTTTGGTTATTTTTTGTACCGGGGATCAAACTCGCTCTTGCGAGGCAGGCCACCGAACCACTGAGCTAAATCCCCGGCCCCCTTCACAGTTTATTATTAAATTACCTTCATACCTCCTCTTCAGACTTTCAAAACTTCCTTACTTTCTAGTACAAAAAAATGTCTTAACTTTACCTTGAGTTTTTCCTGCTCTAGTTTTGGCACCACAGAAAATGGAAATTTCTGGCAGAAACAGCCTTGGCTACTCCTGCAAGTAGCCCTGGCTCCTTTTCATGGGGGCCATTGTGCTGACTGCTACTGGGAGACTCGTTCCTTCTAGATACTTAAGGAGGAAATGCACATTGTTTTCACATTTCAGCTGTGTACATCTAATTGCAGTCCGCCATTGCAAGGTGCTTCCTCTTTGCTGATCATTCGTTAATGGTTATTACTGTAGTAATGGGGTTCAACCCCAGGGCCTCATGCACCTGAGCACCCGTCTCCCACTGAGTTGCACCCCTGCTCTGTTTCATATTTCAGCCTCCTTTTTCCCATAGTGGCCATTGGGCTTCCAACATCAGTGTGTTTGCCCATAGGGTCAGAAGCAGATCCCTTAAGTTAAACGTTGAAGATATCTTTGCGGTGAGCTAAGCAAACCTATTTTCTTTATGCTACAGATGTATGGTGAAGGCACTGTGTTCCAAAGTTCTTGGATTCATTCTTCCTCATGTTAACAGTGTACTGAAATATGCTTTACATACGGTCAAATATACATTTTTTTTCTAGTACCAGGAGTCGAATTCAGGACCTTGCACTTGCCAGGCAGGCACAGTGCTGCTGAGCCACATCCTTGGCCCAAATATACATATTTTGAGTGCACAGTTCAATAAATTTTGACATACAGAACATATGAAAACATGACTCATAACCTGGATCGAGGTACAGTTCTGCAGGTTCCCAGAGCCCTTCTCCTATTAATTCCCACCCCAAAGAAACTGTTCCCTGAATTCCGTCTCCATGGATTAGTTAAATGCAACATACTGGGTACGGTCTTGTATCTTAGATCCCATGTGATGCAGTCCCGGGCATGTGTGTCAGTTTATTCCTGAGCACTGCTGTGTCCCACTCATGGACGGGAAGCGTTTAATTAATGCATTCTCTGCTCCATGGGCCCTTCCTCTGTGTGCACCTCGGGCCATTATGAATCAGCGTCTGCTGTGAAATTCTTCCACTGGTCTTCTTGTGTTTTCATGTGCTCGGAGTTGGTGGATCACAGGGTAGGCAAAGCGATCTCTGCTGATACCTGATATCAGTCTTGTGTTTTGGTTTTTTATTTTTCTATTTTTTTGGTGTTGCTAGGGAGGGAGCCCAGAGCTTTGCACACTTGATCACTCAGCCACAACTTTGTCGGTTTTTTAAATTTTCCATCATTCTGGGCATGTGTGTTTGTTGTTTCTAATGTTGTTAATTTTCATTTCCCTGATACTAATACATGGTGGCACATTTTCATATGTTTATGGGCCATTAAGAGATTTTATTTTGTAAAGTATTTTTTACCTGGTTTGTTTTTTTTTCTTCTGTTTTATTAGTTGAGTGGTTTGTCTTTTTATTATTGACTTGTAAGGATTGCTTAAATATTCTGTGCATAAGTTGTCTGGCACACACACTTTCTCCTATTCTGTGGATCACCCCCTCCCCTCAATTTTGGGATTGATCTCAGGCTATGCACTGAGTTTCATTACCTTTTTTTTTTCCTGGTACTGGAAACATTACCCTTTTTTTTTTGGTACCAGGGATCGAACGAGGATCCTTGCACCTGCTGCAAGGCAGGCGGTGGCACTGACCATTTTTGTTTTGTCTTTGTCTTTGTATTTTGATAGAATCTCACTACATGAATAAGTTGCCCAGACTGGGCTTAAAGATGTCTGCTGCGCCACCATCCCTGCCTGGCTCTTTGCACTTTTTATATGAGGGATTTTTAATCTTGAGGAATTCTCATTTTTTGTTTGTTTGTTTTTTTGAGACAGGATCTTACTACGTAGTTGAGACTGACCTGGACCTCACTGTGTAGCCCAGGCTGGTCTTGAACTCAAAGTGATCCTCTTGCCTCAGCCTCCTGAGTGCTGGGATTACAGGCATGTGCCACCACGTCCAGCCAGGAATTCTAATTTTTTTTTTAATGGTTGGTGTCATTCATGTTTAATTCTTTGCTCTCCTTGTGGCCATGAAGTTTTCTAGAGGCCATTAAGAGTTTTGGCTTTCACAGTTATCTATATGATTAAAGTCAGTTTTTATTCATGATGTGAATTAGGGATTGCGGTTGATCCCCACCCTCCACCCAACGTGGGTAGCTAGCTGCTCAGAATACCATTACATTTTTTAAAATTTGCTTTGTTGGAGATCAGGTGACTCTATATTTGTGGGTCTATTCTTGCACTTTGTTCTGTAGAGTTTTTTAATATGATAAATAGGATAATGTAGCTGCTGTAACTTGTAGTAAATTTTTAATATCTAGTAGTATAAATCTTCTCACGTTGATGTCTGTTATGAGTGTCCCTGCTGATACAGTTTGAACTTGATTTTTATTTTCCTTCTGTGTAGTAATATGATCACTTTAAAGTCAAGTTTCTTTTTATTTCAGTTTTAGATTTCTTTTCTATCTTTGTCAGTTTATTTTTTTTAAACATGTAAAATACCAAATAGTTCTGAAAATCAAAACTTTACCAGAGATTCACACCTCCTCCCTGCCCCTGTCTCCCCAACCCCACGGGGATCAAACTCAGAACCTCGTGCTTGCCATGCAGGCACAGTGCCACTGAGCTAAATACCCAGCCCCTGACCCTTCTGTCTTCTGGGTCAGTAATTACATTGGTTTCTCCTTTATCTCTCCTGTGTTTGTTTTTGCATAAATAAGCATATTACACATCTGTCGCTATATTCATATATGTATACATAGTGGAATACAGTTGTACCATCTTTGTTTCTTAAATTAGGGTTAATTCTTTGTTTGTTTGTTTTCTTGAGACAAGGTCTCTACTTTGTGTAGTACAAGGTAGCCTTAAACTCACTGTGTGTGTAGCATAGGCTGGCCTTGAACTCAAGTGATCTTCTCTTCCTGTCTCAACTTTCCAAGTGCTAGGACTACAGGTGTCTGCCACCACACTCAATTTTTTTGTTTTTTGTTTTTGGCTCTTGGTTTTTTGATACAGAGTCTCACTTATGTAGTGTAGGCTGGCCTTGAACTAGCTGTGTAGCCTAAATTGGCCTCAGTGATCCTGCCTCAGCCTCCTGAGTGCTGGGGTTATAGGCGTGCACCACCAAGCCCAGCTAGGGTTAACTTTTATAGTTTGATTTTTTTCACTTGATAATATGCTGGAATTTACTCTTTATGGGGGTTTAGAGATTTTTCTCATTCTTCTTAACAGTTGCATAGCAGCCAGTATTTAATAAGCCCAGTCTTGGCTGGAGGCTCAGAGCAAATAAACTTGAATTCTTTGTGCTGCAATGATTTCTGGGCTTTGCTGGACCAGGTTCTTTTATGCCAGAACAGCTGTGAGCATGGGGTCACAAGAACCATTTGATAGGGTTGTGTGTGGAAAAGTCTGTTTCAGGCTAAACTGTTTTGGACTCGTCAGCCTGAGGGACACAAACCAATTTGAAAAGAAAGAGAAGAAGCAGCATTCAGAGTTCACTGCTTCCTTTGGCCCATATTTATGCACCTTCATTTGGTGCATCCTGCCCTTAGTGCCTCTCCACCTATGCTTCCTGAGAAGAAAGTGTGCCAACCAGTGTGTCCCACAGCTTTTAACAAGCGTCTGTCACCCTTTCACTCAGTCTTTCCCTCTGACACAGGTGGCCCGGGAGTGTGGCCCACCCCACATGAAGAACTTTGTGACCAGGGTTTCAGTTGGGGAATTTGTAGGGGAAGGGGAAGGGAAGAGCAAAAAGATTTCCAAGAAGAACGCTGCTATCGCTGTTCTTGAGGAGTTGAAGAAGTTGCCGCCTTTGCCTGCAGTTGAGCGAGTGAAGCCACGAATAAAAAAGAAAACCAAACCTACGAGCAAGGTGAGAACCTTTCTGAATGAAGTGTTTTCATTGGCAGAGGTGGTTTGGGGGTTTAGAAGGCTGGGTGCTTTCCCCAAGGTACAAGGGAGTGGGACTAAATGCCACATGCCAGGCCTGGTAGACCCTTTCCAGATGCCACACGAGAGCCACAGTCAGATACAGATGAGGCTGTGGTGGCCATCCAGCCGCACACCCGCAGGATGGAGGGGTGCTCAGCACAGCCCTGCCCTCACCACAAGGAACAGGGTCCTACACCATCTGCAGGCCTGTGGTTGGATCTTAGAGCTGCTTTTTCAGTGGGCAGCTCAAGGTCCTGAAGTGCAGGAGGTTCAGGCAAGCAGGGGGCCCCTGGGGAAGCTTGGAGCTGGGTGCAGCTACTGAATACCACTTCCTTGGGGCCATACTGACCTGCTTCGCAGAACATTGTTGGGATTCCTTTCTCACACCAGGAAAAGGACAGGATTCCATTTGGGGATATTTATGAATGCTAGTATCCATCCTGTTGTAGTTTTTAATAGTTTCATGCTATATCAAGATCCAGATTTTTCAGGGCTGGGGAATCAGCTCAGTGGCACTGTGCCTGCCTTGCAAGTGCAAGGTCCTGTGTTTGATCCCCAGCACCAGGAAGGGGAAAAAAAACAGAACCTCTTCCTTAAGCTCTGATATTTTGCACTACAGTTTTGTTTCTTCACTTACTGTATCCTGGAAATCATTCCTGCCCAGTGGCCTGGTGAGGATTCTGCGGAACAGAAGGCGGGGGCCATTCGTGTTCTTAGGATTTTCTTTTTATGGGGCATCAGCTTGAGGCTTTCAAGATTTTTTTAATGGTTTCTCCATTTTAAGTCATTGTTAACAAGAGAGGTGGGAACCTATCACAGTATACTTGGATGTCCATATCCACAGATTTTCCATCTGTGCATTCAACCAAACTTGGATTGAAAATATTTTGCGGAAAAATAATTGTGCCTGTACTCACCATGTGGAATCTTCTTGTTCTTGTCATTCCTTCCTAAACAGTTCAGTATAATGCTTCTTTACCTGGCATTTATGTTGTGTTGTGTGTCATAATCTAGAGACAATGCAAGTATCTGAGAGGATGTGCACAGGTATGTTGGAATTTATTAAAAAACAGGCATTGAGCCAGCATGGTGGTGGTGCAGTACCTGCTGGTTGTCCCAGCTACTTGGAGTCTGAGACTCTGGGTAACATAGCAAGAGGCCCTTAAAAAAAAAATGAAAGGAAGAAAAGCATTGCAGTGATGCCTGCCTATTTATAATGAAAAAAAATTTTTTTTTTTTTTTTTTG
>NW_022900934.1:11910885-11939339 GCF_012274545.1 Fukomys damarensis
CTGGTCTCGATCACAGTGATCCTCTTGCCTCAGCCTCCCGAGTGCTGGGATTACAGGCATGTGCTACCACACCCAGCTATAATGAAATATTGGTGTCCTAAGGCCTTTAAACCACCTTAGAATAATTACAGAAAGTTATAAAGCATTGTTTAGATTTTTTAAAGGTTAGAAGAGATCCCAGTAATTTTGAGCCATCATAATATCTCGTTGTCCCCCAGTTATGCTGACCTGAGTGGACCAGGCCTTTTCTGTGACTGACATGGCAAACAGTTTTTACATTATTTGTTCCTCAGTTACAGACAAGCCCAGAATATGGCCAGGGGATGAATCCGATTAGCAGACTGGCCCAGATCCAGCAGGCCAAAAAGGAGAAGGAACCAGAGTACATTCTCCTCACAGAGCGAGGCCTCCCGCGCCGCAGGGAGTTCGTGATGCAGGTGGGTTGGTGGAGGCTGTGGACAGCCCTTGTCTGACCGTGGCAGTCCCTGACTGCGGTCAGGGACTGGATCTTTTCTGAGGAGGCCAGGTCCATTGGGCCACACTGTGCCATCCAACATTGCTGTCATATGACCACCTTGCTTGCAATAACGTACTCTTACCTGCACAGCACGACCCTGCTCGTGTCAGCAGGTAGGAGTGGGGACATGCTGTGTTAGATGGAGAAGAGCGCTGGGCTGGTGGGGTTATGGGTGAGTCTGTGTCTTCACCACACCTTGAGGTTCATGAATTATTCTTTTCTAAAGGTAAATTTTACAAGTACTGTTTGTTTTTGTTTGGTACCAGTGATTGAACTCAGGACCTTGTACTTGTGAGGCAGGTGCAACGCCACCTAGCTAAATCCTTGGCCCCTATAAGTACTGTTGAAGACCCTGTTCCTACCCTTCCTGGTCCTTGTGTAGGATCTGGTATGTGAGGTGTAATGTGGGGTTTGGAATCTTAGATCAGGGTGACAGGGTGACCCTTCAGATTAGGATGGCATGTTTCTCGTGGTACTTGGTTTATCAGCAGTTATAGGTTACCTTAAGTGTGATCTGAATTTAATTTGGGGGTTAGGGGTAGAACTCAGGGCCTTGTGCATCTTGGCGAGTGCTCTAGCACTGAGCCATACTCTAGGCCCCTTTATATTTTTGTGGGGAGTACCAGAGATTGAGTTCTGGTCTTTTTTGCACTTGCAAGGCAGTTGGCGGAACCACTGAGCTAAATCCCTGGCCTTTTTATTTTTTAACTTTTATTTATTTTTTGGTACTGGGGATGGAACTTGGGACCTTGGCACTTCCAAGGCAGGCAGCGGTTAACTTTTATTTTAAGACAGCATCTTCTGAAGTTGACCAGGCTGGCCATAAATTGTGATTCTCCTCCCTTACCTTAATCTCAGGTAGTTGAGATTACAGGTGTGCACCACCATACCTAACATTCCTTTTTTTAACGAAAGTTTTGTTTTCTAGGGTTTCATTTACCCATAGCCTAGATCTGAAGATATTAAGGGGAAAATTCCAGAAATATTTCATAAATTTAAAATTGTGCACCATTCTGAGTAGGCTGATGAAATCTCGAGCCCTCCTGCTCTGCCTCAGGGAATGTGAAATATCCCTAGTGTCTGGCACATGTGTGCTGTATACCCCCTGCCTGTTAAGCCACTTAGTAGCTAGTGCTCTCTGCATCAGTTTGACTGTTGGTATAGGACATAATACACAGGGCTCCTTTGGGATTCTTGGGATGAACCCTTGCAGACTGCTGTAATTCATTTTTGTGTAGCAGTGTGCAGTACATAGAGAACCATCCCCTAACCTGGTACCTTTCTTTTACTTGTGAGAAGTTAGGAAAAGGAGTGATCCTTCCATTCTTCAAGAAGAAGTTGTAGTTTGCTGAATCGGTACTTTGCCTGAGGTGCAGTGGTTGGTAGAGAGCCGAGTTTAAGTCGGGCTCATACCAGTTCTCTGCAGACCAGGGAAGGGCTTGTGACGGGAGTTTGGCTTAGCATCCAGGTCTGTGGTCAGGACCAGCTTGGAATGGGGTTGTGAGTGTGCTGAACAGATTTAAAACCAGCTTGTAGCCAGGACTGATGGCATATGCCAGCAATCCCAACATTCTGGGAGGCTGAGGCAGGACGATTGAGTACAGCTTGGGCAACTTAGTATGACCCTGTCTCCAAAAAATGGGGGGGTGCTGAGGTGCACCGTACCAAGGTCCTGTATTGAGTCCTGCACCAAGGAGGATGGCCTAGCAGGTAGGGTGTACATGTGTGAGTACACATGCGTGCATACATACGATGTGTGGGTATAAATCTTACCGATACAGGGGACGTGTATAGCATGCAACTTACGTATAGTACTGTTTACGTTAAATACCACACACCTATAACTGCATCGTGGCAGTCACCGACAATAGTGTTTCAGAATCAGACAGCACAGAATGCTTTATTGCTATCCATTTTGGCTCATGTCTTTGATAAAACCATAGTTTACATCTGGGATTTTAGTTCTAGCTTTAATACTAGTTGATGGTTCGTCGGGTAAAGTGAAGTTAAACAGTGAAGACCTGGCTTATTTGTAAACAGTCAATATGGATATTATCCACGCTGAACTGGATCGGAAGTCTTTGAAGACTGGCAGATGTTTGGGTTTTTGTACTAGTTACAGTGGGATGACTGCCTACTTTCCTTGCTTTTAAGCTTAATCTCATAAACCTTTTCTCCACCACTTTGGACAGTAAGTTATCTGTGATAGTATTTGTAGCTCCCTGTGACTCCCATTGTGTCTGATTACAGAGTTGGGAATAGATGTGCTAGGGCCACCAACGTATAAAGTGGTCATCGTACAGGGAGGCTAGATAGGCAGACCCTCAGGAGCAGAGAGAACCTTTAACTGGATTCATTAGGAAGCGATGAACGCAAGTGCTCATCACCTTTGTGAAACAGTGGTACCCAGTGCGTTTTAACGGCCCTGCTGAGTACCTGCCCTCTGAATCGCTGAGTGGGTAGTTACTGACTCAGACTGGCAGGTGTGCTCCAGCGCCCCGCTGTTGAGCCATCTCGCTTCTGCTGTCACTGGGCTCTTGTGGCAGCACACCGATTTCTGTCTGATCTTCCTGAACAGGTTTAAGCACTAGCCTCTGTGGTTTGTTTTTTGGTACCAGGGATGGAACTCGGGTCCTTGCACTTGTGAGGCAGGCGGCGGAACCACTGAGCTAAATCCTGAGCCCTAGCCTGTGTTTTGATTGTTTTATGCAGGTGAAGGTTGGAAACCACACTGCAGAAGGAACGGGCACCAACAAGAAGGTGGCCAAACGCAATGCAGCTGAAAACATGCTGGAGATCCTTGGCTTCAAAATTCCTCAAGCTCAGCCCACCAAACCAGCACTCAAGTCAGAGGAGAAGGTGACTGCTAGGCCTCTCTCTGCCAGCTGATCTTCCCACTTTACCTTGGAGAAGCCTGGCTCTTCAGGGGCAGTCCTTGGGTCAGGGCTTCATCCTCCTGGCCGTAAAGCCACCCTCACTACAGGCCTCCTCCATCGGGATCATTGGAATGTGCCCAGGCGAGGCTCTGGGTTAAGTCCTCCTTGTTTTAAATCTTTGTGGTCTGAGGATGCTTTCCTGGAAGGCGTCTTATCCTCTGCATTTGTAGGATGATGGGTAATTGGGCTTAAAATTCATGAGTGATCCTATCCTGTCATTTGTGCTCTGAAAATGAAATATGCATTATCCTTAATACTTTTTAAAATTATGGAGCACACTAGTTTTTCTGGGGTAATGAGGTAGTGTGTGACGTTAGAGTTAGGCCAGATGTATAGTTTACACTGGGAGTCCTTGGTCTTACATAAGTTGAATACTGGATGAAAATAATGCCACACTGAAAAATGATTGTGCCAAGAATGACAAGCAGGGCTCAGTTAAAGTCTTAGATGTCCTTCCTGACTCTTCGGTTGGGATAAACTTGAAACCAGGACTGATTCCCTCAGGTCTGCCAGTGTATCAGCAGGGAGGAAGACATCAGCCAGGGCCATGTAGTTAATAATTACGAGCCCAGGTAGTTACCAGAGCTGGAGTAGATCCTTACCTCGTTACTCCCCACCCGTGTGTTCCCTTTGGAAATGTCTTCTCGTTTCTGATTGGAAATATTCCTGATGCATTTGGTTGGTTTGTGGCTAAAGCTTCTTTCTCACCTTGGTGGCTCTGCCAATCCAGCATCTTTTGGTTCAGGGCTTCCCTGTCACGTGAGTGCAGAGCCACAGGGCAGGGCACCGTGACAGGTGTCCCGGTGGGTGGGGCGGGCCATTCTGCCGATTGCCTCCATTGAGTTGGTTGCAGTTTGTAGTGTTGTTAGACTGCAGGAATGAAGACCTCTGTGTTTGATTTATGTTCATGCCCTTTTCTTTTTCTTTTTTTTTAAAAGACACCAGCAAAGAAACCAGGGGATGGAAGAAAAGTAACCTTTTTTGAACCTGGTTCTGGGGATGAAAATGGGACTGGTAAGTGTGATCTCAGTGTCGCCGTGATCCTGAGTGACTGTGTGACAGCATGCAGTGTCAGTAACTGTGGCTTCCTGGAGTGGTTGAGGGTGCTGGGGATGGGGGGTGGGGCTGGCCAGTGTGGGGTTCACAGCATTATGGTTTCCGTCCGGGCAGCGAATGTAAGTTTGTGTTTATCTGTGTGTATTCCCCTCAGGTCATAAAGAGGATGAATTTAGGATGCCTTATCTTAGTCATCAGCAGCTGCCTGCTGGAATTCTTCCCATGGTGCCTGAGGTTGCCCAGGCCGTAGGAGTCAGTCAAGGACACCACACCAAAGATTTCTCCAGAGTGGCTCCGAATCCTGCTAAGGCTACGGTAACTGCCATGATAGCCCGAGAGTTGTTGTATGGGGGCACTTCGCCCACAGCTGAGACCATTTTAAAGAATAACATCTCTTCAGGCCACGTACCCCATGGACCTCTCACAAGACCCTCTGAGCAGCTGGACTATCTTTCCACAGTCCAGGGATTCCAGGTAACTGTTGGGTATGAACTGGAAGGCTCCGTGTGGTCATCTCTGTGCTCCTTGCAGAAAATGAGCTTTGTGCCTTAGTTTTAAAATCAAGTTCTTGCTGGAGGTATAGCTCAGTGGTTAGAGTACTTGCCCAGCACATGTTAGGCCTTGGGGTCAATATCTAGTACTACAGAGAGCAAAACAAAGCAGTAAAATCAAGTTCTTTGTCTGGGGGACTGGTGGAGCAAGGGGTGGAAGGCGTCCTTGGGAGGGGAAGAATGTGCCACAAGAATTGTAAGTTGGTGGAGGAGTAGAAGGTCCTTGTTCTTTGGTCATAACATTCAAATCCAAACAGCCCTAAAACAGCCTCTAACTACTACTAGTAACACAGTAGTAGTCATGGGAGAACAGATTTCCTGCACTGATCCTTTGACCTTTTGGAACGGCCATGGTTCCTTCCATCCCAGGGTCCTCAGTAGACTGGTTCTTGGCTGGTTCTCGGAGGCTCAGGGCCGGCCCGAGAGCATGGCAGGGCAGTGGTGGCCACAGTCGGGGAGCAAGCCCCACCCTCGTGCTCCCTAGCCTGGCCTCAGTTCTCTTTCTTCTCTTTAGGTTGAATACAAAGACTTCCCCAAAAACAACAAGAACGAATTTGTATCTCTCATAAACTGCTCCTCTCAGCCACCTCTGATCAGCCACGGTATTGGCAAGGATGTGGAATCCTGCCATGACATGGTATGTCAGTCACCCTCGGCTGGATGGCTGTGTGGAGCCTTCCCTTGCTCAGCTCCTTGCTGGCCTCAGAACGATAGAAAAGGGCTCTGCCACAGACCTTGTGACCACTTGTTGGATAGACATCCTGTTTCTGTGGGCTCAGTTGCTAGATCAGTGGTGCCCTCTCCTGGGAGCTTCAGCTCCTGCTGGCCCTTCCCTTGCTGAGCTGAGCGGGACCCGACTTCATCTCTGCCAGGGCAGGGAGGCGCAGGCCTGCGTTTGGCAGCTGTAGAGAGCCCCTCACTGAGGTATTCTGAGTTAGCAAACCTCAGCTGTGGTGTATTCACTTGATGGAATGTAGGATTCATCAGGTTAGTGTCCCTGAAGATAATAGTAACAAGGAAAATAGCCGTAGGTTCTATGGGAAGCAGGATGGAAAACTTGTACGGTCTGGTTACCATAAGGTTAAAAATACTAAAAAGCAAGCATGTGATAAAATTCACAAGTTTTATTCAAAGAAGTAACTGGATAATTTTTTTTTTTAATTTGTACTTTAAATTCAAACATTTGGTGGGACCAAAATTTTAACAAGTTGCCCATTTGCTGCCAGATGGAAATAACCCTTCCTTCCCTATCTGTGAGTTCTGCTGTAGCCCCAAGCAGTGGCTTGGTTTTACTCTTTTTTTCCATTCCCTCTAGGCTGCGCTGAATATTTTAAAATTGCTGTCAGAGTTGGACCAACAGAGTACAGAGATGCCGAGAGCAGGAAACGGACCGGTGTCTGTGTGAGTGCTCGTGCATGGAAGGCCCCGCTCGGCCTCGTCCACGTCTGCTTCCCTGGTGCTGGCCCCGCGTCACTGTCCGCCGTCCCCAGAAAGGTCCCCAGGTTCCCGAGGCAGCGCTCTGCTTGTCTGTGGTGTAACCTTGAGGAAGTAGCACGTTACATGGCTCACAGCTGACTTCGGGGCAAGTGATGCTGCCCCCGCTGTCTCCATCCTCCCCTGTCCTCGGGAGCCTGTCTGTGCCCCCGGGATCACAGGAGTTTGGTTCCTTGTGCATCTTTCCTGGATATTTATTTCTTCATGCAAATAGAAACCAAATTAACTCATTTTGCCGCCCCCCCATAAGTATCTACACTTTTTACTGAACAAGTATATCCTGGGAAAGCTAACTCCGTTATTAACCGGGGCCTGTACTATTAGACTTCCCAGTATTTGGCAATTTCATTTTTAGTATTAGCTTAAATGTCTTTTCATTTCAAAACCGGCATCATTTTCATTTTTTCTTCTTTAAAGGTGTGGGAGGTGCTGAACCTTGCCTGGACATGAACCATTATAAAATCCAACATATATACTCGAAATACTGAAACTGCTTTGAAAGTTTGGAATTTCTGATACCTCCAGTGGGCTGAGGGACATGGTGGGGAAGAACGTGGGCAGCAGTGGTGAAGACGACGGAGCCACCCAGCCCTGCCGCTGTGCTGGGTTTGCTGGCGGCCACACCGCTGTGTGACCCGGCGACCCCTGCACAGGAGCGGCCACGGTGGGACAGAGGGGGCAGCCCGGCTCCTCCGGGAAACCAGCAGCCCCGGCCCAGGCACCTCGGTGCTTTGGCCCTTTTTTTTCTCCTGTGTGAAAAAAGAAACAAAGTAGACTGGCTCACTCCTACACTTGGGGACAACCCTGGATAGCTCACGGGAAGGCAACCTTCAACCTTCGACCAGCCCCAGAACTGCAAGCACCAGAGAATCAAACACTTCCTACTCAGTGTAACCTAATCTTTCTAGCGTGCTCCGGCCCCGCCGCCTCATTAGTGTCCACACCACAGCCACTGCTTTCTCTTCCTACAGTGACGGTATTCTCAGTTTCATTATTTTCTTTTGATTGATATGACACTATATAAAATTTTCATTTGAGTTTCTCAATTGTATCTAGTTACATAGCACAGTTTAGACGCTTGTCTGAGACTGACTTACCAGTAATCTAACCGGCGAAGATCATAGCCATGTGTAAGTGGTTCTACATTGTTACTCCGTGGGACTCACCCAGGACCACTCCCTTGATGCAGGCTGTGTGCCGCTGCTCCAGCCAGGACAGTCCTGGGCTTCTCAGAAACCTTGGCTAAGACTCCCACAGTTGTATAAATTGGACGATTTAGGAATTTTAAACTTTAGATGATTATTTGGTCCTTTTCTATTTTATTTTTATTTTTGTTAATGCAACAGGACTTCAATGAACTTTGATCCTTGTTTTAAAGATTATTAAAGAATTGTGTCTATACACATGGCTCTTGACGTAGCGCTCACGACACAACACGACACGACACGACAGGATGTGATCTCTGTGTAGTGCACCCAGGCCTGCAGGTTGGTTTTCCTTCAGTGCTTGACACTGTTGATGGCATTTCCGTGGAGGGCCGAGCAGAGCGATGGTCTCTGTGCGGCTGTTGCTTTCGTGTGCGAGGCACGCAGAGGTGCGCACGCAGAGGGCCGCTCTGGTCTAGACAGACGCGCGGTAAGCCGTGCTCCCACTCAGTGTGCACGCCGGAACATTTTCTCCCCATGGAATGTAAGTAAAACTTAGTGTTTGTCACCAATAAATGGTAGTACTAAACTTTATTGTTAATTTATTTTCAAATGCCACTACTGCTAGGTTGGTCTCCTTTTCATCTCACCCCCTTTTTATTTTTACGAAAATTTGTAATGCTTGGTGATTCCATCTGGGCAAAAATCTGACTATCAAAATAACTTTATATCAAACCACTGATCAATAAACAGCTACTAATGAAGTTCTTGGTCCTGATGAGCAGTAACTAAATAAGGAAAGATGTGAGGAATACAGTGCGGTATGGGGACAGGGCCAGCTTCACTCCCAGCTGAGGAGGGTGCGTGGGCACTGGGTGGAGGCAGGTGCCCCTCGGCATGTGTTGTGACCTGGCTGTAGGCATCTGGTTTTTTTGGTTTCCCTTCGCTTTGTTTTTAAATTTTGAAGGAACTGGGTATAAGCTGGGCATGGTGGCACACACCTGTAATCCCAGCACTTGGGAGGCAGAGGAGGGGGATTGCTGTGAGTTTCAGGCCAGTCTAGATACATGGTGAGCTCGAGGCCAGTCTGGCCTACACAGTGGGACCCTGTCTCAAAAAATAAATATTGAATGATTATAAAGGTGCTTGTCTAAAACCAACCTAGAGTCTTTTGACTCACCACAGACAAAGTATGCAAGATGCTAAGGGTAGAAGGGAATTCAACATTTTGAGGATAAAGGCAGGGAAAAGGAAAAAGACATTCATAGCTTTCAAAAATAAAAAGGCTTCTGGCTAGTGACTCCCACTGAGGTGTTCCTGCAGGTGGACAGACCTTTAGCAAAGCTTTGTTGGCTGTGGTGACTTGGGCACGTATGGCAGAGCATGAGTGCTTAGCAGGTAGTAGCACCTGGAAGAAAGCACGATCTTGTGCTCTTTTTCTGTCTTTGTTCAGGCTGGCCTCAAACTCACAGCGATCCTCCTGCCTCAGCTTCCAAAGTGCTGAGATCACAGATGTGTGCCACTGTGCACAGCTGGTATCTTGAGTGTATGACTTTGTAGAAACTCAGTCCAGGTATTCCATGGAATTATGTGGTCCAGGCCAATTTGGCTTCAAACACCTCACATTGGTGTTTTGAACAGTTAAAAAAAAGCATCAGAGTAGAAAAATAAGTTGAAAAAGTATGTTAAGCTTTTCACTGATTATTGTGAAAGATCTGCAAAAAGTAAGTGTGGTTTTATTGATATTGTGTGCTCTTGCTCTCCCCCCAATCCATCCCTTCTGTCGAAATTCAGGCAGCCCCCATCCGGAAACCTTCACTGCCACCCGGTCCACGGGCGCCGGGCAGATGTGCACAGCTGTCTCAGTAGCCTGCCCGTCCCGCTGTTGAGAAGCTCGCAGTGCCCTTAGTTACCTCCTGCCATCTCGGTCAGCCCAGCGGGCCCACAGGTACAGCGCACAGCCTGTCACTGACCCTGGCCTGCGTCTCGCCGACGATGACGGGACTGGGGCAGTACTTCCTCAGCGGGGAAGCCGTCGAGGTGATGCCATGCTGGGCCACAGCCCCCTGGGTGACCAAGTACTTTGTGGAGGTGCTGTCCCCCTACCACCCAAGGCGAGCCTCCGTTTCTGTCATCCCATCTAGGTGGTGGCTGGGTTGTGTTCCACTATAGCTATGTATTTTGATGCTCACACTGTCCCAAATTTGGCCCCCAGAAGACCCTTCAAGCTGGTTCTTGACCTTTTGGCACGTCCTCAGTCATCTTTTTACAGATATTCATTGGAGGACTTCTAACAGAGCTCTCAGTGGTTTCAATGTGTTGTGACCCCCCCCCACTCCTGCAGCATTAGTCTTACGTGAAGCTCTGCACACGTGGAATGGTACACCGTCCTCTCCTTTCCCAGCAGCCATCATTTCATTTTGATTTAGGGCTGAGGGGTGATTCCAGGGATCGAACTCGGGACCTTGTGCTTGTGAGGCAGGCGGCGGCACCGCTGAGCAAAATCCCTGGCTCTTGCTTTGTCTGATTTTAATGACTATAAAGTGCGGTCACGGAGTCTTCCTTTACTGGCCTGTTTCACTTAGAACAGTGTCCTCATGGTGTTTCTGAGTTGTACCAATGTCAGTCCCGCCTTTTCACTGGTCCCTTGTGTATAGGGCACCATTCTGCCTCTTTACCTTGTTGGTGGACGTAAATGCAACTGTGAACTTGGGTGTTTAGATACCTCTTTGAGACTCTGCTTTCCATTTTCTTGAGCATACACTAGAAGGGAAATTGCTGTATTGTATGGCAATGCTAATTTGAGCTGCCGTGCTGTTCACACAGCACCTGTGCCACTGTGTTCCTGCCACCAGTACAAAGGTTCATTTTCCCACATCCTCGCCAGTAATAGTCATCCCTAGCAGATATTGTTATGGTTTTTATTTGCATTTCTCTAAAGATTAGTGGTGCAGGCTTGTAATCCCAGAAGTCAGGAGGCTGAGGCAGGATTGTCTAAAGTTTGAAGCCAGTCTAATTTACATAGCAAGTTCAAGGCCAGCCTGAACTATGAACTCAGAGCCTCAAAACAAGGTTTTTATGTGCTCCTTTTCTGAAGAAGTGTCTATTTCTTGTTCCTTTTTGAACAGGGTTATTGGCTGTTGAGTTTTATGGGTCCTTTTTCAAATACATGATCTGTATGGCTGGGTATGGTGTGGACACCTGTAATCCCAGCATTGGGGAGTTTGAGGCCAGTATGAACTACATACACAGTGAGACCCTGCCTTAACATGACTTGTGAATTTTTTCTCATTTTACTTGCCTTGTAGTTTTTATAGTGTTTTGATTCATGCTCAAATTTTTGGTGAAGTTTAATGAAGCTGTTTTGCTATTTGTCATATCCAAAAAAATCACTGTCAAGTCCCATTTCATGAAACTTTTGCAGTTTTAGGTCTTAGATTCATTTGATTTTTGTACATGTTAGGTGAGGGTCCAGTTGTGTTACATTACATGAGTGTAGTTTTCTTGGCACCTTTTTGCACAACCATGGCCAGAAATCATTTTACCAAACTAGGCCTGTGGTATAGGTTTGCAATCCCAGCACTCTGGGTGGTTCAGGCAGTTTTGTATGTTTGAGCCCAGCCTGGGCAATTTAGTGACACAGAATTTAAAAAACAAACCCAGCTAGGGATGTAGCTCAGTGCACTGGGTTGTGTCCCCTTCCAATCATTTGACATCATATATATGTATAGATACTATACACACACACACACACACCCTTTTTTTTTGGTACTGGGGATCAAGTGCAGGCATCAGAACTCCTCAGCTAAATCCCTGGCCCATATATGTATATATTTACTTGAGGCTCTTTCTGGGCTCTCCAGTCTATTTCTTTGCTCTGTGTGCTGGTTTTCATGCCAGTACCAAGAAGGCTGTTTTGATACCTAGCTGTTTAATAAGTTTTTGTTTTTGAGATAGGGTCTCGCTGTGTAATTCAGGCCAGCCTCAAACTCGTGGTGATCTTCCTGCCTCAGCCTGAGTTCCAGCATTACAGACATGCGCCTAACACTCAACAATAGCAAGTTATAGAATCAGGCTGGAGAGTCTTCCAGCTTTGTATTTCAAGGTTTTATTTTGTTACTCAGGTTCCTTTCACATTCCATATGAAGTTTAGGATGGGTTTTCCTGTTGTTACAAAAAAAAAAAATCACTTGCCCCCATCAATTTTTTTAGCACTGATCTTACACACAAGAGAGCTCGGGGTCATCTTGCTCTCTTCCTGTCCTCAGGCCTGGGTTTAGCTGTTTTTCCAAGGAGCTCTTATCCCTTGCAGTGGCAGATTTAGAAACTAAGGTCTGAGATTTCTGAGCTCTCACTGCTCCTGCGGTATTAGTGTCGGACCCCTGCAGACTGCCAGGACATGGGCCTGCGCTTGCCAGGCAGGCAGGGCACCACTGAGCTCCATCCCCGGCCCCCTCTGTACTCACAGCTCCAGCACCCTGGGTTCTTTACGCCTTCCCCCTAATGGGTCAACAGTGTGCTCTTCTCAACTTTCATCCTACACATTTTTGTTCTCAAATGTTTTAATGCTAGGTCTAGACATAGAGGTGGCTTTTTTTTTTTGGTACTGGGGATTGAACTCGGGTCCTTGTGCCAGGTGGCACCACTGAGCTACAAACCAGTCCTTAGTCATAGAATTTTACCTATACATTTACACCCAAGCAGCGTGTGGTTATCTTTAAAAAGGCCTCTGAAGCCAGGGCAGTGCGGACTACAGCTTGAGGAAATGGATGTCATCTTGGGGCCAGGTCCTTCAGGCTGACGATTGGTGAACTCCCAGCACTGGGGCCTCAGCCGATCCCAGGTATTAGGGCTGCCCTGGGCTCAACCGTCCCAAGAGGCTGCTGCTGCTGCTTGTGGCACAGGTGCCAAGAGGAAGCAGTAACGGACCACCAGGGAGCCGGAGGCTGGAGATGCAGTGGCTTCAGTCAGTGTAAACATAAGCTGAGAATTGAGGGGTTAAATGAGAAAAAACTTTTTTGGAATTTTGAAATCCACAAAATATGGATTTCCCAAGCCTGTAAGCATTGATGGATTAGTAGGGAAGATGCCAGTTCACTCTGATAGGCTTCTAAAGAAATACGTTCTTTCAGGAAATGCCTACTCGAAGATAGATAGAGGTGGGAGCTTGGTTAAATGGAATTCCGTGCTCCTGTGTACTTGTATATAGAGAATGTAAATCTTCGCAATACCACATTCTCTTTGTAATTACTCATTTTCGTTACGTGCTATTAACTGACTTGTATTTTGAAAATTCTTTCACATTCCTTAGAAGCTGCCTGACACACCCAGGGCTGCAGAGATAACAGCAAAGCAGTCGCTGTAGCAGCAGCTGTGGCATTGGCATCTGCACTGCTGACCTCCACAGCATGGAGGCCTGAGGTGTGCTTCCTTCACGTGCAGGTGCTGACGTCCCCACTCCTTAGACTGCAGCAGCAGCAGGGCCAGCAGGCCTTGGACGTCACGGAGCTCGCGTGGACAGACCGGCAGGGCCTGGGTCCTGTGGATGCTGCCTGGGCACTGAGGGTCTGTCGGAACCTCTGCTTCCTACCCGGATGGACAGATTGATTTCTTTACTCTTGTGCCAGAGGACACTTAGGGTTGGTGGCTGAGGCCTTTCTTTGCGTTTGCTCCCTTGGCAGGCAGGTGTCCGCTGTATGCCCACCTGGCAGATGGATGATGTGTGAACACGCGTCTGAAAATGTTCTGGGTCCTCCTAACAAGTTACTTTCCTGGCCTTTTGCACTTCTGGACAAGAACACGGTAAACATGGTTGAAGGCTGCACTGGCCCCTGCTGTAGGCGTCTCAGCCCTTGCATGTTCGGCCTGGGGAAAGGGACGGGCAGAGGAACACTCACCCCACAGTGGGAGCGATGCCCTTTCCAGGTCATGCCCAGTGACCCCTCTTAATGGAAGTTGGCCGTCAGCCCCCACGCTCCAGTCACCAGCTCACACACGAGACTCGGGGCCATTTTAGATAAGGTCCCGTGGCGTCTGGGGGGGCAGATGTGCCTCACTGGCTCGGGGCACCGCTGGTTGAGCCCACACTAGTGTCCTTTGGCTTTCTAAGCACTCTGCTGGGACAGTGGAGAAGGGTGTCAGGTGCTCAGATGGCTGGAGATCCGGAAGGCACGGGGCGTGCAGTGCGCTTTGTTCTCGACGCCTGCTCCCTAGCTGATTGGGCAGGACACCATTTGAGAGCCATCTGTCTGGAGCCCATGGACAAGTCTCAAAGGACACAGGTGGCTTTCCTGTGCCCACATGGGACCAAGGGGGTGCCGGACATCCCTAGGACACCGAGGAATTGCACGACCCCTGCCGGAACCCCCCGAGAGGGTCGGGAACTCTCGGCTGCCATTTGCTGTAGAAGCCCAGGATCCTGGAAGAGCCATCACTTCCCCCTCCAGGCCCTAAAGGGGGTTCCTTAAACTGCTTGCAAGATGGGCCTTTCCTCTTTTCCAGTGATGGTGAAAAACCTCTTCTCCATTTTGCTTCCACTCACCCTTCCCATCCAGTCACAGGAAACTTTCCCCATGCTGTGGCACGGTCTTCACACAGATGCTTTCATCCTGCCAGAATTTTCTCACATCATCCAGTGTGTAAGGGACAAAACCGAGAACCGGGTAAGGATGTTCAGAGAGCGAGGGCTGCTTTCCCTAGGCGCATGGTGAACTTGTGCAGTGGCCCTTCCCTCTGCCGTGTGCAGCACCCTGAGAGGATGAGGGCAGTGCTGGCCCACAGCTTGGGGGCCGTGTTTCTTCTCGAAGGTTCATTCTTCACTCCAGAGGGTCTTACCTTCCGGTCAGAGAACCAAGCCTCCACCTTTCTCAAGGAACAAGGGGACAGGAACTGCGTTTCAGAGCACATGCTGGGCTTTCGTAAAGTGGGACAGATGCTCACACCCATCAGGCTGGTTACAGGACGGTGCCTGGGAATGGGCAGGGGCTCCTGGAGACGGGAGGGGGACATCCAGGTCACCAGAGCACACTCAGGACCATTCCCTTATAACTTTCTAAAACCTGTGCCAAGCCATGCCACAGTGGTTAAGGCAGGCTGCCTGGGCTTCCGTCCAGCTCCATCCAGCTGTGTGACCTGTGAGTTCCTGCACCTTAGAAAATAGGACATGGACCTGTTAAAGCCACAAAACCACAAAGCAGGCTAAGCGACAAAAAGCAAAGAATGAAGACAGCAAAAACTGGATGGTACTCTTGGTTCTAAGGCCAAGCACGTGGACAGTGAGACCTCCGTTGTCAATTCATTACAAATCGCGTTCAAACACTGAAACGTCTGAGAACGGAACCTATTTTTCACATAAGGGAAAACCAAATGATAGATTCTGAGGCCACAAAATGACTTACAAATTCGTTTTTCCATGATTTTAACAAACTTCACAATGGTTTAGTTCTATTGGTCTGGGAATTTAGCTCAGTGGTACGGTACCTGCCTTGTAAGCACAAGGTCCTGAGTTTGATTCCTGGTACTGAAAAAATCTTTAATTGTATCATGGCTCTCACAGTTTTCCTCTTCGTTTCACTGCTAGTATCACTAACTTTCTTTTAGCCGTGGTTACCACAATGGACTCACTCTTGGCCCGTACAAAGACTCTTTGAATTTTCAAGTCAGATGTTCATTTAGACTATTGAGCAAAGTTAAAAACAATTAACAGTTTTTATGAACTTCGTTGTTCCAGTAGTGGTAAGTTCAAATTTGGAGCCATGCAACAAGGAGGTATTTGTCTGCCAGCCATAAGCACTCCTTAAAGCAGGGAGTGGTGGCGCGTGCCTGTAATCCCAGCACTCAGGAGGCTGAGGCAGGAGGATCGCTATGAGCTCAAGACCAGCCTGAGCTAAAGTTCCAGGTCAGTCTCAACCACATAGTGAGACCCTGTCTTAAAAAAACCAAAAGCAAAACAAAATGAAAATTAACTGAATGCTAATAAATTAATTGAGCCAAAGGAAAGAAAGGAAACACACCAGTCTTTCATAGAAGCCACGTTAGCACAACTGCTTGGCATTTACCAAGACGAAGTGTATTTCATTCTGAACCGAGGAGGTAAAACACTCAGAACTTGATGAATGAGCCCTGCCTTGCAATTGCAAGGTCCCAAGTTCGATCTATGGTACCAAAAAAAAAAAGTCATTCCATCATCCTTAGTGACCACTGAAGCCAAAATAGCAATGTAAAATTTGCTGTTTCCATTACCTTGTGAAGGCCAACAAACATAGTGAGTTCCAGGTCAGTCTCAACTACATGGTGAGATCCTGAATCAACAAAACGAAACAAAAAACCAATAGCAACAAAACCTAAAAGATGTTAGAGACACGCTGAACTTGAAATTAATCAAGCAATACTATAAAAATATGGAGGTTCCAGTTTATCAACAATTCCAGCATAAGTAAGTGTGTTTCCCAACATTCGGACATTCTGATTCTTCACTCCTTGAAAACAAATGCTGTAACTTCCTTCCCCGGTACTAAAAGGCAGGGATGTAGCTCAGTGGCACTCTGCCTGCCTTGCAAGCACAAGGTTCTGAGTTTGATCCCCAGTACCAAAAAAACTAGTAGTCCAGCAGGCAGCCAGGTGACTACACATTTCCTGCGGCTCCCAGACCTCAAACTTCCATGATAGCATCAGCCTGGAAAGTCCCAGGTGACATCTGATCTGCAGAGAAGGGGGCTGCTGGGGAAAAGCTCATCCATCCCTGCTCAGGCGTGCTCAGCAGAAGCCAGCAGTGTTTTTCTCTTGGGGAAACCACCGGCCCCAATTCGTACATATGCTAATGCCTCCTTCCCCTTGTGGGGAAAAAAAGACAAATTAACCTTAAATAATTTTAAAATTAGGATTTTATGGAGTCCTGAGGGGGTAGGGGGAAAAACTCAAAATTCTCTTTTATAAAAGTGTCAGCACCAGAAACCTGTCTTTAAGATGTTCTCAGATACATACTTTAGGGCTTTATTGCTAATTACAGACTTAAAACCGTGAAGTGTACATTGCTTGACAAGTTACACAAATGATTTCTTTTTGACCTTTTCAAGAAAAGCTTAAACAAATACAAAGGACAAGAAAATACGAATGGCCAAGAGTCTTAAAAGGATTTAGTAACAGAAAAGCCTCTACAGTGTCTGTCAGAAATTTAAAATGATAAACCGTGCAAACGCTCAAATCAAGGTTGTACACAACTGTTAGTATTTGTCCCTCAAAGTGGCAAACAAGTCATCCACTTAATTTATGATCACACAAACCATCGGGTCTGCTCAAAGTTCAGCTAAAGCAACAACATTGCCTATTATCTTCTGTAAGATGAAAACTGGGACAAGTTCAAAAGGAAAACTTGCTTTGTTTGAATGCAGCTGTGCTCACAAATCTACTTAATTCTTCCGCACAGTGGGCTTAGCCAGTCGGGAACGCAGATCAGAGCAGTGTCACACTGGCCGCCTGAAGGTAACCCTGCAGGTACTGCAGCGCCTCCGCATTGAGGCTGGTGCTCACCATCGATGGAACCTACAAAAGATGGAAACCGCTGCTGGCTGCTGCTGCGGAGGCTCAGGGGGAGCAGCCAGGCTCCATCCCTGTCCAAGGGAGCCGTCGCCCTGGGACGGAGAGGCCTAGCCCAGCGTTGTGGCGGTGCCTGCAGTGTCGCCTCTCTGGCAGGTCAAGGTGGGAAGACTGCGCATTTGAGGCTCGCCCGGACAGCGTGGTGACTTATCAAGGTCCCGTCTCAAAAGAAATGGATAGGGGCCGAGGATTTAGCTCAGGGCACTGCCACCACCTGCCTTGCAAACTCAAGATCCTGAGTTTGATCCCCAGTGTCCAAAAAACCCCCAAACAAAAACGGACTCGAGTAGATCCGGTGAGGAATTATTAGTGACACCACATTGGGATTAGGTATTAAAAATACCCTTACTGAAGATGCATAATGAAGTACTTCTGGGTGAACCGATACTAATGTCTAAGACTCACTCTAACTCTACCAAGAAAAGATTGGAAAAATGCTTGTAATTATTGAAATGGTACACAAAGGTATGTCCTATGCATGTCCGAAGTTCTCCATAATGAAAGGATGAAAATATAAACTTTCAGATAGCAACACTGTAAAAAGATGATGGCTAAATACAAGTACACAGCCATTAAATGCCACATTAATAACAGGATTATTTGAAACCGAGAAATACATTTCTATTCAAAGGACTTTTCTTCCTTTACCTTTACTTCTAAAAGTATTTACTTAAAGTATATTTGTGGAACATAACACTAGGGAAAGAAGACTTGTTTATACTAAAAATATGCAGGCTGAGGATTTAGCTCAGTGGTTCTGCCACCTGCCTTGCAAGCACAAGGAACCAAGATTGATCCCTGGTACCAAAAAAATTAAAAAATAAAAATAAAACTATGCTTTCCCTAAACTCAATGGAGCATGGTATGATCACGCCAACCGATGAAAACTAACACCACTTCCCTCCTCCTAGCAAAGTCTCCACCAGCACACAGCTCTGCGACCAGACACACTCACCCTTCCTGGACAGGCAGTACACAACTTGTGAAGTGACTGTGCCAGGTGAATTTTGGGGTTGTTCACCATCTGACCTACAGGGTCGTGCTCTTTCTTGCCAGCAAAGGCCAGCTGTGAGAATGCTGTCTGGTACCCTGGAGTGTCTTCTATGTCAACAAAATGCTCTTCATCCGGAATGGTGTCATCTTCAGGTAACTCAAACAGGCCAATCAGAGACTGTAATAAAGGAGTCCTAGGGCGGGAGAAAGCAAGAGGAAAAAACCTCAAGAAAATAAAACCAGCAATTCCTCAGAAACAGACATACAGACCCAGTCTGCAGAGCAGACAGATGTCTGAAGGGAAGACAGCCTACAGCACCCCAGTTTATCAGGAATGACACCAGCTCAAGCCCAACCGAGGTCTACTAATGCTAAGAGCTGTTGGAGATCAGCTTGCAGAGCTGCCAGGTCGCTGTGGAACCAAAAGGAGGAAAGGAGCGGCAAGTGGTCCCGACAAGAAGACCCTCCAGACACAAGTACAGAGGATCCCCCAGAAGAGCGGAAACAAACCGACGCAGAAGGCCACCTCTGGCCTAGGCCGCTCTCTCCCTTCACACTGCTTTTTGCGGCGTGGCTAGGTTTATGTCTCAGTCAAGACTGTCACAAAGCAGTCTCAAAACATCATCTAGACGAGACTCAGAGAGGCCCAGGAATCTACCTCCCTGCCGACCTGTAAGAAGAATGCTGTCGTTTTAGGCCTGGGAAGATCCAGTCACTTGCTGGATATGATGATTACTAGCAGAGAAGGTGAGATCAGAGCTCAGTTCTTTTGGCTCCTAGGAGAATAAGCTTAATTTTGCAGTGAGACAGGAAGAAAGCTATAACCTCCCAAGAATTTCAGTAAGGAGTACTTACCACAGCTTGGTGTATTCGGTGTCCATCATCGGTGGACATTCTGTTAGTAATTTTGTTATGCCAACTGCACAGATCTTTTTCTCTACATTTCCAGATACTTTCTGAATTTCAGGAATAATGATTTTTTCCAAAACCATTCCAAACATTCTGTTCATCAAAGTAAAATAAATATACTTAATATTAAATTAGACACCCACTGTAATTAAAACAGGGAAATGCTTAGATATTTTTTGCTCAGTGATTCCTTATTTTAAAAATTACCAGGGCTGGGGGATTTGGTTCAGTGGTTCCGCCGCCTCAGAATTCGATCCCCGGTACCAAAAAAACAAAACAAAAAACCCAACAAATAGGGCTGCTGCTGTTCTTGGTCAGCTGAAGACACCCAGAGGTGACAAAACAAACTTAAAAACAAAACCAACCTCCACTGTGTACCCAACTAGGCAGTCATCTTTTGTGAATAAACATCCTTATCTTATTTCAACTTTTTGTCTTAATATGCTTTTAAAAAATTGCTCAGATCTCCGAAAATTTAGAAAGGATTAAGGGAAAACAAAAAACCCATTCACCATCCAGCAGTAACTAATTTTAAATATTTCTGGATTACAAATTTCCCAATTTTCTTTGCTTATACAATTGTGTTAAATTTAAAACACGAGCAGGCCAATCGTGTTACTGCACACATTCTAGACGTAAAGTTTTTCACAGTCTTAAATGATGCAGAATCTTTATACTTTACGCCGTAACAATGCTCTGAGGTGGAAAAAGTGCATCAAAGATGTGGCGATTTTATTGCTGATTAAAGAGAGCATAGGTTGTGCTCTCTAGAAAGATGGAGCCAGTGGAGAATCTGGAAAATGGTTACATGATGATGATATTAATTATTATTATTATTATTAGTGGGTCTGGGGATCAAATTTAGGATGTTGCACTTGTGAGGCAGGTGGCGGCACCACAGAGCTAAATCCCCGGCCCTATAATATTCTTACAGAGCTGTGAAGAAAAAAAAAGTGGGCCGGGGATTTAGCTCAGTGGTGCCAGTGCCTGCCTCGCAAGCACAAGGACTGGAGTTCAATCTCTGGTACCAAAAAAAAAAAAAAAAGAGTATTTAAAAATCACAGATATCCCCAAACCAAAAACCATGAAAAATCATCAGTAAGACAGATACTTGTTTGCATTGAGAGGTGAATTTTCTGGCTTTTAAAACTAAAATGCAACAATAAATAATCAAACTTACTTTGGTTGTATACCATCAAATATTTCCTGTAATGCCAGGGCCCCATACTTGATGCAGTACAAATTAATAAAGACTAAGAAACCTGTTGAAAAAGAGAGTATCAATATAGGACGCGTCACGCTAAACTATCAATTGGCTAGAAGTCTGCCACATGAAACTTACAGATAAATATCACTAAAACCCTATAACCAACTGGCATCCAATAAAATTTAACATAATGTCCTTTACACACAATCTCAGAAGTATTTCTTTATAATTTTAATTCTACTGAAAAGGTGTTTTGATGTCAAAATTTAAACTAACCTTTGAAACAATACACACAAAACCAATTAAATATTTAGAGAACACCAACATTTTTTTTTGTTTGTTTGTTTTTTGAGACAGGGTCTCACTATGTAGTTGAGACTGACCTGGAACTCACTATATAGCCCAGGCTGGCCTCAAACTCAGCCATCCTCCTGCCTCAGCCTCCTGGGTGCTGGGATTACAGGTGTGCACCACCACGCCTGGCTCACACCAGCATTTTAAGATACTTTATATGCAAAGTTTATAATCAAAGTCTAAAGGTTTCACCTACTTTCCTTCATTTCAGTAAAATATCCGAAAGATGTACTTACTCTTGATAAACTTTGTAGTTTTGGAATTCTGAAGTCTTTGGAATAGTAGAAGGAAAATCTGCTTTCTGTACTGGTCAACTGATTCACTGAAGAATTGAATAAAAGCAACAATATAAATTCAGCATTTTTTGAGTACCTACCAAAAATCCTTGGTTAAATGTATAGGTTACTTTCACACTCACGGAGGCATGTGCTCTATTATACTGTTCAGAAGGTAAAAGCCTTGGTGGTCATTTGCTTTGGATGCAATTAGCTTCTGGAAGACACCCAGTAAACCAGGCTACAAAGAATCACATCAAATAATAAACAATTAAAAAGGAGACACGGGGGCCGGGGATTTAGCTCAGCGGTTCGGTGGCCTGCCTTGCAAGCGCAAAGACCTGAGTTCAATCCCCGGTACCAAAAAAAAAGGAGACACAGATTAGAATTTCAATATGTAAACAAGTGACACATATTTTGAGAAAGGATTCAACACTGAATAATCTGATTAGCCTGCTCTCAATTTTTCTCAAACATATCTGGGGAGTCTCCTACCACAATAAAGCTACTGCAATTCTTGACGTGAGCATATCTGGTTTTTATTTTCCACCATGGATTTAGGTGAATAGTAACTAAAGGATACCTAATTCTAATAAACCGCTCATTGCCATTTTTTTTGGTACCGGGAATCAAACTCAGGGCCTTGAGCTTGCCAGGTAGGAGCTGTGCTGCTGAGCTACATCCCTGGCACTTTAGTGCCATTTTCTACTTATTAATTCTTATTCTCTTATTTTAAATAAAGAAAACGTTAAAACCTGCCATCCGTAGTTTCTCCAAGCTACCTTAGAAAATTATAGTTAAGCTGGCATAGTGACACCCGCCAGTAATCCCAGCACTCAGGAGGTTGAGGCAGGAGGATTGGTGAGTTCAAGATCAGCATGAACTACATAGTGAATTCCAGGTCAGTCACAACTACACAGCAAGACCCTGTCTCAACGCCCCCCCCAAAAAAAGAAAATTACAGTTACTCAAAAATAAATCAAGACTCACAATTTTGTCAGCTGCAGCACTTGCTATTGTGTTTGAACCACGTTCTAAGAATGCTTGGAGAAGCCTCACTAAAGCAGGAATATTTCCTGTTCTTTCCCAAAGCACTGGCTGAAGGAGGTGAGGAAATAAGGCCATGTAAGATGACGGGATATCATTTTTGTGTGTTTCGAGAAGCAAAGACATCACTTGAAAGACATACGGAATAAATTCTGTTGAGAAAAGTAAAAGCAGCTGTCAGCTTCAGAGATTCAGGCTCTAGCACAAAAACCCCATATCCCTTAGGAAGGCTGCATTTTATAACCACCTTAACACTTTCGCTCCATTACAAAGCAACTTCCTATAAACTTACCTTGTACATCATTTTGTAAAATTTCGGTAAACACCATAAACAACGCCTCCTCAAAGTTTACAACAGCAGCGGGATTAGCTTTGCAAGTTATTCTTATGGATAAGCATATTGCTTCGAACATGTAGTGATTGAAGTGAGGTTTGCTTGGGTTCTAAAATCGGGGAAAAGTTACTGTTATTATCCAAGTGGCCATATTAAATATTATCAAAAACAAAACACCGATTTTTTTAAACATTGAAATTAGATGTCATTTCTTTTTTAAAAAGTTAGCATTAAGAACATCAACACCACACTAAACTAGCTCTTGTTTAGAATTTGAAAGTATTTTTTTATTTTGACAAATGCATTAGCTTTCTTGCTGCTGAGACAAAATTCCTGACCCAGTTTTTTTCCTGTGGTAGGAAATGAACTCAGAGTCTTGCATATGCCAGGCAGTGTAGCTCTGCCACTGAGCTACACCCGCAGCCCTATGTGGACTTATTCTTAATGGTCCAAAGTCCCCTGTGAGGAAAATAAGTCACTTCAGAGTCACAGGGGGAGGACTGTGCAAGTCGCAGCTCCCAAACCTGTGTGCTCTTGGAGAGCCGTCACCATACACAGTACTGGAAGAAATGAGAGCCAGGACACCAAGTCTGGGCACCACCAGACTTATCTTCTTTGGGCCTCAGCATCTGTTAGCTACAGACTAATGATCTTCTGAATAGGCAGTTTTCAGTTTTCTTTCTAAGCAATGAAACCCTGTGTTTCTTCAAAGAAAACTTCTCTTGGAATGACAGCATATAAAACTGATTTAACACATTCACGATGGGACTATAATTTATGTCTCACTGCCAGCAGGTCTGATTTTTTGTTTGTTTGTTTTTTGAGACAGGGTCTCACTATGTAGTTGAGACTGACCTGGAACTCACTGTGTAGCCCCAGGCTGGTCTCGAACTCAGTGATTCTCCTGCCTCAGCCTCCCGAGTGCTAGTATTACAGGCGTTGTGCCACCATGCCCGGCTTGTAATTTAATTCTTAAGTCTCGGTTCTGGGCAGCTGTGATTTAACTGTATTAGTAAAAAAGACCAATAAATATTAGATCCATCTGTACCACCAGTGGCATATGCAGCCCAATTGGACGGTCTTGTATGGGTGGGTCAGGCCGACAGGAATGTGTTGAATCAGAAGGTGGGGACTGTATACACACTGGGGGAAGCACAGGACTGTTTCCCTTCTGCCTCTATCCTGTAGGCCCAGAGTAGGTCAAGACCCTTACCCAGAACTCAGGCGAAACATAACTACTCTGTTCTTAAGTCCTTCTAATACTATGTCCTGTGTCCTGTGATTTCATATTCATAGCCAGATTAAGCATCTATAATGGCATTCTGTCAACCTTAGACTCATTTTTCATTTTTAAAATCTGGTATTAGTACATATGAATTAAAATATCTGTACAATGTTTAGTCTTCATTTGGGGAAAATAAGAGTAAAAGAGATACAAGGGCTTTGCCATTTTATGGAAATCCAAAATGGCCTCTTTTACGTCTAAGTGCAAGGCCCTACATCTAAAAAAGTTCTGGATCATTTGATTTTCTAAAATTTCCACAATGAACACGCTACTTTTGAAATGAGAACAGAAACACACTCAAGTTTCTGAGCCCACACTTAAAGATGGCTGCTGTTGTGACTTCAAACCGACAGTACCCTCGTACTTCTTAGAAAAGTCTCAATGATGGGCAAGAATACACAGACAGACCTTCTCCAACACCTCACCCAGTGCCAAGGAGTTCTGAGGCCCATTGAGAAGCAAGTTAAAAAGCAAACCCATTTTCAGAATTGGCTCTGTTACCTTACTAACTGCTAATAGCTTCTGTGTAAGCTGGGTGATGAGAGTAGGAATATAGGGGATTATGGCTTCTTGTAGGAGGGAGAAACTTCTCATGATAGCTGTAAAATACAAAAACAGTAAAAACAGTTTAAACTTTAGAATAAAACAGTAACGGATGGTGCCCACTTATCAGATAAAATTTTAAGATGCTTAATCCCAGACAGCTCTCATTTAACAATTTCCCTCCTTTTAAAATTAAGACGGGTTGGAAACAAAATTTAGCTGGGAAATTCTGAGTACTTTCAGAAGGCCCAATGCTTAAAAAAAAAGGGACAATAAAAATTACTAAAGGACAAAAGAAGCGAAGAGGAGAAGAGCACAATGGACTGGTATGGGTGAGTATCAGAGTGAGAGAAACTATGTTGGGTCATTTGTGAAGTCACTAGCTCCAGCATTAAGGAAGCACGGTACCAGCCTACAAGAAACTGAAGGAGAAAACTAGCTATGGATCTCCCTCAAGGAGATTAGAAACCTGAGACAAAATGTGAAAATACATACAAAGCCACAGGGTCCTTGCTGCAAAACACTGCTCTCATTAACAGAAGATCAAAAGCATTTGGCACGGGAAAGAAACACATCTGTGAGCTAAATGTAGGACAGTTCTTCCACAAGCATCATTCCCAGATTCGCGTCTATTAACCAAAGTACCTACTGTATGCCGGACCTAAGGGGCAGGGAGCCTTCCTCTCCTGCCTCCAGAACATACACAGGATGTTTCCTCTACCTGAGCTAAAGACTCACTCACCTTTCGACACACTGGTGGCATCTCTCCCTCTCACCTCTGCTTGGACATCAGCTCCTGGAGGAGGGCTTTCCCTGGCCTTGGTTAAGAGTCAGAGGATAGCTTAACGCCCCTCGTCAGGGACAACACAACCCTTTCACCACTCATACAACAGTATTTCTTGAGAAGGCATTACATATCCCATGCTCTTGGGAACCCAGGAAGCAATAATAAAGATCACAGACCAGTTAGTGTCCTGCTAAAAACCCATGCAAATACTATATACCTGGACACACACACACACACACACACACACACACACACCCTAAAGGGCCTGACCGGAGATGGAAGGCTCAGGGTTAGTTTGCTTTGCAAAGTATTTCCTATGATTCAGGTACTGTGCTAGGCTTCTGAGCGGCCACAGTGAAAAGACAGATTCTTCTCATCGTCCCCGAAGTCAGAGAGGGCACCAGGACACACTGACGCAGCACTTGTGTGCACTAAGGCCAAGCACGCAGTCAGCAGCTACTGCACAATCTGATCTATACACTTGGAAATTAATCCAGAAAAGGAAAAATGGAGTTTGCCATGTTTCTGTCATGAGAGGTTCTAGATCAAGCTCAGACAAAATGTTTCTGGGACAATTATTAGTAAACAATTCCTTTTCATTTAACATCTAAACCTATTTCTTAACAAACAGTATATGATTCAGGAGTATAACTCAGGAGTGTTTACCCATGTGAGGTTGAATGCTTAGTTATGATCTGTACACCAGGGAAACAGCCTACCTTTCATAATATATTCATTTTCTGAAGAGCCAGGAAGTGTGAGAGCTTTGAAAAGGTTTGTTAGCAGAATCTCAACAAACGGTGCGATTTCTGCAGCTGTAAAACTATAGATGAAAAAACAGCTTTCAGTCACTACCAACTCTTGAGACTGTCACTGTGGAACACCCTTGGCAACTACTAAATCACACTTCTCGGCATAAAATGAGCCATCTCCTAGCTGGCAGAGAGCCTTGAAAAATAACTGCTTACATGTGCTCATGTTAAGCTCCTTATACACACTTGGGACCAAATGCAATTGAACAAATCAAAAAGCCAAGTAGTCAACACCTTCTGAAACTGCAAAGGCCACCCCCGGGTCACAGGCATCACCACTGAGAACCACACACCGAAGCTCAGGGGTCTCAGCCGTCTATTTTTCCCGGGGTTGGAGGAAGCTGTTTTCTCTATCAGTTCTGGATGGAAGACAGGTACTGCCTTGACTCACTTCAAAGGCTGTCCTCACCATGGCTAAGCTCGTGTGTACCTCAGAGTTCTTGGTGAGGCAAAGAACTAAAACCTAAAACGATTTTCCATCTCTTACCCAGAGCTCAGTTTCTGCAGAATGGCCTGAAAGACATCATGGACTACCCACACCCCTACTTTTATCCTCAATAGGCCAGAACAGCCACTTTCTCGGCCCCTAGACAACTCCTCTCCCTGGGCTGTGCTGCATCTCAGAACTCAAGAGTATGAAAACAGGTACATGAGAAGAACTGTTCTACGATGCTGCTGAGAACCCTGCTACTGCACAGCATTCTCTCAGGGAAGCCTGAGATGCCCTGTAAGGTGTGACCCTTAATTAACTTGTGAACATTGTGACTATTTTAACTCAAGTTTTCCTCTTTTCCTCAGCTTCTAGGAGATTCAATAAAATTAGAGCACATTTCTGCTAATTAACAGTACTACTGTTATTTTCCTTTGCTCCAATTTACTTAACTTTACGTTAGAAGGCATTCTGGTAAGTTGCCTCAAATTCTTCTGGAATGAAAATATTAATGAATAAAAAGTACAATTAGTTTTTCTAACTACGAATGAAATTATGAAAACATTCAGAGATGTCTCTGACCAGTATACCATAGCCCCCGGCTTAAGCTGAAAATAAAGTCAAATACTTACAGGGTAGCACTGTTAGGCCCTCTCATAGTAAACAACCGTTCTAGAGCATGTGCTGCATAAGTGTGAACAACGACACTTTCAGCTTGAAGATGGTTAATCAAGAGAGGAACAGAGACCAAAAGATGCTCTTTTGGTACCTGAAAAATACAATAATAATACAAGCTGTACATTCAATGAAGCTACAGCTGAGTAAAAGAAAACTGGAAGAGAAAGGTTTGCTGATTTTAAGGCCACAGCTGTCATAATGGGAAATGATAGGGTTGAAAAATCAAAACTACTCATAAACGTTCAATTCCTATTCATTTTTTCAAATCTTTTTTTTTCTGAGCACAAAACTATGAGGGCAAAATCTATATCGTATGAGTACAACATAGAATATTAAAAAAAAAAACCATAGAATATATATCAAGGAGAAGCAGACTAATATTTCACCAATCTTAAGAATCACACTTCTGAGCTGGGAATGGTGGCGCATGCCTGTAATCCCAGCACTCGGGAGGTTGAGGCAGGAGGATCGCTGTGAGTTCGAGACCAACCTGGGCAACCTAGTGAGTTCCAGGTCAGTCTCAACTACATAGTGAGACCCTGTCTCAAAAAACCAAAAAACAAAGAACACCAATCATACGTTTGAAGATTTTCAATATTTTAAGGATGTACTTTTTGCCTGTAAGTACCTAACTGGTAAGAGTGAGAAGACACAGAAAACTACATAAAGGGGACCTACTGACCAAAATGAACAACTAGAGCATCAAAAAAAACCTCATTTGAGCCAGGGATTTATTAGCTCAGTGACACCACACCTGCCTCACAAGTGCAAGGTCCTGAATTTGATCCCTGGTACCCAAAATAAACAAACAACCCTCATCTGACATCTTGTGAGTTTGCTAAGGCACTAACATGATAAAGAGGAGAAAACCCACATTTATCCTGTGTTTCCTATATAGTCTGGTAATTATATTATCTATGTATGAGATGACAGAAGGTACAGCATAATACACTAAAAATCACAGATACATACTTTAAAATAATGCTTTTAATATAATGGAAAACTATCTCATTTTTTAAAGTGCTATTAAAAAACTGTTTATGATAGAAAAGTCTTTACCTGAAAGAACTAATAAATGTGTATGTTCTGAAAAAGCACTTATGATGCTTTCAACCCCCACCCCAAATCCAGTATAGGAAGGGACCAGAGGAACAAGGTAAAAACTATGAGAATGCAACCTTTTTTTATCCAAAAGTAGAACATGAGCAATTCTCCAATGTAAATGACTCTTAGCTCTGAAGAAAGGCACAGAAAGTGGGCAGAGGAATGAATCTCTTCTGCTGTAAATTAAAAGACTTAGGACATAATCGGCCATAAGCAATGTATGGACATTATTTGGGACCCAATTTTCATTTTATTTATTTTTTTGGTATCAGGGATTGAACTCAGGATTTTGCACTTAGGCATTAAATCCCCAGCCCTAGGACCCAATTTTTAATGGAATTTTAAAAAGACAAGACCTTAAAAAAAAAAAAAAAAAAAAAAAAAAAAAAAAAAAAACCAATTA
>NW_022900934.1:11939498-11979128 GCF_012274545.1 Fukomys damarensis
AAACAAACACCAAAAAAAAAAAAAAAAAAAAAAAAAGACAAGATACCTATTGAAAATTAAGCATTCTCTAAAATAAGTCAATAAGGGCTGGGGATTATAGCTCAGTGGAACCACGCCTGCCTCACAAGTGCAAGGTCCTGAGTTCGATCCCTGATACTAAATAAATATCATTAAAAATATAAATTTTGTCAGATGTGAATGTCAAATATGATCACATGGCAAATTACAGGAGACCCTAATTTATGATAAAACTCTTAAGCAGCATATGACAAAAATCTACTTACTTGACTTCTAAAAATCATAATATATTTGATACCATCAGCTTTAAGGACAGGAAATTCGTTCACTATTAAAAAAATAAAAAGTCATAGTTACTTCAGTGGTAAAGACTGTTACTCAAAAATCAGTGACAACATTATAAGTTTGAAAAAAACGGTACCCAAAATGTCAAGTAACTAAAGCACAATTATACAGTGATCTACTATGCAATTACTAATTTAGGTAAGGTTACAAAAATTTTTTCCTTTTCTCTTGCCTTGAAGTTTCATGATAAATGAACATTTATCAATTACATAACTGATTTAAAATAATTTTCTTAGGATTTGCCTTAAATTACTCTAGTGGTGGGAAAATTAGTGAGAGGGATAAAACAGGGTTAGAGATGTGGCTCAGTGGTAGAGGGCTTGCTTAGCATATGTAGGGGCCTGGGTTCAATCTCCAGAACCAACAATCAAATGAAAAAAGTCAACTATTAATAGTTTCGTTTGTTTGGTGGAACCAGAGATCAAACTCAGGACTTTGCACTTCACAGGCAGGCGTGGCACCACTGAGCTACATCCCCAGCCCAAATACTAGTAATTCTTGAAACTAGATGATGGCTGCACACAAGCTCGTTACAATATTCTGTCAATCTTTCTGTATTTATGTAAATTTTCCACATGGAGTATTTTTGAAAAAGGGAATTATCTTAACCTATATCAACATATTCTTAAAAACATATCCTTTTTCTTGGGCAGTACTAGGGATTGAACCCAGAGCGGTGAGCTTCTAGCCTTTTTATTTTTTTGAGACAGGGTTTTCCTAAGTTGCCCAGCCTGGCTTCCAACTCATGTCCCTCCTGTCTTAGCCACAGTGCTCAGCAGGACTTCAGTCTTTCAGTTCATCTTTCAGATGGGAAAGTAAACAAAACCGAAGTATAATTCCTACTCATACGTAAGAATAACAAAGCCAAGTTACAGTTAAGTCTCACTTATTTTACCATCCTAACCCAGTCATATATTTTCAACAAAAGTTATAATTTCACATGGGCAAGGGCTGGGGCACTGTGTTTCATGTAAGAAATAACTTCATAGCCAGGCATTTCAGTACACTCCGGCTGGCCCAAGCACTGTGGGGAGCTGAGGCAGGAGAATCACCAGTTCAAGCCCAGCCTGGGTAACTGAGTGACTCAGCAAGACTCTAGACTCAACACAAATAGTAACTTAAGGACAGGAACCAGTTTCTTAATACCTCTGACACTACAGAATTCTTTTGAGGTTTTCCTTATCACTTACTTCATAATGATAGAAATTAAAGCTGCAGGTACACTGTTGTTAAGTTGTATAGAAGAAAAATTCCACAAAACTCACCATTAGGTGATTTTAAATCAGGAAGAATGTGATTCACAAAGAACTCAGTCAGGTTAACAAGTTCATTAGCTTGTGTAATTCCATGCTGAAAACAAAATTTGTAACAGGGTAGAATGACACAAAATACTTACACGTACAACCACATCAGAAACCTAAGCAGCTGTAGAAAATAAAAATGCAGAGATGAGCCAGGGGCATGCTCAGCAACAGAGCACTTGCCTAGCATACACCAGGCTCTGGGTTCAATCTCCAGGACCCCCAAAAGGACAAGGAGATGAACACTTCAAAATATGCATTGTTTATATGTAAGACAAGACTAACTCAGTGCTTAACACATTAACACAAAACTGTCTCTGGAAACTCTAAATTCTAATCAGAACTAACAAGTTACATGGTGGAATAGGCCAATTTTCAGAGATCATTTGTTCTCTTAATTCTGTGGTTTCTGATTTCTGTTTTACAAACAAAACGTTGTGAAGATTTACCTTCTGTGTTTGGGCTTTTGATGCCAAAGATGTCACTAGGTAAATTGCTGCATCTTTGTGTTTCCAGTTGACAGATGGATTTTTTGCATATTCTTGAAGCATAGAATTAACATAGCCAGAGAAGATTCCTGTCACAGGACCCTCAAAAAACTTACACAATCCTCGTACCAGATCACAGGCAGCCCTGCGTCTCGTATCAATATCTGTGAAGGCAAAAGAAAATGTATCTTAGGGGAAAGAACCAAGCATCAAACAACTAATCCAGTTTATAAGAAAAGAAAAGCTAATAGCTGTGTCAGCCAACACAAACAATGAAAAGAACATGTCTTTTTCTCACAAGAAAAATGCATGAGAATGAAACCAAAGAGGCCACACAATTATAAACACTACTGAGAATACCAGACAGGAAAGACAAGCGATTCAATGTCTTTCTTTCTGTGGGGGGTGTACCAGGAATTGAACTCAGGACCTTCTGCTTGCCAGGCAGGAACTGTGCCGCGAGCTACAACCCCAGCTCCAAGTCATTCAATTTGTGATCCATCTATGCAGATAGTAACAAGAGCTGCTCTTCCAAGACTAGCTGAAAATAGAAAAGTTTAATGAAAGCCAAAACTGGCTTGCTAACAGCAAAAGAAACAAAATACACACCTGATCCTTCCAAATCTCTTCTTATGTACTCCTCAGAATTATCTTCAAATGCTTCTTCATCAGCAGCTATAAAGACAGTACAGATTTGATGATAACTCCCCAAAAGACATAAGTCACTGCAGTCCACAGCCAAGTGCAAAACAGCACACAGAACTGCCTCACTACACAGGGCAAAGCATTCCTTCCCATCAAATGACGACTTTCTATACTCTCAGTCATCACTAGGGCAGTAAGCATTACCCCAAAAGGCTTGTATTAAAGAATTCACACAGGGCAGGGGATTTAGTTCAGTGGTTCCATTGCTTGCCTTGTAAGCACAAGGATCCGAGTTCAATCCCCGTACCAAAAAAAAAAAAAAAAAAAAAAAAAAAAAAAAAAAAAAAAAAAAGGCATGGTTACATTGTAATGCCAGCACTCAGGAGGCTGAGGCAGGAGAATCGCTATGAGTTCAAGACCAGCCTGGTCTACATAGTGAGTTCCAGGTCAGTGTCAACTACATAGTGAGGCTCTGTCTCAAAAAAAAAAAAAAAAAAAAAAAAAAAAAACAATTCACACAGCTCACAGCTGCGAGATGTGAGTGTCCACAGAATTGACTTTCATGTCTGACTTTCAAAAATTGAGTACTGGGGATTAATGGAGGAATGCTGACTTTCCATCTGGTCAGATAAGGACATCAACTGTGATAATTACTTGACAAAAGTAACTTCAAAAACAAAAAAAGCAAGGCAGACAATATCAGAATAAAGATATGTCCTTAATTTTAAGAAAACACTAAAGGAAACAGAACCTCCCACTATATTATCTTTAATTTACTCATTTTGTTCCCAACAGTTTGAGAATCACTGATCTAGCTATTGCTGAGATAAGAAACAATCTCTTCCACCTTCATGCCTTTTTCTTCACAATTGCAAGAGATAAAAGAGTACAGGCTCGTGGGGTTGTTTAACTTTATACACAAACTAAGTGGGGCTCGTAGGTAAAAGTTATCAATCACTTCTCAAGTGAATTATTTAAAAATAGCTGTTTGCCTAAAATGAGTAAAATGCTGTATTTTTCCCCAATGTAGTAGGCTACATAAAGTCTTATCCAGTATTTTATTAAAAATAAAACAAAACCCCAAAGTATATAGCAAAGCTCATTATAGCAATACAAAGTATGCTGCAACATTTTCTGTACTGTTTAGTAAACACAAAATACCTTAAAGTTGTTTTTGTAATTTAAAATATTAGACTGAATATGTTGTAAGAACCAAAGGACTTACTGAATTTTCATGAATGCACTTTTTAAAAACCATCTTTTACTCCCCAGAAAAGCCTTCACCTTGCCATACTTACCTCTAAATTCCATGTTAGGCACAATAACCTTTTCACAGATACTTGTCAGCGTGTTCTGGTCCTCAAATAGATTCTTATAGTGAGGTCTCTCACAAACTGAAGCCAGAAATTGAATTGCATTACTGACCAACTGAAATAAAATGTAACATTGGAATATATTAAAGAGCAAAATCAACCTTTATTTCTTGGGAGAGACAGGGAGTTTATTTTTTCTTCACCATTGTCTTACCAAATCATATTTAACCTCTTGCCCTGTGGTAACTAATAAATTCCAGATAGCTGTGACAAAGCGAGGCAGGTAATGCTGAAATTCTTCATCGTACTTTTGAGCATAGAGTGCAGCATTATCACAAATCTGGGATTTTAAGAGTTCCAATAAGCCTGCTTCCTCTTCATCCTCACATGAGAAAAGAGAAAATTCAAACATACACATACAATTTGAAGGCTGCCATAAATAAGGAAAGCGGTTGTAATTCCTGAATGAGACCCTTTAAAATTTACATCCAAATAATCTACTATCAGGCCAGGGATTCAGCTCAGTGGTACCACCGCCTGCCTCGAAAGTACAAGGTCCCGAGTTCGATCCCTGGTACTTCAAAAATAAAAACAAACAAATAATGTACTATCATAAACTACATATGGGTCACCATTGTCTATTCAAGTTTTTTAACAAGGGATTTCTTGTTTATTAATCACTGAGAGCAGCTCTCAGGTTTTCAAGTTGAATAAAATTTTTCCTGATTACTAAATTACAAAATATTTCCATATTAGATTAAAAATATTTCTACATAAACCTGTACCCCCCCAAAAAAAATCACATCACACTTTCAGGATGTTTGGCTTCCCAAGCAGGTCATTTCAAATATATTATTATGTAGGTGTCTCACTCCTAAAAAAAGCTAATATTTAAGGATTTTCATAAATAATATTCTGGTTATAGCACTGTCCCTCCCATCTACATATATAATACATAGCTATATAACTACATCTAACATATATATATCTAAGCCAGAGATCAGCAAACTGTGGTCTCAGGCCAAATCCTGCAAACTCCTATTTTTTTAAGTAAACCTTTATTAGACACAGACATGCTCATTTGTTACTAATTTATACAATTTATTTTTTCTTTTTGGTACCACATCGAACTCAAGACTTGTGAGTTGCACTTGTGAGCCAGGCGGCGGCGCCACTGTAGTAAAAAATCTTATATGAGTAATTTCCTTTATACTTAGGCATGAAGAAAGGCTTTGTTTTCTGAGGGACTGAGCTATTTTTCCTAGTAGATGAAAACAATTTTATGGTAGCCAAAATCTTTTTGTTCTTTTTTACTTAGTCAAACTCTGAGAAAAAAAACATATTTCACAAGAAGGGTAACTTTTCTCCTTTCTTCAGTTTGAGACAGGGTCTTGCTGCAGTTCAGGCTGGACTCAACTCACAATGATCCTCCTGCCTCAGCCTCCTGAGAGTTGTTGGGATTACAGGCATGTGCTACCAGGCCTGACCTCTGTTTTCCACTTTAAAAACCTGACTTCAATTTCAATTACTATTTCTAATTTATTTTATCTGGCATTGAAGTACTCTTAATATTTAGTTTTATGGTTTCTTAGGAAAAATCTTAAGTATATTAATAAACAAGCAAATTGGGCCAGGGATTTAGCTCAGTGGTTCTGCCACCTACCTTGCAAGCGCAAGGACCCAAGTTCCATCCCCAGTACCAAAAAAATAAAAAATAAAATAAAATGAACAGACAAGTAAATATATAGTAACAGGGTTAAGGGTCTGTATGTTGAAAAGTACAAATAAATCCCAGATCAGAAACTTTTACACATTTTAATTTTTACGTATTTTTCCAAGCTGGGATATTTCGGGTTATCATTGCAGAAGTTTAAGGTTTTCTTAAGTATCTTCAATGACAAGCAATTATTTCCTAAAATATTCACAATGTGATTATGATAAAAGCCTTGCTTTCAGTAATGCAATGAAATACCCTTACCTGCAAATTTTATTGAAGACATGCTCAGAATAATTTTGTGTATTGCACATAAACAAAAAAAGAACACCCAACAGAAGCAAACATTACTTGAACTTGTAGTATTTTATCTATTAACAATCCAAGAGTAAACAGGTTTTCATAAGACACCAAAAATTTCCTAAAAGAAAACAGCTACTTCAACATTTAAAATACTTACATCAGTTTGTAGAAGCTTATTATCCAGTGTCAAGAGGGTATGAAAATTGTCCATCCAAGTTTCCATATTATCTTCAAAAAACTCAGGGAGATCCTAAAATAGAATTGGTGACTTGAGACTATGATTAAAATAAATACACTCATTTAGTACATTTCCACACCGTGTCATTTTTTGTTGTTTCCCTTTTTCAGAGACCGGGTCTCAGTGGTCCAGGCTAGCCTGGGATGTGCGGTGATCCTCCTGCCTCAGCCTCAAGAGTGCTGGACTAGTGTGCACCACACACCCCAGCCCACCAATGCCTCTAAACTCAATGCCCATCTTCTTAGTCTATAGTATCTATGGTGCTGGGACTTCCTGGTCCACTTAGGTTTGTGGTAGCTGAACAGAACTCTGCTGCTGCCTCCACTGCGTGTTTTCATCACCAAAGGATGCTCCCTCTACAGTATTTCCTGCCCCAATCAAAATGGTTATTCCTTTGAACTCTAGCTAAGATTGTATGACGGCTTTCCTTACAAAGTTCAGCACTTACTGTTATACCTATTTTCCTTTCTAAATTATTCTAATTATTTTAAAGTGACCATCAATCCAGACTCTTCTGGTTGATGTCTGCAATGTTCCCCGGAAGTTTCACACCCTGCAGAGGGGCCCAGTCAGAGGAGGCATGGTGAGGGCCTGACTTGGAAGGACGTATTCTCATCTCCACCTTCTCCTTTTTGCTTCCTGATGTGAACAGCTCTCCTCTACCAAGCCAATTCTGCCACTGCATCTTCTGCTCGGAGCCTGTGGATAATGGACTGAACCCACTGAAAAGTGAGCCAAAACACATCTGTCTTCCTTTAAACTGTGGGTGTCCAGGATTTTGTCCAAGGGACATAAAACTAACACAGAAATCTGGTACAACAGGTGGGGTTGTTGCTATGAGTCTATCTGTCGTTTGAAGTCTTTGCAAATGGTTTGTGGCAGTTTGGAAAGGCTTGGGGCTGCCTGTTAGAGAAGCCCTAGAACCGAGGGCCACTGAGGTGAGACTAGGGTGGATGTGTTCTTGACCCAGCTGCTCCCCTCTCTACTTCCTGGCACCATAACATAAACAGGTTTTGTACCTGGAACTGGTGGGACATGGACTGAACCCACTGAAACTGGGAGCCAAAATAAACCTCTTCATTTTACAATTGTGCGTACTGAATACTCTGTTCCAGCAAGAGGTGACAGACTCAAACTTACTATCTTACACGGCTGCCAATGCCCCATGGTATAGTTTTGCCTTCTTTAGAAATACGGGCCAGATCCGTGACAGTGAAGATTATGCCTCATTTAGTTCCTCATCAAATTATCAAGAGCTTCAATTTTCTTGACTTCTCAGAAGTAGAGTTCAAAATGAAGTATAAGCAAAGACTCGTCTTCATTTACATATAAATTTCTCAACCTGCCAGGTGTGGTGGCACACGCCTATAATCCCAGCACTCGGGAGACTGAGGCAGGAGGATCGCTATGAGTTCAAGACCAGCCTGGGCTACATAGTGAGTTCCAGGTCAGTCTCAACTACATAGTGAGACCCTGTCTCAAAAAAACCCAAATAAATAAATAAATAAAGTTTCCCAACCTGTTGTCCAGCTGAATATTGATTGAGGCATCATTATTGGGGCTGTTCATCTTCTATTTTACCTAAGAGAATCCATTTCCCTCCATCACTGTCAGTGCAGTCATGCTGTGAGAATAAGCCCAGTACTGACCATGACTAATGAAAATGCCAAATCCTTTTCTCTTCTTTTTGCAGTGCTGGGAATTGAACCCAGAGCCTCACACAGGCTAAGCAAGCACCTCCAATCAGTCTCCCTCCCTTCTTTGTAATACTGGGATTCCAAACCAGGGCCTTTACACTGAGCTACATCCCTGACTTTTTAATTTTTTAAAATTTTGGTATAGTCTTCCAAGTTTGTCCAGACAAGGCGCAAACTTATCCTCTTCCTGTCTCCTGCTGCCCTGGGATTACAAGAGTACATACCCAGCTACCATCGGCCTTTTAAAAATTTTATTTTGAGACGGTGTTTTACCAAGTTGCCCAGGCTGGCCTCGCACTTGCAGTGCTCCTGCTTCAGCCTCCCTAATGGTGGCTATGGCTAGCACTACCATGCCTGGCCAAATCCTTCTTTCATCTTGGTATATAACTTGCATTAATTACTGTTCCCTTCATGGTCTTAGAGGCCTGAATCTTAAATCAGTGATGCAAGAACAGAAAGAATTTCAAGCAAGGTGGTGCACACCTGTAATCTCAGCACTTGGGAGGCTGAGGCAGGAGGATTACTGCAAGCTCAAGGCCAGCTGGGATACACAGTGAGTTCAAGGCCATCCTGAACCACACCAGACCCTGCCTCAAAAAACCAGAACACAGAGATAGACCGATTCACTGGAGGCTACCGTATCAGTACTTACACAGAGTGAGGAGGTATTTCCTGCTGTAATCCTGTGGCCATGTTTCCTGTGAAATGCCTTTCATACTAACCCCTTTCAAAGCCCAGTAATTCAGCTTCTGTCTTCTTCATGCCTTCCAATAAAAGCACTTGCACACAAGCTAACCAGGAACCCTTAACCAAATATAGTTCCCTCAGTGTTAATATTCATGTAAATGGACCAATGAAAAAGGTCTCAGAAATCTGTTTTCTTGATGCTTTCAATTTTACTGAATAAAACTATACACAAGGTGACTCTCCAGAGGGGTAAGCTAGGATGTTTTCTTCACTTACTAGACACAGGAGAGAATGCTACTTTTCCCACAAAACATCTCGTAGAATATCTAGGGATACTGTAAGACAGAACACTGTGAAGAACAGAGGGAGCTGGGCATGGTGGTGCAGGCCTAGATCGTATCATCCCCAGATATGGGAAAGGCTAAAGGAGAAGGACTGCTCAAGTCCAGGCGCTCAGAGCCAATCGGGACAAGACTGAAGGATCCATCTTGTTTAGAAAGATAAAATAAGGACAATCAAAAAAGCTTTCTTTTATTTCAGAAAAACAATGCTGAAAAAGAAGTATTTATCAAGTAGCCTGTAAATTAGCATCAAAAATTAACTACAAAAAACCCAAGAAATTAAATAAATAAAAACTTACCTGAAAGTTTAAACTATAGAACAATTTTGAGATCAGAATCAAGGAAGAAAAAAGAATCCTCAGAGCAGAGGCATCATTTGCATGGGTGCTACACAGTTCAATGGTGGCCTTGGAAAGGAATTTAGGAAGAAGGTTTAATATGTCATAAACCCAGCGTGCTCATCTTAATAAAACAGTCTTGCACTAGCTGAGGCTACTCATATTTCTTCTCCAAAATGTTGGCTTCTAAATACTATATATTTAAGAGGGTCTGAAAAGTAAGTTACAGGATATATTTTTAATTTGTCCATCCAATATTAGTATTCGGAACTACATCTGTCCAAGGGCTAGGGATGCAGTTCAGTGCAAAGACTTTGGGTTCAATCACTCACGGTACCACAAATATGTACATATACACATATATATCAGTTATGCACTATGGGGCCGGGGATTCAGCTCAGTGGTACCGCCGCCTGTCTCAAAAGCACTAGGTCCTAAGTTTGATCCCTGGTTCCAAAAATAAATAAATGCTATGAAAAGCTCTGTACGCACTTGGTATTTTGAACTTAGGGGCACTCTCATCAGTGAACTACACCCCAGTCCTTATTATTATGGGACAGTGTCTCACTAAGCTGCCCGGGCTGGCCTTGAAATTGTAATCATCCTGCCTCACCTCCTGAGAAGTTGGAAGTACAGGTGCATACCACCATATTTGGCTCCAACTTTTTTTTGGGGGGGAGGGGGTACCAGGGATCGAACTTGGGTCCTTACACTTGCAAGGCAGAGGCAGGCAGTGGAACCGAGCTAATTCCCAGCCCCCAGCTCTTTCTTTTTTAGCTTTATGATCCTGAACCCCTTTTGCCTTACTTGGAAAAAACTTTTCTTTCAATCTTACAGAATTCTTGCAAAAACCAAGAACAAGTTGCCAGGCATGGTGGTGCACGCCTGTAATCTCAGCACTCAGGAGGCTGAGGCAGGACGACTGCTGTGAGTTTGAGATCAGCCTGGGCTACATAGTGAGTTCCACGTCAGTCTCAACTCCATAGTGAGGCCCTGTCTCAAAAAAAAAACTCCCCAAAACAAAAATACAAAACAAAACAACAAGTCTAGAAAAGTAGCCTGGTGCAATATAAAATTATGTCCATTAAATTTTACAGTCAAATAAAAATGTGAATTTCTTTAAAAAAAAGTGAAATTTCTGGCCAGAGATTTAGCTTAGTGGTTCTGCTGCCTGTCTCACAAGCACAATGGCCCGAGTTCGATCCCCAGTACCAAAAAAAAAAAAAAAAGCGAATTTCTTTAGAAACACATAATTCAAGTGAAATAATACGCTGCCTGAGTTACTTTCTTTCTGTGGTACCAGGATCAAACTCGGGACCTTGCACTTACGAGGCAGATGGCAGAACCAATGAGCTAAATTCCCCGCCCTAAGTTACTTTTAAACATTCCTACAAAAGTAGGGGAGCAGATTAAAAGAACAAAATGTTGCTAATTGTTAAACTTGTATAATACAGTTCCTTACACTATCCTCTCTGTTTAGGTTTGAAAGTTTAAAAATAAATGCTGCTCTATCAAGCAAGCTTCAAAGTAACCTCTTAAAATTTATCCAACTATTCAAGCAATGTAAAATACTAATTTTAAAATGTCACCCAGATATTATTACATACCTTAAATAGATTTGTCAAAGGCAACGCAAAGGCATCCAGTACAAGTTTAATTTCAGTCCATAACTCATTTGACTTAAATTCATGACGGTATCTATAAAATTAATGTAAAGAAGGCAAGTTCAGAAGTTTTACTACTCACTGTGTATTTAAGAACAGTTGCTGATTAACACCTATGACTAGATATCTGTAACTTGTGGATTTTTGAAATTCAAAGGGAATTCTTGGTTTTCTTTACAAAAATATCAAGACTTAATTACTATAAAGGCAGGGCTGGGGATTTAGCTCATTGGCGCGGTGCCTGCCTCACAACTGTAAGTTCCTGAGTTCAATCCCCAGTGGGCTGGGGGGGATATGTGAGCTAAACACTCTACCTGAGAAGAAACAAACACAATGAACTGAGAGACCTACGCTTTTAGTCTAGAAGATACTCAAAGGAGCAACAATGGTCACAAAAATAACTATTTACATAAGCAAATATAACATAAAAAGAATATATTAAAGGAATGATTGGGCTGGGGATTTAGCTCCGTGGTTCTACCACCTGCCTTGCCAGTACAAGGACCCAAGAAGTTCAATTCTTGGTACCAAAAAAAAAAAAAAAAAAGGAATGATTTGTGCATCAGTACCTTTTAAATAATGAATGTGCTGTACGAAGGACTCCATTAATAACATGGAAATCCCCACTCTGAAAGCGATTCACCATTTCTGTCAACAAGTCAGGCCATTTCTGAGGGAAATCTTCTCTGCCAATAATGCTAATAGCATCACTCAACTAGAGAAGGAAACACTTAATTAGACAATAGCCTTACAAAGGAGCCTACCCAGAAAGCAGGGATAATGGTACCTGCTTCTGAATTTGTTCTGGGCTACTAAGCATCAGGTGCACTATATTGGCTTTAATGGCTACTCGATCAGCTTCACAAATTTTGTTTGGTTCATCTTCAACCTAAAAGCAAAATAACAATAAATAACATCAAATCAATATTCATATCCGTGTGGGCATGCAAATAAAAATACTTTAAAATATCGCCTAAGAAAAACAAGATACGCAGACATTTCAATTTCTCTCTACATTAGTGGGTCACTGATTTTTTTAAATAATCTGATAGAAGTGTGAACACGTTCCCCAAAACAATGTATACTGCTTCCCCACGTAAATAATTCACATACAAATGAATAAGGTTCTTTAACTCCCAGTATCAGTAAGAATTTCAGTGCTGGGCTGAGAGTGTACTCAGTAGCAGAATGCTTCCCTGGAGTCCAATCCCCAACATTGCGCACACGCAAACACACACACACACACACGTACACACAAACACAATAGTTCTATATGTACCGCCTAAAAGCAAAGATTATTCCTGTGAAAACTTTTCCATCTTTACTAATCAGAATATATTCTGGACTACATCAAAGAGGTTCTACAAGTCTCTCTAGTTTTATAAATCAAGATAGACTGCTTAGAAGTCCGTCTGTTCTGTTGTCTTCTAAGAGGGAAGCAGAGGGATGGACTTTTAAGCAGCCTTTCTTTATTTTTCCAGTACCGGGCATGGAACTCAGATCCCTGCACTTGCCAGGCAGGCAGGGCGCCACTGAGCTGAGCTCCCAGCTCTAAGCAGCCTTTCTAACATTTATCAAGTAATTTCTTCATCACATGTGGTAATACTTAACCAATTACACAAGCCTTAAAAACGGAATTTATTGGGGCTGGGGTTGTAGCTTAGTGGTGCTGGTGCTTGTGAGGTAGGCGGCAACACCACTGAGCTAAATTCCCAGCCAGAAAAACCAGTATTTATTGTTTTGTAAACTTTTTGTTTTGCTTTGTTTTTTGTACTGGGGATCGAACTCAGAACCTTGCACACTTATGAGCCAAATGTGGCGCCAATGAGCTAAATCCCTGGCTCTGCTTCATAAACTCTCATGGGATCAAGAAGTTTTTGTTTTGTTTTTGTTTTTGAGACAGGGTCTTGCTATATAGTTCAAGCTGGTCATGAACTCATGGTGATCCTCCTGCTTTAGCCTCCCAAGTGCTGGGATTATATGCATGCACCACCATGCCCAGCTAAAAGTCTCTAAATATATATTTGAGCAAGTTTCAAATTGGCTTTTTAGAAAAACTGATCAATGTTGTCAATCTTAGTATTTTCCCCAGCATTAGTAATATTATCATTATAATCTAATTAATTCTTAGGAGTTTTTTAAAATCATAAATCAAGATTTCTCAACCTCGGCACTACTGATATCCTGGAGCAAGTAATTCTGTGTTGTGAGGCGCCAGCCATCTAGCACACTGTAGAGTGGACTTCAGTCTTAGGTCTCTACCTACTCACTAGATGCCAGCATGATGTTTCCAAATATTGCCAAATGTCCCCTTGCTGGGCAAAAACTGTCCTCAACTGAGAAGCATTCACCTAAGTTAAAGTAGGGAAAATGCCTATTTCTTGATTTATAATTTTATACTAGTGATTATAGCACTAGTGTATTCATCATAAAGTTAGAACATACAGCATTTCCACATTTCATAAGACAGAGTGGGGAGGGGAGACAGAGGGCAAGCAAAATCCCTTCTCAAAAATTTCAAATCTAGGGCCGAAATTTAGCTCAGTGGCATTGCACCTGCCTGGCAAACATAAGGTCCTGAATTCAGTTCCCAGTACCAGGGGGAAAAAAAAAAAAAAAAAAAAAAAAAAAAAAAAAAAAAAAAAAAAAAAAAAAAAAAAAAAAAAAAAAAAAAAAAAAAAAAAAAAAAAAAAAAAAAAAAAAAAAAAAAAAAAAGAAAAAGAAAAGAAAAATTCTTTTCAAATCTAAGCCAGGCATGGTGGCACATGGCTATAATCCTAGCACTCAAGAGGCTAAGGCAGGAGGCTTACCTCAAGTTGGAGGCCAGCCAGAGCTACATTTTGAGTGAGGCCAGTCTGAACTACAAAGTGAGAGTCTGTCTCATAAAACAAAAGAAAGCATTTCAAATCTAAATTATTTTGCATTCAGCCAAGCATGCTGGGAGGCTGAAGCAGGAAGGAAGATCCCAAGTTCAAGTCACCTTGCCCAACTCAGTGAGACTGTCTGAAAATAAACAAAAAGGGCTAGGGATACAACTCAAGTGTGAAGTCCTGGAGTTTAATCCCCAGTTCTGTGAAAACAAACCCCAAAGCCCTCCCCCCCAAATTATTTTGCATTCTTCAATTTATTTTTTTGAGATGGGATCTCAAGTGTTGCTCAGACCAGCCATAAACCTGCAATCAATCATCCTACCTGGCCCTGCTAAGTAACTGGGACCAGAAGCAGCACGCGCCAGTATGCCAGGCTTAAAACTTTAATATGCAAATTGTTTTTAGCTTTAATTTTCCCAGTCCATAACAGAAATTACTTCAATTATTCATTTAGACTGCCTTCCCAAAAACATCTAAGAAGTGATCTAGAGGGTGGGAGATGTAGCTCAGCAGTACAGTGCCTAGTTTGATTCCCAGTACAAAAAAGAGAAGTGATCTAGAGTTAATGTGAATATAATGGAGATTATGACCAAGTCACACACTCTCTAGTAACTAGTCAGGAATTAAAGAACAGCTCTGAAAGAGAACTCTGTTTAATTTTATCCTTCACCTGTCCCTCCATCCTCTGAGAGCACTGCTTATATAAATCTTATGAACATACAGGGTATTATGTATTCACTAAATACTTACAATTCTCCAGTTTCTTTTAATATAGTTCTTGAATGTTACCGAAGCACACACTTTGATGACATTATCCTGGGACTTCTCTAGTAATGTTAAAAGTAACAGTGGATAATTCTGATTTCCTTCTACAGATTCAAGAAATTTTTCAGCTGTAAAAGAATTTTCATATTAGAAGACTTATAATCAAAATCACTCCTCTTTTTTTATAGGAACTATACATATTATTTGCAGCCCCTGCAAATAATTTTTAATACATGACACTGGCAAAGGTTTTCTGGGAAAAGATTAGAGCCATTAACTACTTCCCCTTATCCAGGAATACATTGTTTAAGCACTACTTGGAAAAGGTTATCATCTAAAGACGAGGCTCCATATAAATTTTCTTATTTTTCAATCAAGGTTGGAAATCTAATCTTGCCAAACAGGCTTGAATCCCTAAAGTTAGCTGGTTCCAAACAATACTTATCACTCATCCAGGGCACGTACCATATGCTGTTATCAGTGCCCATTTCACCAGCCACCCTCATTTAAATTTACATTTGAGGTTGAAATTCTAAGCTAACATTAAAAGTTGCTAATGGAAACTGATCAAACTCAGGAGGGGGAAAAAGAAAACTCTAGTCTTAAAGGATATTAACTAAATCAATACTGGCAAGAAGACAGAGACCAGTATCAGATTACTTGTTTCATTCACTTCACCATTTTTTAGGCAATTACACTCATCATCTCTCTGCCTTTAAATATTTAACTCTAAAGTAGGCAGGCTTTGCAGCATAGCAAGTTTTAAGTGAAGTTTTTCAGAAAGGTCAAAGGAGAAACATTCTAAATACATTGGTACTTTTTAAAACCTCAACTGGGGCCAGAGATTTAGCTCAGTGGTTCCACTGCCTGCCTCACAAGTGCAAGAACCTGAGTTTGATCCCTGGTAAAAAACAAAAAACAAAATTGTATTTTTATGGCAAAAGATACCAAATAAAGGCTGTTTTATTCAAAAATAAAGTGCATACCATGTTGAAGCAGTTGTAAGCTGCCAACCACACACTATAAATATGCCTGAGAATCCAACTATAAATCTTTTTTCTTTTGAATTTACAACCAGACAGACCACAGAAATTTCTCTCACAGTGCTCAAAGAAGGAATCAACCAAAAAACATTTATTTTCTTTACCTGGACGTCTGATGGCAGGATCAGGATCAAGGGTTTTCTTCAGATATTCTGTTAGTGTTTGTAAATTTGCATCACTGAGCTCCATTGCTATAGACTCCTGAAAGACAGAGAAGCGGGGAGAGCGGAGATAAAGTTGGGTAACTGGTCACTTGGGAACACAGTGATTTAAAAAAATAAAAATACTTTCACATTACAGGTCTTCCTCTCCCTGAAAGGCATGTATTTGTTATGTTTTCGATATGGGCTGTAAACCTCACTCTTTGCCGAGATAAAGGACCAGAAAATAAGCTTAAGAAAAAAAAAAAGTACCAGGCACAGATGGCACATGCCTATAATCCCAGCACCAGGGAAGCTGAGGCAGTAGGATCTCTGTGAGGTTTTTTTTTTGGTACCGGGGATCGAACTCGGGTCCTTGCACTTGCAAGGCAGGTGGCGGAACTACTGAGCCAAATCCCTGCCCCTGGATCTCTGTGACTTGAAAGACAGCCTGAACTATAAAGTGAGACCCTATCTCAAAGGAACAAAACAAAAACAAAATCAAAATGAAAAATAAACAGAACTAGGGATATATCTCAGTAGCAGAGTACCCCTGGGTTCAATCCTTAGTAATGAAAAACAAAACAACAAAAAAACCGGGGTATATGCACTGTAATCTCAGAATTTGGGAGGCTAAAGCAGGAGAATCTCAAATTTGAGGCCAGCCTGGAATACACCACCAAGTTCAAGACCAGCCGGGACTGCACTGCACAGCACAGCACTGCACAGCACAGCAAACCGAACCAAACAGTGATATAATTCTGAGATAAGAGCCAGGAATGGTGGTAGAAGCCTATAATCTCAGCATGCTGGGAGGCTGTGGCAGAAGTATCACAGGTTCCACTAGCCTGGACAATTTTTTTTGCTAGTTTAGGGTCTCATTTGTTTTGTTTTGGTACCAGGTATGAAACTTGGGTCCTTGCGCTTGTGAGGGAGGTGCCAAACCATTGTGCTACATCCCTGGCTCTAGCCTGGACAATTTAATGACTTTACAAGACTCTGTCTTGCAATAAAAAATAAAGGACTGGAGATTAGTTTAGTGTGAAGGTCCTGAGTTCAGTCCCCCAGTACTACCTCAACCACAACCACCACTAAATTCTGAGACGAGAGAACATCCTATAATTTCAAAAAGATAGGCATAGAAAACACAGTGCTACATTGATCAAAATCACCAATAAACTCATCTGATTTAATGCTATAAAAAAAAAAAGGGCTATAGCCGGGTGTGGTGGTGCCATGCCTGTAATCCCAGCACTTGGGAGGCTGAGGCAGGAGAATTGCTGTGAGTTCGAGACCAACCTGGGTTACAAAGTGAGTTCCAGGTCAGTCTCAACTACATAGTGAAACCCTGTCTCAAAAAAACAAAAAAAATTTTTTGTTTTAAAAAAGGGCTAATAAAGAGTGGAAAAAATTACCCACGAGCTTAACTTTAAAAACCCACAGCAAGAGCCAGGTATGGTGGAACATTCCTGTAATCTCAGCACTTGGGAGACTGAGGTAGGAGGAACGCACCAAGTTTGAGGCCAGCTTGAACTGCAGTGAGCCCCTGTCTCAAAAAACAAAACAACCCAAAAAATAAATAGAACCCACAGAAAAAAATTAAAATTTCTTTTGTTTTAGATGTGGTCTGGCTTTGTTACACAGGCTAGCCTTTAACCCTGGAAGCTCAAGTGATCCTCCTGTCTCAACCTCCTAAGCAACTGGGACTATAGACCCATACCACCACACTCAGCTGAAAAATTAAAATTGTATGCAAGTTAAAAAACAGCGCACTGGGCCAGGGATTTAGCTCAGTGGTTCCACTGCCTGCCTCACAAGTGCAGGATCCCCAAGTTCGATTCCCAGTACCAAACAAACAAACAAAAATGTGCATAGTCCCCAGGCATGACAGTGCATGCCTATAATGAGAGGCAGAAGCAGGAGCATCACTGTGAGTTCTAGGCCAGCCTGGGCTACATAGTGAGTGCAGGGCCAGCCTGAACTACAAAGTGAGACCCTGTTTCAGAAAAGCAAAAAACAAAACAAAACATATGCACAAAGCTGGGGATGTAGCTTAATGGTAAGAGCACTTGCCTAGCATGTGCAAAGCCCTAGGTTTAATACCCAGCACAGCAAAAAAAAGCATAAAAGTTCTGTGATTAAAGTAGAATAAATTCTTTTGTATACAACATGCAACAATAAGTACTCATTATAAACTATATGCTGAGAATTTGCATTTAGGGAGGTAATTCTAGAATTCAGAAAATGATGGTTGTGATTATGATTTAGAAAACACTTCTCAGCAGGGGACAGTACTGCATGTCTGTAATCTCAGCTCTCTGGGAGGCTGAGACAGGGAGATCACCAATTCAAACCCAGCCTGCCTGACACAATGAATTTGCAAGTTTGACTCAAAATAAAAAATAAAAGGGATGGGTATGTAGCTCAGTTCAAAGGCCCTAGATTCAATCTACACTAGCACAGAACATATAAAAAAAACCTTTAAGCTTAAACAGCACTAAATCACAGATTATACTGACTGACCAAAAAATACACATCTAACATTACAAATTTTAAATTAAACGGCCTGCAGAGATATGACAAATGTGTTAATAGCCATACAGCTCAAGAATCTACAAAGCCTGTCTATATTAATATACAGTACTGTATGCTAGAAAATCACTGAGCAGGTTTTAAGTATTCTTACCATACACACAAAAAAGAGGGCTGTGTAGAGCATTTGCCTAGCACACACAATGTCCTACGTTCAATTCCCAACAGCAGAAAGAAAAAAAAAAAGGTGAAAGGTAATGCATGTTCATTAGCTTGCTTTAGGCATTCTATAGTGTATATATTTTAAAACATCACGAGATACATAATCTTGTCAATCAAAAAAAAAAAAGAGGGAAATGTTGCCAGGCAGGAAGATTCCGTCCAAGGCCAACTTGGCAACTTGGGAACGATGCTTCAAAATAAAATAAAAAGGGCTGGGGGTACAGCTCAGTGGTACACTACTTGCCTAGTGTGGGGGGGGGGTGCTGCAGGTAGGGAAAGAACATAATAAGGGCCTCATTAGGCCTTCTGGCAAATCTTGAATAGAGTTAAAACTTTACTGAAGGGTCAGTTAATAAGACATAAGCAGGAAAGCTGATAAGCAGAGCATAGCAAGTCAGGTGCCCTAAACAAGTTAGCCACTCTCTCCAGTACCTAAAAGTAGTGCATATATAAAATATAAATTCACACCTATGCACTGACACACACATATGTGCTCTCACTCTAGGATCACTATATTACTGCATTAGATACACATGCATCCCTTCAATCACTAATTAGACCTATATGTAAAGCCTCCTAACCAACCTAAAAATCCCAGAGAAGGCCCTGACAAGCACAAGCAGGTGAGAGAAAAATCAAACAAAGCCCACCTAGGAATGCACACACAGATAGTGGTGCCTGGGTTAGCATCCTATGGCCTGGGATCTATCTAACACAGCCCAGAGAACCAATCAGGCTGTGATGAGTTCCCAAACACATGGCAAAAGAGGCCAGAGACAAAGGACTTGTGGGAATCCATCTCTCTCCTGGACCCTATGCCCCCACTTTGGGGCAGTTTTCTGTCTTTTGCTTTCTCTTCCTTACAAATAAAGTGTCTTCCCTTTTTTGTTTGTTTTTGAGACAGGTTCTCACCATGTAGTTGAGACTGACCTGGAACTTACTATGTAGCTCAGGCAGATCTTGAACTCACAGTGATCTTCCTGCCCTGCCTCAGCCTCCCGAGTGCAGGGATTACAGGTGTGCACCACCACTCCTGGCTGTGTCTTCCCTATTTTAAACTTCATCCCTGCAATTCATTTCTGGTAGACACAACACTAGCTGCAGGAGGCCCCAGGATTCAGGCTGGCCTTGAAAACACAGCAACTGTTCAGCCTCAGGCTCGAGAGATTACAGGTGCACAACACCACGTCCACAACCTTTCTCGATGTCAAGAACGGCCATAGATTACAGACCTGTACTTAGCATTTCAGCTGTGCCTGGTGTTCTGAACCAGCACTAAAGCTCCTCTGACAGTAAAAATTTGATTACCTTTTGTCACAGACATTTCAAAGGAATAAAATTTTAAAACTTCCTGATTGCAAAAGTTAATACATATAGGTAACCACAGGACATCAGACAAATGTACAAAATATGAAGAAAATAAAATTCTGAGATGTCAGGTGCACATCAATGTGCCGGGCTGAAAAGTCTTTTGTTTTTGTTTTTTTAAAAATAAGTGTATGTCAAACTAATTTGGCAGCAAACTTTAATTTTTTTTTTTTTTTTGGTACCAGGAATTGAATTCAGGGCCCCTCATTTGCCAGGCAGGTGCTGTGCCACCGAGCTACATTCCCTGCCCAAATCTTGACATTTTAATGTGTCTGACTAATGGGTGCTATCCCAGGCCCCACTGGGGAGATGTCATAATCCATAGTATGTACATCCAAAAAAAAGAAAAAACACCTGAATTCTGAAACACATTTATCCCCTGGAGCAGAATGAATCCTAGACCTTAAATGCAAAGTTCGGAGAGTTGTCAGAGTGGGAAGCCATCCAGGACTTTCTTGAGCTCAAAATGGAAGATATGTTTATCATATAGTTGTATTTAGACAGGCAACGTACAATGAGGAATCCTCTCCAAAGCAAGTAGTGTGAGTAAGTAACAAATGCGAAGAAAGCCAGGTGGGACGGCGCATACCTGTAATCCCAGAGCTCAGGAGGCTGAGGCAGGAATGCCCCAAGTTCAAGACCAGCCTGGGCTACATAGCAAGGTCAAAGTCAGCCTGAACTACATAGTAAGACCTTGTCTCAAACAAACAAACAAACAAGAAATGGAAAGAACAGTGGACTAAGAAACTAAGATCAGGTCACATAGGTCCTCAATACCTGTACATGGCTGAAGAGCATCAGGATTTAATACACAACAGGAATCCTCTGAGGATGTTTTGAAGGAGGTAAAAATTTAATGGAGTACAGGAACTTGGGGCTGGTAATGGTTTGCAGATGGAGTTGGAGCTAAATGGAACAACAAAACTGTTCGTTTTTTCTTCAATGGAGAGGAGTCATGTATATGAACCAGGCACAGAGTACTAAATTTTATGTTGTGTATCATTTACTTCACATGAACATTTTACAAACAAGGAAGATCACTCAGGTTAACTCACTTGCTTCAATTTACACATAATTAATAAAGATCAGATTCAAGTCAGAAGGCTCCAAATACCTACCCCTCTTTCCGCTAGGAAGGCTGTTTCTTGTTTGGAAATAATGAATGAAGACTGAACTAGAGTAGAAGAACCAAGAACACAATCAAAAGGCTCACATGAAAGAAAGTAAGTAGCCAGAGAACTAGGGAAATAGTTAAAAAGTACTTAAAGATGACTCAGATTTTGAATAGTACTGTTCCAAAGAATGAAAGAAAAAAAAACTCAACCCACAGCCTTCATTTTACACAACACACAAGAATGATAAGAAATTTGCTCACAAGTATGCACAAGGCAGGATGCCCAGGATCCAGAACTACAACCTTCTAAGGAGATCTACCGAAATTTATCTATGTTCTCCTTACCCAAGTCCTTCCCATTAAAAATGTTTTTATCACAAGGGAAGGGATTTAATAGAATCCACCACCATCTGTTCACCACCTCCCGCACCACCAAGAGCGAACCTACCGTCTAGGTTTAAGCATCAGGTCCCACTCAACCAAAGTGCTTTAAGGGCTTCAAGAACTCACTCAAATGTCACCAGTTCACACTGTTTAATCAAGTTCCCTCCATCGATTGTCCATAGAGTCCCTTTTCTAATGAACACACTTTGTGAAGCAGTGATTTAGCCCATTTATTTTCCCCATTCTTTTTTTTGTGTTGAAATACTCAATCTGTTATGAAATTATGAAAATTCGCTGTTGCCAAGCACAGTCATTTACATCTGTATATCCTCAGCTTTTAAAAAAGGGGGCCTTTCTTTGCCACACACAAATTTATTCTACCTTTGGGGATTCATGCAAGGCAGTATGTTACAAACAGGAGGGTGGAGTGTTCGAGGGATTAATAAGATCTATTTTGCTGCATTTAAAAACACACTCCTCAGTATACCTGCATCTTCCTTTCTTTTTTTTTTTTTTGGTACCGGGGATGGAACTCAGGTCCTTAAGATTGCAAGGTAGGCAGCGGAACCACTGAGCTAAATCCCTGGCCCTGCATCTTCCTTTATGTTCCTATAGTACATATATATTTTTCAACCAAAACTTCTTAGAAACCTCACAATTACTTATATTAAAAATCCAGGCCAGGCGTGGTGGCACACACCTGTAATCCCAGCACTCAGGAGGCTGAGGCAGGAGGATTACTGTGAGTTGGAGACCAGCCTGGGCTACAAAGTGAGTTCCAGGTCAGTCTCAACTACTTAGTGAAACCCTGTTTCAAAAACCAAACAACAACAACAACAACAACAAAAATCCAAAGTCCACAATATAACAACATCTAAAGCAACTTGGCAACCTCTGACCTTATCTCCTCCTTTCCACCTGGCTCTTGCTGTGTTCCAGCAACAAAGCCTGTTTCTCAAGCTGTCCAAGACAATTCTCCCTGACTGTAATAATGCTCTTCTTCAGCAAGGCATGGCAATGCATGCAATCCCAGCACTCTGGGAGGCTGATACAGGAGGATCACAAGTTCAACCAAGTCTGGGCCACTTAGTGAGATCCTGTCTCAAAATAAAAATATGAAAAAGGGGCCGGGGATTTAGCTCAGTGCCGCCACCTGCCTCACAAGCTCAAGGACCCAAGTTCAATCCCTGGTACCAAAAAAAAAAAAAAAAGGAGGCAGAGAGAGAAATAATTCACTTAAGAGTAGGTAGGAATTAAAAGCAAACTAGACCCTCAAAACTTTAGATAATAAAAAAAATAATTACAAACTATATATAAGATTTAAATCAAGAAACAAAAACATAGGCACAAAACATCTAGACACTGAGGAGGCGGGGGCAGGACGACCACTGAAAACTCAAGGTCAGCCTGAACCACATAGCACAACATTGCCTCAAAAACCAAACAAAAAATGAAAAGGGGGGCTGGGGATGTTGCTCAGTGCGAAGGCCTGGGTCAATTCCAAGGAGAGGCAGGAGGGAGGGGAAAAAGGGAGAAGGGGGAAGGAAGAGGGAGGGAAGGTTTTCCTCTAGTGTGAGAGTGGATGCCATTTAGCTCTCAGTGCATTATCAACTCCTTACTACCTTAATAGCAAGGATCCTCACTTGAAATTATCTTGGACTTCTTTGTCACTTATACCCAGGACTTTTAACATTGCCCGGAAACACAGAAGACATTACCTGAGGATTTGCTAAACCACGGGACGAGTCAACGTGTCAGACACACAGCAAAAACATGAGTTCCCAATCAAGATTCAAGGGTACCCTGTGAAGATCAACCTCAATATAACACAGAAACTCAAGTTACACCTGTCAGATGAAGAAATAACAACCAGGATGAACAAAAAGTGCTTCAAGAACAACAACAAAAACAAACAAGCATTCCCAGGATTGCTGGCACACAACTGTAATCCCAACACCCAGGAGGCTGAGGTAGGAGAATCCTAAATTTGAGTCCAGCCGGGGCAACTTAACCTACTGAGACCCTATCTCAAAATAAAGACTAAAAAAGTCTGGCAGGTATAGAGCGGTAAACTTGTGTAGGTACTAGGAAGAGGGCAGACACACTCTCTCCATTCTTTGCCCTATGCAGTTCTCAGCTGGCTGTTCCTCAGTTGAATCCTTTACACTAAACTGGTAAACATTTAAGGAGGAGGGGGACTGGCTGAAGATGTTACTCAGTGGAAGGGCCCTGGTTCAATCCTTACTTCAACAAACAAATAAGGCCAACAATGTAATTCAGTGGTAGAGTGCTTACCGATGCACAAAGCCCTGGGTTCAATCCACAACACTGCAAAATAAATTTAAAAAGGCATTTGCCAGTCATGGTGGCTCATGCCTGTAATCCCAGCACTGGGAAGGCTAAGGCATGAGGATCACTCCAAGTTCCAGGACAGCCTGAGCTAAAGAATGAGTTCAAGACCAGCCTGAACCACATGGTAAGGCCCCGTCTCAAAAAAATTAAAAAATTGGGCCGGGGATTTAGCTCAGAAGTTCTGCTGCCTGCTTTGCAAGTGCAAGGGCCTGAGTTCGATCCCCAGTACAAAAAAAAATTAAACACTTTAAAATAAAGGCATTAGCTACCATCTTTTTCTTTTGGGGCAGGAAACAAGGTCTCACTATGTAATCCATATTGTTTTCAAACTCATAATCCTCCTCCCTCAGCTAAAGAATGCTGGGATTACAGGTGTGTGTCACTGCACTTGGCTTACATTATCACCTTCAAATGAGAGCCCAATATTTTCTCCCCAGATCTTTGGAAATCCTTGCCAACAATTTAAAATAACAATTTAAAAAACCATGATAAGTATGACAGAAAATAAATCCCAAATTCCTGTGGATCGAAGGGCTGAGCCTCTATCTAACCACTTCCTACAGGCCCTCACTCATAGATGAAGTTTGGAATTCAAGCTTTGTTTTGCACAGACATCTCATAAATCTGTGACACAGGCTGACCCAAGACGCAGGCTCTTTCATTAGATAAATTCTCACCATTCCAGAACCATTCCTAGAGCCTTAGTTTGGGAGAACAGAGACCCTTAATAAATGAAACCCATCTGGGACAGAAACAAAAACAAACCCCAACATGTCAACCTGCCCTTTGCTTTCTAATTCTGAGCATCTACCCTACCACTTAGAATCAAATCCTGACTTCTTATATTGCCTACAAAGCCCTGTAGGATCTGGGCCCTGGACTCTTCTTTACACAGCAGTCTAGCAACCTGAATGACCCTAAAGCACTGCAATATTCCCAAGCCTGTCTCTGTCCTTAGGCCTTTGCATTTTTCTGCCTAGAAAGCCATTCCTTCTACCTGGAATGTTCTGTTCCCCTCATCTTTTCCTAGATGACCTCTACTCAGTCACCTCAGAGGACTTCTGTCACATCATTCTGTCACTCGTCACTATCTGAAATAATGTAGGTCACTCGTTTGTTTTCTCGGTTTTCCTCCCTCACCCATTACAACACCAGCTCCCCAAGAGAAGAGGCTCTGTCCACGCTCTGTCCATTTTGGTTTCTTCACTGTATCCCCAGAGATTAAGTAGTTGTTCAATAAAGTTATTAAGTGAAGAAATTAATTCCAAATCCAAAGCACTGCTCTCCCACTCATGCAATCCTGTGTACGACGACTTCCCTTTGTCCCAGATCCTAAGTAGTAAAAATCAGAGTGGCCAGAAGAAGAGAAAGAATTTCCTTACATTGAGGAAAGATGATAAAGTGGGAGGGGAGAAACTAGGTACAAGATAAGCTTCAGGGATTATGAAAAATGGAGACACACAAACAGGCCTTGAAATGACTATGGGAACTCTAAAGAGGAAAAGAGCAAAGGTGGAATTCAAGCATAAAGGGTCCTTTTCTGTGCCTCTGTGGATAATACTGCCGCTTCTCCATCATGCGGAAAGCACGTGTGAGATACCGCCATAAACAGGACATACAAGGTCCTTGTCTTTAAAATGCTCACATCCTAGCAGTCCAGCAAGACAACAAACAAGCAAGCAATTGTGGGATGAGATGAATGCTACAGAGTAAATTAAACTAGGGTGGCCGGGGCACACCTGTACTTCCATCAGGAGGGAGGCTGAGGCAGGAAGAGTTCGAGGCCAGCTTGGTCTACACAGTGAGTCAAGACCAGTATGGACTACACAGCAAGATCCTGTCTCAAAAAACTAAAAGAAAAAGAAAAAGGTCAAGTCAGTATAGCTCGTGGGTAAGTGGGCAAGGGGAGAAAGGTAAAGGTGGCAGTAGATATTGGTCGACTCAGGCAGGACCTTTGTAACAAACAGTAAATAACTCAGCGGATCCTCAAAGTCACTCCACGACGTAGATTTTATCATATTATCATTCTACAGAGAAAATGAAGATTCGCAGAGATTAAGGAACTAGCCCTAAACTATACTCCCAGGAACAGGCTAAGCGTGGAATCCACACGATGCAATTTCAAAGCCCAAAGTCCCCAAGAGGGTGGAGCCCCGTATTAGTGGGCATTTATTATACCCCAGGTGCATGAACTAGAAATTATTCCTCACAACTCAGCAAAGTGAGCTAGAAACGCCCACTCTACAGTCAGGGAAACAGAAGCGGAGAAGACAGAGGAAGAGGAGTTCAAGGCCCCTCCAGGTTCAGCGAAAGGGGGCCCACGGACGCTTGCTCTTGCAAGGACCCCAGAAACCAACAGGCCCAGTAGCTCCACAGCCCGCTCAAGCCGCGGGGCCCGGCGCACCTAGAACTGACACGCAGACGCAACCAATGAGGGACAGCTGTCAGGGCGACGAAGCGCCAGCAAAACCAATCAGAGCAGCGCTGGAGGGGAAGAGGCGGGCACCCGAGCGGCTCACGTTAGGCCGTGCCTCTGCCACCCTCGCCCCTCACAGGCCCCAAGGCTACTGAATGCGACCAAAACCTGGACACCGGGAGATGCGGCAGGTCCTGCCTGGGGAGGCGGAGCCCTGGTTGGTGCACAAGTCCTGTGGCAGAGGCCTACGTCCCAGCTCCAACCCAGAGGTGCGGTCCTCGCTGCCTGGCACTCGGAAGTCCCGGGCTCGCCTCATCCCTCCTTCAGCTGGGCCTCAAGAACCACCCTGCTAAGCCGTGCACATCCTGCGCCTCACCTTGTGGGTTTACAGGAACGGAAGAGGGAATCCTAGCCGCACACTGTAGCCAGCAGTACCGTCTCCTGCCGGTGCTCCGCCTCACATTCAAACCCAGGCAAAATGGCGCGGCAGCGGGGCTGCAGCCAGAGCGCATGTGCGAGCGGGGCCGCGGCGTGGGGCAGGACCCCGGCCCCGCCCAGGTTCCAAGGGCCAATCGAAACCCCGCTGTTTTTGCGTGACGTCGCAAGTGACAGTGTCCTTTGATTCTAACGGGCTGCACAAACCCGGTCTTTCGGAAAGGAATGCAGGTTCTGCGACGGGTGGTTGGGTTGTGATCTATTTTGATGAAAGGGCTTGGCACGTAATAACTCTTAACTGTTGAACGAACTGTACAAATTCAAGGAATTCTCCATCCCTCAAGGAACTTTTATTTTAGAGAGAGAAACAGTAACCAAAGAACTTCAGACCTTGGTAAAGTGCTATGAGAATAAAATTAAAACAGGATGAAATGACAGGCAGTGACTTGGAAGGGTAAAAGGGATGATCAATCCCCAAAGAGGAGATGGACCTCAGAAAGAAAACAGCTGTGTGAAGGTCAGCCTGGTCTGAGGCAAGAAAGAGCTGGCTAGGCTGGGCTTAATGAAGTCGAGTTAGAGAAACCTGTACGGACCAGGTGATGCAGGCCTTTACAAGCCGGTGTCTGGACCATGTCTTAAGTGCACCCATTCCAAGATAACCACCAAATTTATACGTTTTTGTCATCGGGGGGGGGCGGTGAGGCTAGAGCTCAGGTCCTTGCACTTGCAGGGCAGGCACGGTGCCATTGAGCTAAATCCCCAGCCCCAAATTTATACGTTTAAAGGCTCACCCATTCCTGTGTGGGAGTGGACCATCTGGAGGAAAGGCTTTAAGCGGTGAGCACAGTGAGGAGGCCATTGAGGGTGGCGGGGCATGTGAAGAGAAACTGAGAGCTTCAGGATGTGTTTTTTGAGATCCCGTGATAAACATACTGCGTGTGGAAAAGAGAAACCAGTGGTGACTACTGAAATCGTAGCCCTCGGTTTTGGTCACCTCCGCCTCCCTCAGCAGACCAGCTACTTCCACTCAGAGCCCATAGTTGGAGTTGCCAGCTTGCTGCTCCGGAAACTGAAAGGCACAGCATATGCTCATTATTTGATAAAACAAGTAGAGCCCAGAATTACATAGATGCCTGGTTACAAACGTAAAAATCCAATACTTGTGAATAAAACGTAAAATGTTAGCCAGTTCGAGTGGCACAGGCCTGTGATCACAGCATTCTGGAAGGCTGAGGCAGGAGGATCACGAGTTAAAGCCTTTAGGGCTGGGGATTTAGCTCAGTGGCACCGTGCCTGCCTCGAAAGCACAAGGTCCCGAGGTGGATCCCTGGTACCAAGAAAAACAAACAAAACACAAGTTAAAACTGTTACCAACAGAGCAAGGCCCTTTATCAAAATAAAAAATGCTGTGTATGTATGTGAAGGCCCTGGGTTCAATCCCAAGTAGCACTGTGTTACTTTTCTCTCATTGCTTACGCAAAATACCTGGCACCCACAGTTAAAGGGGGAAGGGTTTATTTGGCTCACAGTTCGTACAGGTTTCAGTCCATGGTCAGCTGGCTCCAAGGCAGGGTGGCAGAGGAGCAACAGGTCTTGACAGAGAACACAGCAAAAGCAACAAGAGACCTTCACGGTCTTTCCGCTCCTTGTATTTTATTCAGGGGATTAGGGCTGCCCCAAACCAATCACTCACCTGTAGTGGTTTAGTAATCACACGCCCTTAACCCCAGCATCACACACTCTGGATTTGCCCTCCTATGACTGCATGAGGCTTCGGGGGAACATCTAGACCCAAACCATGACAACCACAAAAGTAAGTAAATAAGATAAAAATGTTGCCTAGTTTGAATGAAGGGATTATGGGTGTAAATACTGTGACACCTCTTATCCTGGCCTGCAGATCTCGTAATGTCTTGCCCCTGTCAACTTGCCTGCACTTGTATTCCTTCCTTCCCTCACCGTGACTCAGCTCACCCACTGCACAACTTCTTTGCTGTTTTTCCACTTCGGAACCTCTGCCTGGGATGCTCTTATAGATCTCTGCATGATTTATCTTTTTTTACATTCAGGTTGAAGCTCAGATGTCACTTCCTCAAACAGGCCTTTCACCCTGACTGAATTTGTGTACTCCTCGCCACACCCAACAGCACACCACTTAGCAAATAAAATACAGGATGCCTAGTTAATATAAATTTCATTAAAAATGCTTTTTTAAAAAGCTGGGTGTGGTGGTGTGTGATGGTATCCCAGCACTTGGGAGGCTGAGGCAGGAGAATCACTTTAAGTTCAACATCAGCTTTAGCTACATATGAGTTCAAAGCCAGCCTGAACTATATAGAAAGACTCTGTCTCAAGAAATAAAATAAATAAAATACATTTTAGTATAAATAATGCATGGGACATACTTATACTAAGAAGTCATGCAATGGGGCTAGGGATTTAGCTCAGTGGTTCCACTGCCTGCCTTGCAAGTGCGAGGATCCAAGTTCAATCCCCAGTACCAAAAAAACAAAAAAACAGAAGTCATACATTATCTGAAACTTTCTTTAAATTGGAGGCCCTGTATTTTATCTTGAAGGCTTGGCTTCATTAGATTATTGTTTTCCTCATAGTGTTTATCACTTTCTGCGGTTAACTGTCTGCTTGTCTTTTACCCCAACTGGACTCTATTAGAGCAAGGACCTTACTGAACTTATAGGTGTTACCCCAGCACCTAGTGCACAAAATAGCTGCTCAGTAAATATTTGTTGGGTATTGAATAAAATGTCATATATAAATAGGTGTAGTCCCCTGAGAACGGTAATTATTAAGACACTGAACTATATATTGAGACCCTCTCTCAAACCACCCTCCCCAAAGAACAATAAAATACACCTCTACTTACCCGCTTTATGAAGGAGAATATGCAGCTGGGATCACTGGTTAAGCAAGGGCCAGCTCAGTCTTGTTTAAGAGGTCATTTATTTAAGCATTTTGAAAGGTAATTTCAGAATTATACTGCGTTTGTGCTCTATAGACAGATTGGAATATATCTGAGGCAAAAATACATTTTCTTCTGAGGATTGGAGTGGTTCCCTTGAATTTTTACAGACCTATGTAATGTGCCTGTTTTCTGCTTTCAGGAATCAGCTAGAAGCTTAGTGGTAAAGTGCTTAGCATGCCTGAGACTGATCTTCATACGCAGAAAAAATCTAAACTTTTTCTTGGAATGCCACAGCAAGAGGAAGAGAAGGAGGGGTGGGAATGCAAAAAATTCTGGCAATAATGATTTTAGGGTCAGATTTTTTTTTTTTTTTCCTATTACCACAGGGTTGAGTTTTGTTTGTTTTTGAGATAGGATCTCACTATACAGGTCAGGCTGGCCTTAAACTCATTATGTAACCCAGGGTGACCTCAAATTCACAGCAATCATCCTGCTTCAGCCTCCTGAGTGCTGGGATCCTAGGTATGTGACACCATGCCTGGCCTATACTCCGAATTTTTTGTTGTTGTTCTTTTTTTCACTCTGAGTTTTTAGATGAGGAAACTGACACCCATGGCCCTGACTCTATGTTTGTAGTCTGCACAGCTGTGAAAAGCCTTTGTAGTTTTCTCTGTGTGCTCTGAAGTCTCACCTCTTTCCTACCAATTCAAAAACTCTCTTCCTTTTTGTCCGCTTTGTTAACAAACCGCAAAATTGACTATTTCTGATGACTTTAGAATTCCATACTTGCTTCTGTGCAGGGCTGCATGTTCTTTCTCTGGATGTCTCTCTCCTTGGCTAGTTAGCTCCTTCTTGGTTCAACTCAAAGTTCGTCCCTCCAGATGTGTCCTTGACCATAGTTACCTTGTTTTCTTTTCTTTTTTGTACCAGGGATTGAACGCCGGAACTTTCTCTTGTGAGGCAGGCAACAGAACCACTGAGCTAAATCCCCGGCCCCATAGTTACCTTCTCAGTGACCTCAAAGCTCACTGAAATCCGCAGTGATCTGTTCTCTTCCTTCAGTTAGAATGCAAGCTGGTGAGGCCAGGCACCGTGCTGGTTCATGAAAGTGCCTGACACATACTGAGTACTCAATAATATTTGGTGAAAAAAATACAGAGATTTTTTTTTTCTTCCCCCACCACTGGGAATGAGACCAAGGGCCTTGTTCATGCTAGGCAAGAACTCTACCACTGAACTACCCTCATCCCTTTAAAATTTTTATTTTGGAACCATAGCACACACCTGTAAACCCAGCACTTGGGACGCTGCAGCAAGAGGATTGGTGTGAGTTCAGGGCCAGCTTGGACTACATGATGAGTCAAAGGCCAACTTGAACTACCTAGAGAGAACCTGTCTCAAAAATCCAAAACGAATAAATAGATAAAGAAATAACTTTTAGGGCTGGGGATTTAGCTCAGTGGCTTGGTGGCCTGCCTTGCAAGCCCAAGGACCCAAGTTCAATCCCTGGTACGGGGGGGGGGACTATTGATAAGAAATAAATTTTATTTTGAGACAGTCTAGCTAAATTGCTATCCCTGGTGTCCTACTGATGCCTCACTTCTCCCTCCCACCAAAGGCCTGAAGGAGGAAAGAACTTCATGCCTTCTTCCTGGACAATGTTCCTGATCATCTACTGCCCTGCCTTGTGCTGCAGATGGAAGCCAGAGTCCGATTTATGCTTAGGACAGCACTTTACCACTCAGCTACATCCCTAGCCCCTCATTACTCATTTTTTTATGCTCACTCTTTTTCAACCATCCTTCAACCTCTAATTCTCACGACAACCCCATAAAGTTGGTACTGTGATCAAGTCCATCCCCGCTTTTTTGTTTCGTTTTCTGGACAGGATCTCGCTGTGTAGTTTAGGCTGGCCTTGAACTCACAGGGGCCTCAAGCTCCCAAGTGCTGGGATTATGGGCGAGCACCACCACCCTTTCTATAGCGTACCTGGGCTCAGATGGCCCCAGGTCACCTGGCCGGATGGAAGCTGAGATGTCTGGCTCCAGAGTCGAGCTCTTAGCCTCATACTACTCAGTCCCCAACCCTCTCTTTCACTGCAACCTCTGGCTCCTGTGGGTCAGTCTCACTCCAGGGGAGTCTCACACGAGAGGAGGGCTGGGCTGCTTTGAGGTGCAGCGACAGCAGACAAATGAGGTTACAGAGAACACACTTAGCACAGTACTAACATCTGCAAGCTCTGGGACAGAAATATGCATGCTGGCTCACATGCAAATGTAAATTCTAGGTCAGGTGAATAGTCATTTAAATAAAATATTCTCTCTTCCTTCCTTTAGGAATAACCCAGAAGACCAGGTTCAGGCTCCTCGGCAGAACATGGCAGCATGGGGAGAAATGGCTCCCTTCAGCTTCAATTTGCATCGAAGGCCTCATGTGTGTGTGTGTGTGTGTGTGTGTGTGTGTGTGTGTGTGCAGATGGTTCTGCCACAGCCCTGTGAACAGAGGTGCTGCCCAGGTCACCCTTTCAGCTCAAGGGTGCTCATGGGCTGTGTAGTAAACCTTTGAAGAAGCCACCAGCAAGAGGTCTCACCTGACCTGCACCCATGGGTGGGTAGTTTCAGGACCCGGGGCAACCACAGCATGGTCTGAAAGGCACCACAGAGGCGCTCCATGAGCACACACATTCGGTCTGGGTACTGCTGCCCTGTGGAGAGGAGCAGCTGGAGCAGGAGTGGAGCCCTCTGAAGCTGGGGCCTTGGCAGGGGTCTGACTCCCAGGCCAAGGCAGTGGCCCTGGGGGAGTGGGGGACTGCAAATTACAGGTTGAGGCGTAGCTCAGTGGTAGAGCAGATGTTTAGCATGCATGGGGTCCTGGGTTTGATTCCTGGTACCCAAAAATACATCATGTAAATTAATAAATACATTAAGTAAATAAAAAGAAAGCTGGGCACCATGGCTCCTGCCTGAAGTCCTAGCCACTCTATAGGCTGGGTGGCAGGACTGGGATTCACACCAGATTGGGCAACTTTAAAAAAGGGAGAAGCCAGGCGTGGTGGTGCACGGCAGTAACCCCAGAACTCTGGAAGGCTGAGACAACAGGATCACAAGTTCGAGCCCAGCCTGGGCAACTTAGTAACTTACCAAGGCCCCTTCTCAAAATAAATAAAAAGGTCTTGGGATGTGTAGCTTCCACACAAAGGCCCAGGGCTTAACCCCCAATACTGCAAACAAACAAAAAGATGGTGGGGGGGAGTGGAAAGAGGGGAGGGGAGAGAAGACAAAGACAAAGAGGCTGTTACAGCTAAGCTTCCTTGGCACTTGCTTCACAGGTGCTCTCTATGGGTTTTATTACTGGCAGCCCCCCAAAGGGGCAAGGTACTATTATTATTCCTATTTTAGAGATTTATCAGTAACTTGCCCAGCCTCACACAGATTGCCTTTTTTTCTCTTGTAGTACTGGGGATCGAACCCAGGCCCTTCACACCGACTTACATCCCCAGTCCATTTTTAAATTTTGAGATGGGGCCGAGTTGCTTCCCTGCCCAGGCTGGGCTTCAACTCTCACACCTTACCCGCCTCCTCCCTTGCAGAGACGACATATGAAGACTCACATCACTGTGACTCGCCAGCTGGACAGGGCTTTGGCAAAGCTGGAACTGGCTGGCCAGCTTCTCTGCTCAGACGGTGAAATTGACTTTTTATCCTGGTGCCCTGAATTCTGCCCGTTTTTGCTGAAGACAGGTGTTAAACCTGGCTGGAAGAGGCTGCAGAAGAAACAAAGCCGCCCTTTTGCTGCACAGCATGGTCCTGTTTTCCACCAACTACCTTGGGAGGAGCAGGCGCTGAGTGAAACATGGGGTCAATGGCATTGTCTGCAGTCATCTAACACAGCAGTGAGGGGCCAAAGAGCACTTGTATGTAGTCTGTGTTGGTAGGAGCAGGTGCCACTGGCACTGCAGCTGTTACCCTCGTAGAAACTACAGATGTTCCCCATCACAGCTCAAACTGAAGCTCTTCTCAGGGGTGGCCCACAGGTGTCATGCTGTGTTCCTCCTAATAAACTGGTGCTGGCTGGGATGTGGCGCACGCCTGTAGTCCCAGCTCTTGGGAGGCTGTGGCAGGAGGATCACTGTGAGTTTGAGGCCAGCCAGGACTACATAAGTGAGTTCAGAGCTGGCCTGAACTACAGAGCTATGCTCTTACTGTGATGTGTTACTTTCAGTTCCTATAGTGTTTTGCCCCAGCTGGAGAATCATCTCAACCAAGTCATCAACTGCCATGTTTTTTAGAGTTGGTGGTTTTAGTTTATTTTTATTATTTGGTTTTTGAGACAAAGTCTTGCTATTTAGTTCAGGCTGGCTTGAACTATGTAGCCCAGCCTGGCCTCAAACTCCAGCAATCCTCCTGCTTCAGCCTCCCCAGTGCTGGGATTACAGGTGTGCACAACCACACCAGGCCGTTTCTAGTTTGGGTGCATGTTGTTGCTGTTGAATTTCTGGCTGGTTAGAACAGCACTACGGAAACTGAAGCATTTACATCCATGCGTGTCCCTACTACAGCGCTCCCTTCCCATATTTTTTCTTTTTTTTTGAGACAGGGTCTTGCTGTGTAGTTCAGGCTGGCCTTGAACTCGCAGTGATTCTCCTGGCTCAGCCTCCTGAGGGCTGGGATTACAGGTGTGCACCACCACAACTGGCTGGAAGTGTTCTTTTGTTTTGTTTTGAAAAGCAAGGCCAAAGAAAGTTGGAAGTCAGCTGGAAAGCAGACTTTGGGGCACCGCCCGCAAGGCTAGAGGGCCCTCCGGAGAGGCAGGAAAAGTCACTGTAGCCCAGTACTGAAATTCTCAGCTTTAGCACAGCTGACGGTAGCAGCATCTTTAACTTCTACCCACTAGATACCAATACCCACCCCTACCCCAGCTGTGACAACCAGAGACGTCCCCAGAGATTGCTGAAGTGTCTCAACTGTGCCCCCTGAAAAACCTCAGAGCACTGGTTGGCAGCGGTTGAAGGACACTGGCCTAGCCCTGGCCCAGGGGCTGCCTGCCCTGAGGAGACGCCGACTCTCTAGCGTGCTTTCCTGGAGGTGGGGTGCATGCTTTTCTCTTCACTGGAAAGTTCCTGACTTTTAGTCCCACAGAGATAAGTGGTTTGGCTTCAGGGAAGTAATGACAACAACAACAATGTCATTAGTTTCAAAAGTGGAATACTGTAAGGCACACGATGAGTCACGACTTTAACCTGACTTTATGGTGCTCATGTGAGCCGAGAACCACCTGGGCCACAGCCCAGCGGGGGTCCCACCACCCTGCTCTGTGACCTCACTCAGCCTCAGTGTCCTGTCAGTGGCTGTAGGGTTCTCCTCTCTTGTGAGCTGACCATTAGTCAGATTAATTAGTAAGGTAAAGTGGATTCAAGAGATGTATAAGGATCTGATCATGGGCCGAGGTTGTAGCTCAGCGATGCAGTGCCTGGCTGGCAAGCGTGAGGCGCTGGGTTCGATTCCTGGTACGGGTAAACAAAACAATAAAAAGAATCGGTTCATGACTGGATTTTCCCATTTCATCTTTCGGAAAAGGGATATTTCTTATAAAAAATTACGACACATTATGAATATTCTTCTATGAATAATTATTTCTGTTAAATATAGGGGCCTAATTTTACTACCATTTCAAAATTACAAGTTTTTAAAAAGCCCCCAAAAACAAAATTACAAGTTTATGTTTGCCATGAGGTCAAACTCGAGCTAAATGAAAATTGGCTTGATGTGTACAATTACTACTACATTAAAAACAGCTTTACGGTTTAAAACTTTATTGATTTACCACCTGATCAAAGCAATGGGATATTTTAACATATTATACATATTATTTTTACATAGAAAACTTTACATAGCGTTTCATATTATATAATTCTGCTTTATTCTTTCAAAAATGTATACATCCACTGGGCGGGGAATGCTTTTCATTAAATTACCAATATTAAATGCACTTAATCATTGTGTATAGATTAAATCAAATTAGCTAGTAACTAACTTTTAGGCATTTTAAGGAGGTAAAACATACATTTTGCACATAAAGAAATATTTTATGCAAATATGCAGATAAAAAAATTTAAAATTAGAACACTGAGAAAAACTACATCTTTGATGAGTGTCATTTCCAGATACAGTCATTCTTTAAAATACTCAGCTTTGGTTTCTCTGTTTCCCAAACTGCAAAGCTGCTGGTAGCAAAACTCCAGGATTTCATGTGAGTTCAAGCCATGCCTACCTTAATGTAAATATTACAACAGAATTTATAAGGATCCAGCTTCTACTGAAACCAATGCCCATCTGCATCCTAACAACAAACACGTGAACGAGATGCTCACACTTGCCCTGCTCAGCAGGCCCTGTTAATAACTGTAAAGATTACCAATGTTATAGCCATAATCACAAAAGAATAACGAAAATGTTTAGGTTTATTTTTTTTTTTTGCATTTTGTACAAAAGTCACCTGTCAGAGGAAAATGTGTTTTCAGATATATGATTTTTTAACATGTGTTCTTTGGTTGTACATAAGGAGTACAAGGAAAAGGTATATTTGACTCTAGAGGTGTGTGTTAGAAATAAGCTTTCCATGTTTGTTGTTAAGATGCCAAAGCTGGTGATTTCCTTCACAGACAACGAAGAAAAACAAAATTGCTCAAAGCAGCTGGATTATAACAAAAACTTCTCTAGAGACTCTGCACATACAATCAACACTGAAAGCATTCTGAGAAAGAAATAAGGCCTTGGAAAACACTTTGTTCTCCTCCCTTTGTTAAATATGAAATAGCATCCTGGCCCAACGCCGCAGAGCTGCACACACCCTTTTCACCAGAGTTAGAGTGGAGTAAGCCACATTCACCACAAGAAATAGATTTATTCACAAAAAAAGAATTTAGCCTGAATGGCTGGTTCCTGGAGGTCAGGGATTTCCTGTTTGCCACTGTCCACTGGCAAGAAAAATTACCCTGAATGGTTTTATATCCAGTTTTTTAAAAGTTCATTGCTTGTACAATTTAAATGCCTCGCTTGGAAAATTAAATCTTTTAAAAGACAAAACTAAAAGAAATTCAAGCCTGAATGTTTCAGCAAGTAATGAAATGCACCCACACACTTCCTATCCTGCAAAAGGCAAAAATTAGATGGTCAGAGGACACTGGAAAATTTTGATGAGCAAATGCTATGTGAGAACCTCAGAAGGAAAGGAAAAATCACCAACTCAGGGAGTAGCTGCACACAAGAGGCACTCAGTGAACCAAATGCCAGCTCCCCACTTACACCTTCAGTAAAAAGGTTGCAGTGGAGATCATGAACTTGTTGGGGCTGTGACAGAAGGCAATACCAGGGCAGGTCGTAGGGTGTAGGTTTCAGGGTGCAGCGTAAAGATGTAATAGGCTCCAGGACAAATAAGTCAAATGTGCTTATATTTTCCATTCATGGTAAAATATTCTCCCAGGGTCCTTTTCTGCTAAATTACATAGCTCCTCTTATCTAATATATGTAAATAAAGTAAAAACCTACACCTGATTTTTTTTTCTTTGGTAGAGAAATTAAAACACTTTTTGGGCAAGAAAAAAGTAGGTAAGAGTACTGCTGGTCAAAAACCAAACAATTCTCAAGGCTGTTAACAACAATTACAACAAAAAACTTAAGAAATCAGTTTCTTAGTAATAAGCAAAAGCACCAGAAATCCTTCTCCAGAAAGAAAAAATATGATTTTATGGATAGATTTCCAAATCTCTAACTTCTAAGGCACCAGAGTTGACATCAACACAACCCAATTTACAGGAGTAGAGGGTAGATAGAAATCTGAATGTCTTCATCACTCTGTGTGACACTTTTTTTAACACTTAGTGCTGCTCCAGGTGAGCAGTGGATGAGGGCCAAGAATGAAGCGTGTTCTTTTTCATGAACTCAGAATAAATTAAGCTTCCCAACAGATCGCCTGTGCGATTCGGGCTGTACTCAGACACTGCCCACTGTGGCGCGAGCTGCATGAGGATGCCTCTAGTGTAGTTCAGAGGATTGCACCATCAGAAACATCATGAGGACCCCAGGATCTAATCTTGCCAAAGAACTGAGCTCCTCAGTTCACAGAAGTGCTAAGCACCTGCTACCTCCTGCCATTGTCAGAGCTCAGCTGTGCTGGCCCCACAGCAGCTCTCGTCCCACCACTGATACTTGGCGAGGTGATCGCACGAGGGACACTTCTCAGGAAGTTACAGTCCCTCTCTCTGGAGGTCCCTTTAATGGGGACTGTGCAAAGCAGCGACACTAACTATCAGTACACTCATTCTTCTGAGGTAAAAATAAAATGGTTTACTCAAAGATAAATAAACTCTGGGAAATTACTACTTAATTTTTATTACTACTTCATATATTAGATTTCAGAGTGTGAGATGGATAATGTATTCTGGAAATTTTTTTTTCTTTTTTTGGTACTGGGGATCGAACTCAGGTCCTTGCGTTTGCCAGGCAGGTGCTGGAACCACTGAGCTAAATCCCTGGCCCATTCCGGAAATTTTAATTGAACACCCACCCACAAATACTTACTTCAAGGAAGGCTAATCATTTTCATGAAACTGTTTACATTTTCCTACAGACTTTTTCTCCCCAAGTTACTAAAACAAGGGAGAGCCATGAGGCACTACATTTCTTTTAACCTTGTAAGCTCTTAATTCTAACTTAATTACTAAATTCTGCTTTCAATTAAATCTTCAATAATATCCTTTTGTAAAATACTTTTAAAAAATCACTCAGACATTAAAAAAACAAAACATGAAAAACAACCTTTCTTTTCCCTACCTTTCTCCAAACTAATCTAACTATGGCTGACTCATAACTGACAGAAACACCTGAATTTCTTCAACACATTCAAACAACAACAAAAACTCAGCATTTTTTAGGTGGCAGCCGTTACAAGGAATTTTACTAACATACTCTCTAATGATCCTGAACCTATACAGCTATGTTCAATATGTTCAAGGAGAGTGACCTCCTCTGACAAAACACTTATAGCCAATCACGGGACTCTGCGAGGAAATGATGGCATTTGCAGTGACTGGACAGTTTACTCAGTAGAATGGAATGACAGGTGAAACAGACTCCCCACCTACTGTTTTAACTGGGTATGCAACAGTTTAATGAAATACCATAAGCCTCTGTCCTTGGGGTCTCTGATGGGGCCAGCACACAGGCTGACCTTATCTAGGACATTCTGAGATCCAAGATGGCAGCTCCTTGCTTCTGTGTGACCCTTCACGCGTCAGGCCAGTCAGAAATGGTACGATGAATGTGCTGCTGCAGGGCTCCAGAAGTGGCCCTCAGGGCTACTACACTGGTGACAGTGTTGCTGGAACCTGCGCTGGCTCTTCCGGAATCCATATCTTATACACAACACCTATCCGTAGGAAGAACTTCCGCAGAACTGCTCGGAGCTCAGGGATCAGGTCGAACTGCATAATTTCACACAAGTAGGGGTAGTACATTGAAGCATGTGCTTTGAACTTGAGGTCGGAGAGAAACAGAAAGATACAATTACACGTGGAACTATACTTTTCCTGCACCAGTTTTTCAAAAGTATTCATCTTACCCTAAAGTGTCTCATACAATTTGTGTACCTTTTCTATTAAAAACTTGTTACAAAATAACTTCCACAATTAAAACATATTTCAATTGCACTTAATTTTGTTTAATTATATTAGGATAGTCTTAGTACCGAGTCAACAGTCCCTTCCTTTTGCAAAGTGAGTCCTAGCACTTCACAATCTCTACTCTCTCTGTCCATGCTGGAAATCACCGTGCCGTTCCCAACAGCCACACACGTGGCTTCTGCTTCGGCCTCCACTGGTATATTCTTCCAGAGAAATCCTACTGTCTGAAGGCACCTGTTATTCATAATGAATTAACTTCTCTCCAATGCATCTATTACCATATATATATATATAT